>NC_084919.1:1451030-1751030 GCF_949316345.1 Pungitius pungitius | reverse complement strand
CTTTTACCTTCCCATGATGATCATTCTTATCTTATACCACAGGATTTACAATGCCGCCAAAACGCTGTACCAGAAGCGCGGGTCTTCTCGGCACCTCAGCGGCCGCAGCATCGGCAGCCAGAACTCGGTGGACCACTGCCGCGTCTCCCACGCGTTTTGCGTGTCCGACCTGTCCAACTCGGATCCCACGCTGCCCACCGACAAGCTCAACGCCACCGTCCGCATCCCGTCCTTTGAGACGGACGCGGACGGGCAAGACGAGAAGAACCAGATGTGCACCTTGCGCGAGAGGAAAGCAGCGAGGATCCTCGGCCTCATTCTCGGGGCCTTCATTGTCTGCTGGCTGCCTTTCTTCTTGAAGGAGGTCCTCGTGGGCCTGCGGGTGGTGCGGCCCTCTCCGCTGGTGTCGGACATGCTCACCTGGCTGGGTTACATCAACTCTCTCATCAACCCCTTGCTGTACACCAGCTTCAATGACGATTTCAAGCTGGCTTTTAAAAAGCTACTCAAGAGAAAAGAGCATGTGTAGATTCGAGTTTTAAAAACAACAAGGGGAATGTCTACACCTTGACTTAAGTTATAGTCTACGCAAATACGGAGTTACATCTCAACAAACAATGTCTATATGTGTTTTTCTCAATAAAACTGTATATATGTATTTATTTAATTCCCAGAGTATGATTTGATCATTTGTGCTCTTTCAGTACATTACATATCATATAGCTTACGCTTTTATCCAAAGCGACTCACAATAAGTGCATTTCTGTATCAAATATCCACTATTTGTAAATATATATATTATGTTACATCTCAACAAACAATTTCTATGCATTTTCTCAATAAACCTAAATTAGATATTTATATTTACTGATACATAACAATATTTATATATTTACTCCCTCTTCTGCGCTTTGTTATGTCCTTGTAATTTAATGTATTACTTTGTATGTATACATACTCAAACAAATACATATACAGAAACAGAAAGTAGGGAAAAGAGTACGGAAACCAAACCGGAAGTGACCTCAGCGCTCACTACGTCACACGCACGCTTCGCCCCTTCCTGCCTACGTAGCTACGTCGTAGTGGTACGCGCTGGAGCAGGGTGTGAAGATGGCGGACGAGGAGGCCGAGCAGGACCGCAGTCCTGAGAACGGCACCAGAGAAACTATCGTGGAGCTCGGCCAACGCCTGCGAGAGCTGCGGGAAGTCGTGGTCCGAGAAAGCGGCGACTCTCCGACCCAATCCTCCGTGGAGTACTGCCAAGAGTTCTGCCGGGTGAGTTATTCCCCCCCTCGCGTATTCAAGGGGAGCTAACCTAGTAGTGAGATATAGCGTTAGCATGGCCATTAAAGGTACCATAACGCTACGTCCTGGCTCCCGGGGGGAACCTGGGGGGAGAGCTTTGATTTGGAGCCGGTTGACCTCGCAGCCTGGAGGGATGCGCAGTGGTCGAGCTCCGGAAAATCGGTAGAAGTAGAAGAAATCTGATCAAATAGGTCCGATGACACCCCTAGCAAACGGCACGGGCTAGCTCACCGCGGTGTCTGCAGGAGGGGACGGCTGACGTTAAAGTCCCTTTAAATGTATTTAGTGTCACCGACCAGGTCGCAGCCGACCGATACGCGCCCAGCTCCGGGTCGGTTACTGTTCGTTCAGCATTCCCAGTATCTGCCAAGACGGGTCGAATTGCGGCTAGCCAGCCTTAGCTCCTAGCCGTTTGTGTGTGTTTTGGCTACATGCGCGTGCACGCGGGGGTCCGTGCGTGTCTCTCCGGTCAGCACATCCAGGGGGCTCGTGGTCGCTGCGGTATTGCATAATTTTTTTAAGTTTACTTCTTCGAATGAAAAACAAATACAGCGAGATTTCGCAGGATCGCAGCACCGATTTGAGTCGATTTGCCCCCCCCCCGCGATGGGTTTCAAGGTGTGTACGTGCCAAACAGAACGTACGCGCGTGTTTTTGCATATTAAAACAGCAGAGCCTGAATAGACCCCCCACTCAACCCCTGCTGCATGTTGCCCATCAGTATCTGCACGAGAGAGAGAGAGAGAGAGAGAGAGAGAGAGGGGGGGGGGGGGGGGGTGTGAGTATCTGCACCGTCTCCAGCAGGAGCAGAGGAGGAAGATGTTGTCCCCACGTGAGACACCCTGTTGTTATGGAGAGGTGCGAACGCTTTGTTATCAGTGATCGGTCTTTTTGTATAGAAGTGCATTCGTGTGCACATTTTGAGGCATCTATTTTCATTGTCGTGGTTATACGTGATATACCTCGTATTTATCGCCTGGGGTTGTCCAGCTATTTATTTCCGAGAAAAGGGGGCTCTTTTGAAACAAAATAACTAAAACAAAAACATACACCGACAGGAGGGCAAACCGAGCGATGTTCTCAGTTCATCGATCCCTGCATAACACAAACCACACATTTTGTGCTTTGTCGGGCCTCGTTTATTACTAAGTGTAGCTGAGCTGATGGTAAATTCCATTTGTGAGAACGGCCACGGGTTGTTGTACCTAACGAGGTCTTACAATGTGGTCTTTTTTTCTGTTTAACTTTGGCACACAAAAGCAGCGGCCCGGTGTCCGACTTGACGGCCGGCCTTTTGGCCAGAAGCGGACTGATGTGTTCAAATGCTTACTCTTTGTTGAGTGTTTTTAAGAGCGTTTAACGGTCCAGCAAAGCTCCCAGAATGCAATGCTGTGGGCGGAGGGCTGCGGGTGTGAGCAGAGAGCGTGTATTTAGACTGGTGTGCAGAAGCTCTCACTGCATAAGTATGTGTTTGTTTGTACGAGGAAAGGATCCGTATCCCCCCCCCCCCCCTCGTGTTCAGGGGCTACTTTATAACCTTTTTACAAGCATTGCAAGAAAAACATTAGTTTTGATTTGTTGGCACTCAAGATGTGCTTTTCTAAACCCTTCTTTGTTTAATCATTAGACATGAAGCTGGGGTTCTGTCTAAATTATTATTTGTCAGTGAAACCAAACAGTAATTTGTATGTGTGATAATTAAAGCGCTTTCTGTTCTCACCGGTGTTTCCCACCACATGTGTACGGTTTGTATTGGTTATGAGGCTATTTTATACACCTGTGGACACGGCAACACAATTTCCATCGTTTTGGTTTCATTTCCTCTCTGTCTGTGACTTCTGCACCAGGTCCATCTGTTTTGTTTACATCTGCTGTCCCAGTTCATCAGCTGATCACATCGCACCGTTTATTTAAATGTGTGAGATTACAGAGAAGAACATCTGTGGTGTTTCTCCCATCTTCTTTTTTCTTCCTTTTAAACAGGTTCCTAGCATAACTTGGTTAAAATGATTTGTTATTGTCGGAGGTTTTACTACTAGAACCATTTAAATGATGCGGAGAAGCTGACTCAATGCTGCATTGTGGGAATTAAAAGTTGGATAACACCAATGATGTGTGAACGGTAAAATGTTGCACGGTTTGATGAGAGGCTGCATGAACAGAGTGTTGAGAAGCTGTTATGTTAAGAATACTATGACCAAGTAAGTCATTGTAATGCAATGGATTTCAGCCCTGATGGGTGAGTGACCGTGTTCTTATCTCTCTCTGTAGACTCTGCTGGAGTACGCCGCCCGGTGGAGGACGGAGAAAGAGCCGATGGCGCTGGTGGAGGTGTACATGGTAGCGCTGCTGAGCTACGCCCAGGCCTCCCCGTACCTCTCGCTGCAGTGTGACAACGTCCCCGTCGTGGTGGAGCGGCTCTCGCTGTGAGTGGCCCAGTTCTTCCACACAATCGGACAGCGCTCAGAGTTTTATCTGTCTTTGTTGGTTCTGTCCGAGCTTCGGCGTATCGGGTTTTTGTTGATTTCCTGTCTGTCACGCAGGAGTTTTGTGGAGCTTTTGCTCTCCCTGAAGACGGATGTTCCGGATGGCTTATGGAAAGAATTCAAGTCATGCGTGCAGGTAAAGCCGACCATTTGAAGATTAATTTTACAAATGTGGAGAAAATTGTTACCTAAAACTACACGCGCCCTTAGTTTATCTCACTGATGGAGTCCTTCCTCCTGCGTTCAGTTTGCTCGCAGTGCGCTGCAGGAGCACGGCATCAGCCAGCTCACCCAGCTCGCCGCTCTGTGCCGGCACGACGGCGTGTGGACCGACGCGGTCCTGCAAGGCCTCCTGTCCAACCAAAACCTTCCGACGGAACAAGGTGAGCGCCAACAAAGTTCTATTTACCTTTCTAGATCCGATTGTTCTTCTCTGCTGCAGCATACAGTTAATGAAAGATGCGTAGAAGACGTGAAAGTGTTCCATCCATTTACCTTGTTCTTTGGTGTCTTCAGTCGAGGAGTTCCTGGTGCAGGAGGGGCTGGTGCTGTTGGAAATGAGAGTGAGGCAGATAATGAAGGAGAACCAGCCGGGCAGGGCTGCACCGCTGGCCAAGGTGTGCTCCGAGTGTCCCGCGTTCCAGGGGAAGGGCCTCTTCAAGCAGATGTACCTGGTGTGCCTGTGTGCGACCTCCGAACAGGACCAGCTGATGGACGAGGTGAGCGCCGCAGAGGTTACTGACGTGAACATTTGCCGGGGTTTCCTTTATAAATGCACAAGAGCTCAGCTAAGTGTCCTTTACCCGTGTATATAAACGCTATCTAAAACATCTCGGGCTTTCCTGTAACACCCGGCTCCACCACACGGTGGCAGACCAGACTTAAAAGCCACTTGTGAGACTGCACACGTTGGAAGGTTACTCTCTGAGCATCAGGTGATGCTGTTGCATAGCGGCTGTTTTGCTGCGTGTTGATCACATGTGACGGGTCCGTGCAGCTTTCCAAGGAGGACTGCCGCGACGTGTTGGAGATGATCTGCAACCTGGAGTCGGACAGAGACGAGAGGGCGGCGTTCAGCTTGTGCTCGGCCTTCCTCACGCGGCAGCTTCTCCAGGGCGACACGTACTGTGCATGGTGAGCAATCCCAAGACGCCCGAGTCCTTGACCCACTAACGGCGATTCTATCTAGTCCCACAATTTATCCAAATTCATTCAGCACACATTCAATCAGTGCGTAGTGTTGTCAATGCACACTTCCCTGATGGTCAGTGACAGCCTGAATGAAGTGATCAATGAAGTGATCAATGGCTTTCCTTCGGACAGGGAGCTCACTCTGTTCTGGAGCAAGCTGTTGAAGAGACTGGAGCCGTCGGAGGCAGCCTTCCTCGACAGATGTCGCCAGATGTCTCTGCTCTCTAAAACCGTGTATCACATCCTGTTCCTCATCAAGGTCATCCAATCAGAGGTCAGTAAACCGTCAGCTGGTGTAATCAAACGCTTTTCACTTCAAAGTAGTGTATTCGGTGTCAGAACTCGGCCCTGTGAGCTTTGAGTCTTTCACAATGGATTCGTGCAGGAAAACCGGTTTGGGAATGAAACGTGAGAATCCGCCAACCTCTCATGTGTCATCATAGAGCCGACCCTTTGTCTGGGCGTCATGTTTCAGGCAGATACTCATCAAAATAATGTGGTTGTCATGGTTTCTTTTTTATGTCGTCCATAAGCAAAAAACCTCAAAAGCTGTATGCACGAGGGGGAAAATCACACCGAAACGCTGCATTATTTATTTATTTTTGATTCTTTTCTTTTTGCGTTCCCGCTGATTTGACTCTTTCTTCTTCGTAGATCGACAGCGACGGGCTGCCGGTGTGCGTTGAAATGTGCGTGCGGGCCCTGCGGATGGAGTCGAGCGACGGGACCACCAAGGCCACCGTGTGCAAGACCATCTCCTGCCTGCTGCCCACCGACCTGGAGGTGAAGCGAGCCTGCCAGCTGACGGAGTTCCTCCTGGAGCCCACGGTGGACTCCTACTACGCCGTGGAGACGCTGTACAACCAGCCGGATCAGAAGGTGGAGGAGGAGAACATGCCCGTTCCCAACTCGCTCCGCTGCGAGCTCCTGCTGGTGTTTAAAACCCAGTGGCCTTTCGACCCGGAGTTCTGGGACTGGAAGACGCTGAAGCGTCAATGTCTGGCGCTGATGGGCGAGGAGGCCTCGATAGTGTCCTCCATCGACCTGCTGAACGACACCGAGGACCCCGAGGAAGAGGAGGACCTCCTCAGCCAGGAGGCGCAGGGGAATCCCCCGGACCACATCCTCGGCGGCACCTACGAGCCGAACGCCGCCACCGACAGGAGGAGGAAAAACCGGGAGATGAAGAAGCTGCGAGAGAAAGGCTTCATCTCCGCCCGCTTCCGTAACTGGCAGGCGTACATGCAGTACTGCGTGCTCTGCGACAAGGAGTTCCTGGGCCACCGGATCGTGCGCCACGCCCAGACCCACCTGAGCGCCGGCGTGTACAGCTGCCCGATATGCACGCAGTCCTTCGCCTCGAAGGACACGCTGCTCCCCCACGTGACGTCGCACGTCAAACAGTCGTGCAAAGAGCGGCTGACCGCCATAAAGACCAACAAGAAGCTAGCCGACCCCAAGGCGGCGGCGGCGGCGGCGCCCGCCATCGCGGCGCTGAAGTCGCAGACTGTCAACAAGGCCCAGCAGAACGTGGCCTCCGCGGCTCAGAACGGGGGCTCCGGGCGCAGAGCTCCGGCCAAAGCCCCCCGCCGCAAAGTGAGCGACGGCGACGACAACGTGTGCCCCGTCGGGAAATGCAAACGGAGCTTCAAGTTCTTAAAAAATTTGCTGGCGCACGTCAGAGCTCACGGGGACAACGAGGAGGCCAAGTCCTTCCTGGAGATGCAGAGCAAGAAGGTGGTTTGCCAGTACTGCCGCCGGCACTTCATCAACGTCACCCACCTGAACGACCACCTGCAGGTCCACTGCGGCGTGAGGCCCTACATATGCATCCAGCTGAACTGCAAGGCCAGCTTCCTGTCCAACACGGAGCTCTTCCTGCACAGGAAGACGCACGCGCTCTTCAAGGCCAGGTGCATGTTCCCCAGCTGCGGCAAGATCTTCAACGAGGCCTTCAAGCTCTACGACCACGAGGCGCAGCACTACAAGACGTTCACCTGCAGCGCCGTGGACTGCGGGAAAGTTTTCCATTCCCAGCACCAGCTGGACTTGCACCAGGAGGGGCACGCCCGCCAGGGGGAGGAGAGCGCGTCGGCTGAAGAGGACGCGCAGCCCGGCCCCTCCCTCATCCAGCAGATGCTCTCCACCCGCTCCCCCGTCAAACAGGAGCGTCTCCAGGGAGGCCCGGAGCCCGCCGAGAGCTCGCTGACGGGGGCGGGGGAGGCACCGGGACGGCGGCGAGTCGAACAGGAGACGGGCTCCGCCCCCCTTCGGACGAACGGCTTGAATCATTCTTTCATTCGGCCCGCGAGGTCCCACTTCCCCGACCCGGGCGGCCCCGCCTCCTTTAACCACGTGAGCCCCCCCCCACGGACTCAACCAGTGCCTCCCTCTGAAGCCGATTCAGCTCACGTGTCACACAGCTGTAATGCCGGCGTCCCGCCCCCGCGGCCCCAGATGTTCCCCGGCAGTTCAAACACCGGGTCGACCAGCTGCAGCTCCTACTCGCAGTTGCCGGGGCAACAAGGGCCGATGCATACTATCCGCCCGATGACATTGTCCCAAAAGTCCGTAGAGCCGGCGATGTCGCAGCCGCTTCCCCCGGCGGTCGCCCCTCAGCCGCCGACAGGGAACCGGCCGGCGGGCGCCGCCCCCCCGCCGGGCCACCGGGAGCGCTTCCACTGTCCGTTTGAGTCGTGCACGCGGCACTACAGCTCCCACCGGAACGTGGTCAAGCACATGAGGACGCTCCACGTGGACTTTTACCAGCGGTGGAAAATCGATCGGATTAAAGTCCGGGTAAGCTACGCCCCGGCGCCGAGCGCGGCGGCAGCGCCGCCGCCCGCCGGGCCGCTCGCTCCGGCCGCCGCGCCTCAGAGCCAGCCGCCCGCCGCGCCGGCGGTCCAGAGGAGGAACGTCATCCAGTCGCCGCCTTACATCAATATGGGCGTGCGGTTGAACTGCTCGGCCCTCCATTCCCATTCCCCGTGTCCCCACAGGCAGAATGCGTCCCTGCTGATGGAGAAGGTTTTGAATCCCATCGTCCTCTCGCAGCTGGCGGCGGCGGGGGGGAAGACGCCGTCCCACGGCCCGGCTGCTCAAAGTTGGCTCCCGGCTCCGGCAGGCGAACCAAATAAAAACTGCGTCTCTTCCCAAATCTACCCTTCCAGGATGCAAGTGGTCTCCAGCGGTGCCCCCCCGCCGCCGCCGCTCGGCGTCCCACCCTGCTCTGTGATTGGCTCGGCTGCGAACAGAGCGTCAGAGTGCCTGCAATCGCCAATCGTGGAAAAACGACCCCGGCCGGTTCTGCCGTCGCCCGAGTCCCTCGCCACGGCGACGTCTCCCCAAGCGCAAAACCGCGTCTCTCCCTTTGCGTCACAGATGCAAAGCGGCTCGGCCTCTTCCTCCGGGGCGCCCGAGAAAAGCAAATCCATGCAAAGCGTCGCGCAGACGGACTTCCCCCCCGCCTCTCACAGCGTGAGCCAAAACAACCTCCAACCTCAGAAGGGCCCGCCCATCCCTGCAAACCCCGACGCTAAACAGAAGAAAGCCCGGAGGAACAAAAGGGCCAAATGGCCGGCGATCCTCCGGGACGGGAAGTACATCTGCTGCAGGTGTTTCAGACAATTCGACAGCCCAAACTCCCTCGGGGGCCACTTGTCCAAAGCCACCTGTAAACAATTCGAAGAGTCGCAGCTCGCCACCGAGCTGCCGGCGTCCTTCCTCGACCTCCTCAACTCCGAGCAGGCGGCGAACGTGGCCCGCCCGCCCGTCACCAACGGCCCCGATTGTCCGCAGGAAGCCCCGCCCACGTGTGACGGCGGCGAGACGAACGAGGACATTCTCAAGCAGATCATGGCGGAGTCCAACATGTCCGACCTGTTCGTCAACGCGCCGGCTCCCCAGTCGCTGTTCGGAAACTCTTGCGCTTCCTTTTTGGCCGGCGAGCGCTCCGTGATACGCCACACGGAGAACGTCGCGGCCCTTCGCGCGGCGCCGCTTGCGGGCAGCGGCTTCCCCGACCCGATTCTGGAGGAAAAACCTCCCTGCGCTCTTCCCGGAAGCGAGAGGTGCCGCTCCGACGCGGCCGCCCCGACACCAAATTCGAGCCCAGCGGGGCGGGCGCCGTTACCCGCTAGTCGGCCCGGCGAGAAGGCCGAGACGCAAAGGACGCCGTCGGAGCACGGCGTTCACAAGAGGCTGCGGGAGCAGATCCTGTCCGGACACTTTCAAAAGAGAAACCGCTCGTGCCATCCCGGCCACCCTCACGCCAGCCCGGGCGCCGCGTCCTCCGGCCCGACGAGCCCTCCCCCCGACGACCACGGGCGCCATCGAATGTTCCGCGAGCCGGAGAGTCCCGGGCCGGTCGCTCACGAATACCCTCCCATCATCCCGGGGACGGCTGCGGAAATTGAACAGCTGCTGCGGACGGAGAGCTTCACCCGTTTCAGAGAGGAGGAGGCCGCCGCCGCCGCCCCGGGCCCCGCGCCCGCCCCGCCCGACGGCGCCGACCTCGAGCCGGGTCAGTTATCCGCCGGCCAGCACCAGTGGATGGCGGAAATCCAGAGTGCGTTGGAGCGGCTCGACTTGGTCCGAGAGACGTCCGAGCAGCTGTCGGCTCCCGCGCCGCGGGGTAGCATCCCGGCGCCGGGCCTCGCCGCCGCCGCTCACAAGAACTTCATCAAGCCGTTCGCCTGCGAGAGCTGCCTGTTCAGCTCGGCGTCCAGTGAGGCTCTGTGGAAGCACCTCTCCAAGAGCCACAACTACTCCATCGACATGGTCAACGCCGTCAAGAAGAAGTACGGCATGTACGCGCCTTTCAAGTGCCAGCGATGCAGCAAGCGCTTCACCCGCAACTCCAACCTGCGCGCTCACTACGGCTCCGTGCACAAGCTGCTGGCCAAAGAGATCGCCGACCTGGACGCCATGCGCCGAGAGGCCAACGCCGCCGCCGCTCTCCAGAAACACCTGCCGGCGCCGCCGCCCGCTTCCCTCCAGGACGCGTCGCAGGCGTTTGCGTCGCTCGCTAACACGGACGCAGCTGACCCCGAGTGTCCCGCCGACGGGCGCTTCACGGCCATCAGGCCCCCGCAGCCCGCTGCCACGGACCGCCGAGCGCCGAGTCCGCCGCCGCGAGCCCACGCCGCCGTGCAGTCGCCGCCGCACTGGTCCAATCAGCCACGCCACGGCGGGAAACCCGTTTGTGCCCCTTCGCCCAAAGTGCCCGCTCCCCCCGCCAGGCCCCCGTCTCCCGAGAGCCCACCGGCCAGGCCCCCGTCTCCCGGCGGACGACCCGCCCTCGGCGCGCTCGAGGCCGCGGCGCAGCCGAGCGCCGACGTGATCAGGAAGCCTAAAGAGAAGAAGCCGTACCGGGCCGCCAAGAGCCCGTACAGGCCGTACTGCTGCGTGCACCAGGGCTGCGTGGCCGCCTTCACCATCCAGCACAACCTGATCCTGCACTACCGGGCCGTGCACCAGTCCGCCCTGTCGGCGCTGGAGGTGAACAAAGAGCAGGAAGTGAGCGAATGGCAGGACGAGGACTCCGCCGCCGACTCCGCGGAGGAGGAGGAGGATCCCGAGGCGGCGTTCCCCCCCACCTCCGAGCTCAGGTGCCAAGTGAAAGACTGCTCTCGGGTTTTCCAGGAGGTGTCCAGCCTGCTGCAGCATTACCTGCAGCTGCACGGCTTCAGCCTGGAGAAGGTCGGCAGCCTCTTGTCCGCCGTCAAGCTCGGCAAGTTCGCCTGCTGCCAGCGGGGCTGCGCGGCGTCCTTCACCGCCGCCTGGAAGTACATCGCGCACGTCAAAGAGCAGCACAAGGACATGAAGGTGGCCAAACCGGAGCTGTTCAACGGCGCGTTCAAGTGCGAGATCGAAGGCTGCGACCGCACGTACGCCACAAAGTCCAACATGCTCAGGCATTTCATGAAGAAGCACGAGGACCTCTACCGGAGCAAACTGAAGGGCCCGCCGATAAAGGAAGAGAAGGTGAAAACCAACGCAAAGACGCTGCATTACCAAATCGCCAAGACCAGCAACGGGAAGGAAAACATCGAGAGCAACAAGAAGATCCTCCAGAAGGCCAGCGACAACCGGCGGGTGAGCAAGCTGCAGACCACCCTCTGGACCAAGTACGGGAAGCCCTCCCTGAAGTCGACGGTGGAGGCGTCGTCGCTGTGCACCAACGTGTTCCCCCTGCAGTACCCGTGCATGATCAAAGGCTGCGACTCGGTCATGCGCTCGGAGCGCAGCGTCCTGAAGCACTACGTGGGCCACGGCCTGTCGGGGAAGTACCTGGAGCAGCAGAGGAGCCACTTCATCTTCTGCAAGAAGTTCCCCCGCCAGAAGTGCCGCCCCGCCCGCAGCGACGACTCCAAGTCGGAGAACACCTCGGACGTGTCGGACGGCGAGCTGTCGGCCGGGCCCGGCCCGGAGGACGGGGTCGGCGCGGCGTACGGCTACTCCAAGCCCGTCCTGCGCAAGAGGGCCTCGGCGCGCTCCCCGGCCGCGCTGTTCGAGGCCAAGATGTCCGCCGACGAGAGCTCCAACGGCTCCGTGGTCGTCAAGCGCAAGCGGGGCCGCCCGCGCAAAATCGACGGGAAGTCGGCGAAGCGCAAGAAGATCCCGCGCAGCACCAAGGTGGAGGTGGCGTACGGCCTGGCCGACGAGTCCGACTCCTCCTCCTCGTGCCCCGCCGGGAGCGCGCCGCTGGCCTCCTTCAAGCCCATGGGGTTCGAGGTGTCCTTCCTGAAGTTCCTGGAGCAGTCGAACAAGTGCGAGCAGGCGAAGGCCGGCGTGCCGGAGGCGTGGCGGCGGGCGTGCGGCCTGAAGGACACCTGCGTCCGCTTCACCAACCGGCAGAACATGAAGTCCCTGAGCAGGGTGAAGATCGTGATAGACGGGGCCTTCTCGGGGGTCACCGACCTCATGTTGAGGCAGCTGCAGGACACGCGGCCCACCGTGGTCTTGTGAGCGCAGAGAAGAAGAAAAGACTGACTTTTTTTTTTTTTTTTCCCCAAAGTGGAACCTCAGGACCAGAATGCGTAGAACTCTGCTGCAGACCGGTGCCCTACATGTGAAATGTTTTTAACACATCCAGCTATTTAAAAAAAAAAAAAACACAAAAAACCCTTTGAATTATACTGTATGATTTGTAGATTTTTCTTTTTTTTTGATGACGTATTTAGCATGTTATTTATGGACTTACAAAAGCGTCCTTGGACATTGTTGAGATGTTGGTGACTTTTTGGTGTCTTAATAATCCCTGTGGGACGTAGAGACGGAGACGGAGTGTGCCGTTGTGTAGTTTGTGATTCAAAGATGTTGATTATTGTGCGTTGCTTATGTCACCCGCTGCCACCAGCAGACTTGATATTAAATGATCAGTTTTTTTACAATCAGTTTGACATATTTTTCATTTTTTGATCGTTGTGAATTTCTTTTGAGGGAAAATCTTGAATTAAAAAAAACAAAAACAAACGAGGCTCAAAGTCGCAGTCACATGATTTCTGAAATTGAAACTGTTACTCTAAATAAAATGTTATTTGCTTATCTGAGCAAAGCCTGAAGTTAGAACACTTTAATATTAAACATCAATAACCTGCATAAGATACATTTGACATTGATTCTTCATCTTTGAGTGAACTGCCAAGATGACAAAAGGAGAATGTTTATTGCTGTATATATTCATTATTTATTATTTCACATTGTTTAATATGATCTAAAATGTTAAACGGTGCGTATACAAAGAACGATCAACACATTTTGACTGATTTTAGACTATAACCTGACAAATATAAAGATAATTCATCTAAGAACAATGGGATTTGTGGAACTGTGGCTACAAACTAAGATTAGACTAAACAAAACTGTTAGCCAATCAACATTAAAAGGGAGCTAACGGCTAATCGAGCTACACGTGTGTGTAATAATGATCATGACATCATTCATAACGGGTCAAAGCTTTTGTGATGCACAAAAAACTAATTGAGATGGATTAAATGGGTTTTAGTTGGTGTGGTGACAAATTATTAAAAGTCATTATTCAGGTCCACAAACACTGGATCCTACATTTCCCACAATGCAACTTCGATGACCTCTTCCTCCCTGCCTCGTAGCTCCAGATGATGAATTATGATGAATTATGAAGTTCCCTCCAGAGCCACAGCACGTTTAAATGAGGAATAAAATGTGTAATATTGGAAGAAGGACTTCCGCCTGGTTATGGTGGTTTATACTTTACAGGGAGTTGAAAAGCTTTGGTCTCTTAAATAATATCTATGATTAGTCTGTTCGTCTTTACAGCACAGATGTCCTTTAGGACCGGACGGCGTGGTTCTCACGGGGCGGGGTGGGGGGGGGGGAGCTGCGCGCTCCTCTCCTCCACCTCTGGCTCCACCTCTGGCTCCATCCCGGGCTCCGCGGACACGAACCCGTCGGCGGTGGACCCGCGCGCGCGCGCCCGGCCCCCCGCCGCCGCGGGCACGTACCGCCGCGCGAAGCACTTCCACAGGTGCTTCCACACGATGTAGGCCAGCTCCGCCAGGTTGAGGGCGATGCACAGCAGGGAGGTGGCGCCCATGATGTAGAGGAAGACCTTCTTCTCCGTGGCCCTGGCGATGAAGCAGTCCTCCGTGTTGGGGCACGGGCTCTGGCTGCAGCGCAGGCGCGTGGGCACCGCGAAGCCGCCGTACACGTAGTAGAAGGCCAGCAGGGAGGCGGCCTCGAAGCTCACCTTGAACAGCAGGCTGAGCACGTAGGTGGCGAACAGCCCGCCGTCCAGGCTGCCTTTGTCCCGGTACAGCCGGCGGTGGTGCTTGGCCTCGCGGTGCTCCCGGTAGGCCACGTGCAGCGCCACCAGCAGGGACGGCGTGGACACGGCGATGAGCTGCAGCGCCCACAGGCGCGCCTGCGAGATGGGGAAGAAGTGGTCGTAGCAGGCGTTCTCGCAGCCGGGCTGCCGGGTGTTGCACACGAAGTCCTTCTGGTCGTCCTTCCACACGTGCTCGGCCGCCGCCACGTACACCAGGATCCGGAAGAGGAAGACCACGGAGAGCCAGATGCGCCCGATCACCGTGGAGTACTTGTTCACCCCGCTGAGGATGTTCTCCAAGAAGCCCCAGTTCATCTTCTCATCCTGCCGCGGGGGGGGGGAGGAGGGGGAGGAGGAGAGAGCCACAGGTGGGACCAACAGGTATGGACACACAGTTGTAATGAGGACCTTCCTTCCTGAAGGATCCACCTCTCCTTTAATACGCATTAAACATTATTTATTTTTATTTTAAGTCCCGAACGGATGCTCAAGTCTAGAAGACATTAAAGGACATTCAGAATCATAATAAATTGTACAATCTATTTAAAGTAGAATCTGTTTAAATAAACCACACACAAACACATTATCAAATATTCAAACCAACACCTGAAAGTGGGCGGTTACCTGAGCCCGGTTTATTGGTTATTGATCGATTATTTTGTTGATTCTACTCTGGGCCTTTAAATGGTAGAACAAGTTCATATTTTTATGCCATAAATAAAGGATTTTTACGTGTCACACTTTTATGGCAAACTTCATCATGCTGATTTATGCTTCATGATAAGTGATGTATTGATCTCAACATGTTGACTGATCTTCGGGGAGGGGGGGGGGTAGTGTATAACAATCATATGAAACACTACATATTAATGCGGTCTTATAACCCATTGATCCATTGATATTCAATACCAGAAGAACCTAATCACCAATGACTAAGCATTTGACTCGTTTGATGTTTTTATAGATAGAAGCACAACCGCTACGTCATCGTGTGCGCGTGAGACATGAGCCCCTATAATAAATGATAGATTTCTATAGACTTACCGGCGGGGACCCCCGGGGTTCCTCCTCCTGTAGCAGCGGGTGGTGTCCGGCGCTCCGCTGCCTGTCCTCCACCTGTTTGCACACCTGCGGGGGGGGGGGGACGACTGCGCCACACCTTTTCCTACCGCACGCACACGCACACGCACGTTGTTTGGTTTTCAACAGACACGGGTCATGGTGAATTACAACAAAAGAACCTGTTGAAGAGAACTTGGTCTCCTTGAAATCACCTGCTGCAGGTACAAAGCGGTGTGTGTGTGTGTGTGTGCGCGCGCGTGTGTTTGTGTGCGCGTGTGTGTTTACACAGTCAACAAACATCCCCATGGAGTTTTTCCAGTGTAAATACCGCCTGCTGTCAGCCGGTTTCGTTCTGTCTCAGTGGGGGGGGGGGGGGGGGGGGGAGGACGCGCAGCATCCCGTGTGCGCGTGCGTGCGTATATTTCCCTCACCTGCGCGGCCAGGTGCGCGCTCCGTGGGTCGGATCGCGTGTCGCTGCTGGTGAATTTTTAATGTCCCGGTGGCTCGTGTCTCAAATGTCGCTCGTTACGATTCAAATGGTACTTTTCTTTAGAAAAACACTCACGTCACCGTTTATTGTTTAGTTTGTTTTAATGAAAACAAAATAGCAATAAAATATTGGACAGCTTTCATGCAAATTCAATTCTTCAATACATTTGCATGCACAGCAAAGGTTTCACTTTATTTATTTTCATTTGACAAAGAACAGTAATTAAAAAACACAGGAAAGAATCTTTCAGACAGGAATAAAACAGTAATGTTTATATATTTAAAGTATTTGTAGATCAGTGGCTTCATGGTGAAGTTCGGTCAGCCCTCAGAGTCCCAGGTGACGTCAGAAGGTCCCTGAGGGTTCAGGGTTCAAGGCCTTTGGGGAGACGTTCGGGCCTTAAACACATTCAGGTGGGACCCTGCTTTGTGCCACACTGCGGAGGATTGTGGGTAAAAAGATCCTGCTAAATGTGATTGCAGAAGCACGTCATGGTTGTTTCGTCCTGTAACGGAACATACTAAATCTATCGCTGAGACAAAGCTAATTTCTTTAGGACTTTTTATTCAAATATCAAGCGTAAAAATATAAAAACACACAAAAAAATAGACAAACATTCTACTGCGTTTTACACATTTCTTCTTGCTTCGGAGACTGAGGCCACCAGTCCTCCTTCCTGTCTGCACCTGCAGCCGCATCTGAAACACACAAGACTTCAGTTAGACCACCTGGGTCACCTGACATGGCCGCCCCCCCCCTCCCCCGGCCGAAGAATCAAACGCACCCGCCTGCCACCACCACGGTGAATCAAGTGCACCAGTCACCAGTCAGTGCTAATTGTAAAAACATCACACACTCAAGTTTGTATCAAGGTGGTTCATGGAACTCCTCTCCCCCCCCCCCCCCACTTCTTCCTCATAAACTAGGAACCAGGAGGTTGTTACATTAGAACGTGTTGGGAATTAGTAACCATTTAATATTTTATTCCCTGCATTGTACCGTGTGGTTACGTTTGAGAATCATCAATAGTTAGAATCATTTGTTTTTGATATTAGTAGGAACCCATCAAATTAATGAATACAGTAATTACTGTAATAACAAGAGCGAAATGTTGCATAAATCTATGAGACAAGTCCAAATCATGACCGTAATAAATTATTATTAGATACTATTTAGGAGTTAGGGATTCTCAAATAGTGAAATAAAGTTAAAAGCATCAACCTCAGCTTCCATTTAGCTTGTTAAATTGTTAAAAATGACGCTTGGCCCTGATTGAAAGAGCCAAAGTTGGTTCCGCGTAACACGATGAAGGTGAAGCACCAGCCCCGATTCAGGTTCTAAGTGGCAACACCTCCTGGTTAGTGGACCCCTCAGAGCATAACGCGACAGACGTTACCCTTCTCTGCGCCTGGTCTATCAGGAGCATCGAAAACACCTGGCAAAAACAAACAGGTGTTTACCAGGTTAAGACTACGAGACAGAAACAACCGCAGGGGGGGGGCGGACTCCGGACGGGCCTCACCTGGATTTGTTCCAAGGCTGGAGTTATCAAAGAACTGCTTTGGGCAGGTTCTGGATAACAGCTCCGAGCCGCCTCCCCCGTTGAAGAAACTGCTCTTGGAATAGTCAAGAAACGAGGTCGCAGGGGAGTGCGGGGCCTTACGGGGGGAGTCCAGGGCCCTCTTGGGGGAGTCCAGGGCCTTCCGGGGGGAGTCCAGGACGTTCCTGGGATTAACCGGGACCTTCCGGGGGGAGTCCAGGACGTTCCTGGGAGTAACCAGGACCTTCTTGGGTGAGCCGAGGAAGTCGGAGGTGTCCGAGGAGACGGAGAGGCCCCTCTTGGTGGGGTTGGAGGGCTTGTCCCCCTCCACCTTGCTCATCGCCTTCAGCTTGATGGCTCTTCCCTTCCACTTGCCGATCTCTTCCTGATGGCTGGACACCAGGCTGCCGGGACAGAGACAGACATCAGAGGGGGACTAAAAAGGTGACCCACCCACCCGGGCCGCTCCGCCCTCACCTCTCCAGCTCTGTTATTTTGAGTCGAAGCTGTTTGACTTCCTCCTCCAGTTTGGTCTTCTCCAGCGCAATGCTGGTCTGGACCACCAGACCTCTGGGGTTTATCAGTCTGGCGTGAAGCTCCTCCCCCTGCAGGACTGAATTTCAAAACGGGACCACATCAGCGTGCGACTCCACCATCGCTCCCAGCGCCGTCCCGCAGTGATCTCCGGCGGCTGACTTACGCGAGTCCTCTCCTTGCTGCTGTGATTTCCTCAGCGTCTCCTTCAGCTTCCTCACGGACTCTTCCTTCTCCTTCAGCACGGTGCTCATCGTCTGCATCCTGACGCGGACAAAGACCTCGGGGTTAATGCCTCGTTTCCGACATGGCGGCGCCTTTCGCCGCACGATCGAGGAAACAAAAAAAAAAAAAGGGATCTTACTCCCGTTTGTGTTCATCCGAGGCCGAACTCAGCTCCACCTCCATTTTAAAGAGTTTCGCCCGGAGTTTCTCCAACTCGACAGCGCTGGGTGACGCGTTTTCCTGAAGCAGAAAGATACCATCATCATCATCATCATCATCATCATCAAACGGCAGGCGGCCTCTGGGGCCTGAAAACGCTCAAACGCACCTCGGAGTGACGCAGCTTGGCCTTGAGGGCCCGGATGGTGCCGTCCTTCTCCTCCACCTGGGCGCGGCTGTCCTGCAGCTCCGTCTGCAGCAGCTGCGTGGCCTGCTTGTGGTTGGACACTCTGCTGCTGGCTTTGAGCTGCGCCTCCTCCAGCTGCTTGATTTGCGCGCGCAGAGCCTGGCGACCGGAAACACAGCCTTTGGTCAACTAAACGTGGGCCCCTGAGAGCTTTGGTGAGGGGGGGGGGACCATACCGTGACTTCCTCTTCAGCCTGACGGAGCTGAAGCGCGAGCTGCTGGTTCGCCTTCAGCAGGCCGGGCTCCGCCTGGGAAGGAGCTCCCTCCAGCGCCTGCAGCAGCGCGGCGGTCTTCCTCTTCTCGTCGCTGAGCCGAGAGTCGGCCTGAGCCTGCAGCCGCTTCAGCTCCCCGCTCAGGCCGCTGTGCTCCTCCGTGATGCCCTGCGGGAGTCAGCTGGGTCACATGACAACTAGAAACCAAGCAGCGGCGCCGCAATTCATGCGTGGAGCAGGAAACGCAGGTTAGCACGCGGCTACGCGTAGCTAGCGGGCCCCTGACGTCGCGTTGCGGAAGACTACCTGCAGGGTCATCTTCCGCCTCTGAGCCATCGCCGACCTGTGCTCCACCTCGCCGCTCAGGAGGCCGTTCAGCTTGGCCGAGCTGAACGGCTGGATGGCGTCGAGGGCCTTCACCTGCTCCTTGAAGCGCTCCCTGACGGCGAGCTCCTCCGACAGCTCGCTGCAGTACGAGTCCCTGTTGGCCTGCAGCCCCCTCAGGACGCGGGACGTTTTCTACCCATCAGAAATATGGATATGTTAAACCACACATTGTTCCTGCAGGGGAACTGAAATCCAACCGTGAAGCAGGTGTCTGCCTTCATAGAACAAAACTTAATCCCACAGTTCTGTTCTTAGAAGACATTTGAGCAAACTGGTTCCGTTGTACCGGTTTTGTCCCTTTGGTTTGGGCGATCAGATACCCCCCTCACCCTCCCTTGTCAATCACCTGCAGGTAGAGCTGCCTCTTCTCCAGCAGCGCGCCAACGTCCTCCTCTCTGGCCGAGTGGCGCGGCGCCCCCACCCGCTGCAGCAGCGAGTCCTGCAGACGCCGCTCCTCAAACACGGCCATATCGGTCTCCACCAGGTACTCCATCAGACTCCGGTAGCCCTGCGCTCGCACCAGCAGCTGCTCCTGTGGGGGGGACGTTAATCAGCTGATCCAGAGAGGACGACCTTTGTGTTGGTGGTGATATTTACCTTGATGTCACCCAGCGTCTGACCCATCTCCCGCAGCACGGCGCTGTAGGCGTCCATGCTGGGATCGGGGCGGCCGCTCTGCTGCTGCCGGTCCTGGGCGCAGGGGTCGTACTTTGGGAAGACGTCTACGAACCTCTGCAGCCTGCCGAAGGACTCCTGCAAAAGATACGAGTTAAAGGGGGGGGGGGATCACAGACACAGCAGAAGGCCTCCGGTCAGCTGCTCATAAGCACGACAACAAATCCATCGTGGCGTTACCTGGAGCTGAGCGCGAGAGTCTCTCAGCGCCGCCGCCTCCGCCGCCTCGCCTCCACCGGCGTGCTGTTCCAAAGCGGCCAACTGCTCTCGGAGGCCAGAGATGGTGGAGTTGGCGTCACTGAGCATCTGAACGAAGGAAACAAACAAATGTACGAATGGCTCAATGACTCAAGCTGCATCAGTGTTTCTATGGAGTGCTGTTTCTAAATGTGTGTGCGTGTGTGTGTGTGTACCCGAGTGCAGCACGTAAAAATAATTACTTTACAAGGAGTTTGAACCTCTTTAGAGACCCGTGGGGTTCTAGTGCTGCACTCAGGTCACTTAAAGAGTCTCCGTAGAAACCATCGATCAGCTCAGTTTAATAAAAACATCTGTAAATCAACGAGTGCGTTAAAGATCATCTCTTCGCTCTGAGTTCAACTTAGTTAACGTCCCATGGATGCAGTGCAGAGGCTCATCAGACAAACGTACCGTCTCCATCTTGTCCTCCAGCTGTGCTCTGAGCTGCTTCTCCTCCCTCCTCACTCCCTCCAGAGTCTCCAGCAGCTGATCTCGTTCCTCGCTGAGCGACGTCACTCGACACAGCAGCCCCTCCGTCTCCTCTGTGGAGGTCTGAAGGATGGAGTCCTTCGTGGAGATCAGAGCGTCCCTCTCTGCCTCCACCAGCTGCAGCTTCTCAGACAGAGTCCTCGTCTGTGAGGGAAGGAGCAGTCAGGAGGGATGTTTGAATCATCTCTGCGAAGGAGGCTCTTCAGCACTTCCAAGGTACCTCAGCTACAAATGTCCAGACTCCAGAAGGATTTATAGTCACAAAAAAGGTACACGAAGTACTAATTAAAGAGTTTTAACTTGATTTGACCAGATGTTCAGAACCGTTCCAATGAAGCCTTTCCAGACTCTGACCCTGAATGACGGTGCCGCTGGCAGAGCATCGTCTAGAAGTTGTAGCTCCCTCCTTCTTAATACTAGCATCAAATGAAACTAGACCTCAATAATCCATCGGTACCAGCCAAGTGATCAGAGCCTCACAAATGCTCCAACGCTGGAGCACATCACGACGAGGGGAACAAAGGTCACGGCCCAAATGTGTGAGGCCCCACAAAGGGACACTATTTTATAGAAGTAAAGCTGGTTGTCACAAACCTCCATCTGCATGGTCTCCATCTTGTCCTCCAGCTGCTTCTCCTCCCTCCTCACTCCCTCCAGAGTCTCCAGCAGCTGATCTCGTTCCTCGCTGAGCGACGTCACTCGACACAGCAGCCCCTCCGTCTCCTCTGTGGAGGTCTGAAGGATGGAGTCCTTCACGGAGATCAGAGCGTCCCTCTCTGCCTCCACCAGCTGCAGCTTCTCAGACAGAGTCCTCGTCTGTGAGGGAAGGAGCAGTCAGGAGGATCCACCTGCTTTGAAGACAGGTTTCCTAAAAGCACATTGAAGTATCAGACACTAACTTGTTGATCCAGAGAACGTTCCTTCTCCTGACACAGTTGGTCCAGATCAGAGTTTCTCTGGTTCTGTGCACCAAGCTCCTCTTGGAGGGACTTCACCAGTTCCTGTGTGCTGGAAGCCTTAAAACACAAGATGTAAAACGTGAGTCAGTCGAATATGAATCCAGTGAAGGAAAAGAAAAACATGGTACAGTGTCATAAACTAAAATCACTTAAACAAAATAAATTATTCTCAAAAAACACAACACTGCCAAATGAAATCTATAATAACAGCAACGTAAGGAGGCCGCCCCTGGGTTTGGCCAATAAAGATATCTCTAATGGCACGTGTTTTTATACCGAATGACTTATTTCAAAGAAACTAATAAATTAGCACACCTCTGATAAACCAAAGATTAAAAGTGGTGGCTTAGCGTGATCCGTTGTGTCTGTCAATCAACCAATAACTTAACAACGTTGCACGAGAGCTAATCAAGCTCTCAGCCTGATGAGCAGCGTCCTCACCACCGCCTCGCTGCGCTGTAGTTCTGCTTCCAGCTCGCCCTTCTGCTCCGTCACAACCTGCAGAGACGTCTCCAGCTGTGTGATCTGCTGAGGCAGAGCCAGGATCAGTATTCATCCTCAAAATTATACAAAACACAGTTTTAATGTAGACAGAATAGAAATGTAATTTTTCACCACTGAACCCGTCGCAAATGATTGTTTTCTGGCTCTTATTTCAACTTGCAGTTATTGTTGGATTCCACAGTAACGGCGGTTTAACCTAAATATTAAAACAAAAAAGGTCACGTGTCACAAACCTCCATCTGCATGTTCTCCATCTTGTCCTCCAGCTGTGCTCTGAGCTGCTTCTCCTCCCTCCTCACTCCCTCCAGAGTCTCCAGCAGCTGATCTCGTTCCTCGCTGAGCGACGTCACTCGACACAGCAGCCCCTCCGTCTCCTCTGTGGAGGTCTGAAGGATGGAGTCCTTCGTGGAGATCAGAGCGTCCCTCTCTGCCTCCACCAGCTGCAGCTTCTCAGACAGAGTCCTCGTCTGTGAGGGAAGGAGCAGTCAGGAGAAATGTTTGAAACATCAACATTTCAACGCTGGAGCACATCACGACGAGGGGAACAAAGGTCACGGCCCAAATGTGTGAGGCCCCACAAAGGAACACTATTTTATAGAAGTAAAGCTGGTTGTCACAAACCTCCATCTGCATGTTCTCCATCTTGTCCTCCAGCTGTGCTCTGAGCTGCTTCTCCTCCCTCCTCACTCCCTCCAGAGTCTCCAGCAGCTGATCTCGTTCCTCGCTGAGCGACGTCACTCGACACAGCAGCCCCTCCGTCTCCTCTGTGGAGGTCTGAAGGATGGAGTCCTTCGTGGAGATCAGAGCGTCCCTCTCTGCCTCCACCAGCTGCAGCTTCTCAGACAGAGTCCTCGTCTGTGAGGGAAGGAGCAGTCAGGAGGGATGTTTGAATCATCTCTGCGAAGGAGGCTCTTCAGCACTTCCAAGGTACCTCAGCTACAAATGTCCAGACTCCAGAAGGATTTATAGTCACAAAAAGGTACACGAAGTACTAATTAAAGAGTTTTAACTTGATTTGACCAGATGTTCAGAACCGTTCCAATGAAGCCTTTCCAGACTCTGACCCTGAATGACGGTGCCGCTGGCAGAGCATCGTCTAGAAGTTGTAGCTCCCTCCTTCTTAATACTAGCATCAAATGAAACTAGACCTCAATAATCCATCGGTACCAGCCAAGTGATCAGAGCCTCACAAATGCTCCAACGCTGGAGCACATCACGACGAGGGGAACAAAGGTCACGGCCCAAATGTGTCAGGCCCCACAAAGGGACACTATTTTATAGAAGTAAAGCTGGTTGTCACAAACCTCAGTCTGCATGGTCTCCATCTTGACCTCCAGCTGCTTCTCCTCCCTCCTCACTCCCTCCAGAGTCTCCAGCAGCTGATCTCGTTCCTCGCTGAGCGACGTCACTCGACACAGCAGCCCCTCCGTCTCCTCTGTGGAGGTCTGAAGGATGGAGTCCTTCACGGAGATCAGAGCGTCCCTCTCTGCCTCCACCAGCTGCAGCTTCTCAGACAGGGTCCTCGTCTGTGAGGGAAGGAGCAGTCAGGAGGGATGTTTAGTCAACTCCACAGTCAGATTTAAACAGTTTATAATTCAAACATATTAGAGACCAGCTTTGCATCTAATTCACCATGAAGACAGATCCCCTGATATCGTACACAACTTTGTCAGCGGTTTATTCGTTAACCTTTTCAACACGACAAAGAAACATGATCCACCAATGTGATTCACGCCGAAAGCTTTGACTGAAATCCAAGTTATGTTCAACGCCGGAGTAGAAAGGTCCATTTGGAGAAGAACTCACCAGCTCCACATTGCCTTGAAGGTCAGACTTAAACTGGCTCAGCTCCTCCTCCTTTTTCTCCAGATGCTCCTCCAGCTGTTGGATCTGAAGCACAATCAACGTCGCCGCTATTACACGCTCCAGAGGACACGGAGTACGAATGCAAACTGAGAATCAGTAAGTTCCAAAGTAGGAGCTCAGTGCAACGAGTCGCTTTTGACTTTTCTTTAAGAGGTTTTTTGTTCAACGTTTGGGGACAAATTGACAAAGATGAAAGGAAACGTGACCGAGGTGTGAGAACGAGAACAAGGGACGATCTCTGACCTGCAGAGCGGAGCACAGGTCCTGCTCCTCCTTCAGAGACTGAGGCTCGGCGCCGAGCTGCAAGTCACACTGCACCTGGAGGACGGGGAGACAACGAGAAATGACGACTTTATGCAAATCCGTACATCTTCTTCATGTAGATCCCTGCAGCTTTTTGCCAAGAGCAGAATTCTTTTCAGATTCTTGGAAAACATTAGTTAATACTATGCAACAACAACAATGTACTTGCACATCATGACATCCCAAGTTATAATTTCAATGATGGTTCCAGTCCACATCAGGGTAATGATCGGCATCTAGCCCCGTCTCGTCTGAAAGATCTGCCCCCCCCCCCACCGAGCTCTCACCGTCTCCATCCTGTCCTCCAGCTCCGCCCTGAGCTGCTGCTTCTCCTCCCTGACCGCCTGCAGGGTCTCCAGCAGCTGATCCCTCTCCTCGGCGAGAGACGCCACCCTGCGCAGCAGCTGACCGCTCTCCTCCGTGGGGGTGGGACAGGAGCTCATCTTCAGCGACAGAGCGTCTCGCTCCGCTCGCACGCTCTCAAGCTGCTCGGCGAGGCTCTGTTGAAGACAGAAGATTTCCAACGTGGAATCGCGACGTCGTTTATTATTCTCAGTTAACATTTCAACCCACCTGTCGATCCAAGCCAGATTCCCTCCGCTCTCGGAGCTCCTCTTGAAGAGATGAAAGAAGAGACTCTGTCTGCGCGACCTAAAAATTAGAGAACAGATCGTAATTCAAAACGTCACCGGAGGGAACACAGAGCTCCAGAAAAGGAAACCATGACACAAGGGACACACCTGTTGCTCTAGCTGAGCTTTCCTCTCTTGGAGTGTCTCCAGTTCCATGTTCTTTTGCATCAGCTCCTGAGTTTTCTCTTGCAGCGATTGTAGAAGACTTTGAGAAGCTTCAGTCTGAAAAAAATAAAAAATTCCAGTCATTGATTCAAGAGCTACTGCTTTTTTTAACATGACCGTGTGATCGCAATTAAATCCCATAAATGCTCAGCTGCCCCTCACCATCTCCGGAGCACTCTGCAGATCACCTTCCATCTGGTTCTTCTGTTCAGGCAAGGCAGGGAGTTCCTTCCTCTGGAGACGAGAACGACCACATTTATTTAAAGTATTTACCAACAGAACCAGAGTTTTGATGGGCAAGGCCGGTGTTAATCCAGATCGTTCTCAAGAAGAGACCAAAACCATCCAAAACAATAAAGTATCTTTTCTCTCGAAGCAGACCTGGACCTGCATCTCCTCCATCTCTGCAGCTTCCTGTTCGGAGGTCTGCGCTGCCTCCAGCAGCTTGATTTGCTCCTTCTGCTTACGATTCTTCTCCAGGGCCGTCCTCAGCTCCTCCTGATTCTCAATCATCTGTTTGGCAAAAAGAAGAAATAGTAAATGAAGACCAAATCAAACCGCTGAGGAAATGCATTTTAAAATCACGACTGACCATCTCCACGTTTTCCTGCAGGTCCGTGCGCAGCTGGTCCCTCTCAGCTGTGAGGGACGTGATGGAGGAGAGAAGCTTCTCCGCCTCCTCTGCAGAGCTGCTCTGCTCGGACAGGAGAGCGTCCTTCTCAGCCTGCACACGCTGGAGCTCCTCTGACAGACTCTGCATCTGTTGGGTTGGACAGTCAGTACCTCGACAATGAAGGAGTGGTTTTTAACCCGCTTTCTTCATCTAGTTTCACCCACATGTTGATCCGATTCCACCTGCTTCTGCTTAGCGAGCTCCACCATATTGGAGTTCTGTTGGGTCTGCTCTTGGAGCTCGCCTTGAAGAGATTGCAGAAGAAGTTGCGTCTGTGCAGCCTAGAAATCAAAGTAGAACGGACTTTAGTTGTGAAAGATAACATCAAATTTCAGATATATTCACAGATGTTCCAAATAGCAATGTGTTAACGCACCTCCTCCACGTGTTCCTGAAGGTCCCTGATGAGCTGGTCTCTCTCAGCTGTGAGGGATGTGATGGAGGTGAGCAGCTTCTCCGCCTCCTCTGACAGACTCTGCATCTGTTGGGTTGGACAGTCAGTACCTCGACAATGAAGGAGTGGTTTTTAACCCGCTTTCTTTATCTACAGTTTCACCCACATGTTGATCCGATTCCACCTGCTTCTGCTTAGCGAGCTCCACCATATTGGAGTTCTGCTGGGTCTGCTCTTGGAGCTCGCCTTGAAGAGATTGTAGAAGAAGTTGCGTCTGTGCAGCCTAGAAATCAAAGTAGAACGGACTTTTTAGTTTTTGTGAAAGGATTGGAACGTTAATATCATCATGTATATGTATATTATTCACAGATGTTCCAAATAGCAACGTGTTAACGCACCTCCTCCACGTGTTCCTGCAGGTCCCTGATGAGCTGGTCTCTCTCAGCTGTGAGGGACGTGATGGAGGAGAGCAGCTTCTCCGCCTCCTCTGCAGAGCTGCTCTGCTCGGACAGGAGAGCGTCCTTCTCAGCCTGCACACGCTGGAGCTCCTGGGACAGCTCATTCAGCTGGACGTCCCCAAATGAACAGACTCAGTTACACTTATGGGGGTCACTACTTTATTCATGTTCAAGTAATCCAACAAGATTCTTTCTGACTAATCTTTAATCAGCTGCTGCCTCTCTTCTTCAGCTTCATCCTCCAGTGTTGCTCCCTCAAAAAGGACTGACCTGCTTTGTCAAATCCGCCACCTGATCGGGAAGCGCCTGGAGCGGGGCGAGCTCCTCCAGCTGGGCTCTGAGGGACCCTTCTGCCTCCTGAGACGAGGCCAGCTCTGTGCTCAGCCGGGCCGCCGTCTTCTCCAGCTCCAAGCCGTCTATCAGGTCTGCAGACGGAAAAGAAATTCCCTGAATTCGTTTATTCATTCCGCAGTGCAACGAAAAACCTCCCAGACTTTAAGGACGTACTTTTGGGGACGTTCCCGTCGAGCAGAGCGGTGAGCTTGGTGTTCTCGTCGAACGCCACGTTGAGCTCCTTTTGGAGGTCGCTCTGCATCGCTCTGTAGCGAGACTTCTCCGCCTCCAGCTGAGAGCGCAGGCGGACCACCTCCGCGTCCATCTTCTCGTAGCCGGCGTTCAGATTCACCTGGAGGAGGAAGATCAACACGTATTACAAAACGACTAAAGAAGCTGGACACACCCGCCCGAAGGTTGCTGGTCTTTCCACTCACATTCATCTCCTCCACAGCGATGTTCTTACTGCGCAGGTGGGCCCATTCCTTCTTTGTGTCTCTGCTGAGCCCCTCGGCATCGTCCAGAGAGCGACGGAGCGCCACCACCTCCTTCACCAGGTCCTTCCCGCTCTGAGAGAAGGAAACGTTATCTACACGATGATGAATACATTGCAGTCGAGCAGTGCTGTTTTTTTTAGAGTAGCATATTTACAAATGTGACTTAAAAGATTTCAGTGTAAACAACAACAGACTGAACCACGATGATGATAAAACTATTAGGAAACACATACTAGACTCTGAAGTTCCTCTGCAAACTCGCTTTTATTCTGCAGCTCTTTGGACATGGTTTCGAGATTGTTCTTAAAAAAAATAAAAAACACGTGAAAGTTATTTAACAAAACTGCTTGTGGCTAAATGAATATCTCAACATGTTCTGGAGGAAAACTTACCTGAAGCTCAAGGCGTTGGAGTTCAGAGGACTCGAGGTCGCTCTTCAGTTTAGAGACTTCATTTTGCAGCTCGTTCTGTGAGATCGACACAAACAAGATGACCACATAGCAGAGAAGAAGCCAAGCACAGGATCGTCCTTCGCCCCCTCGGCACCGACCACTCACCTGGTGCTCTTTCCTGAACTCCTCCTCCAGAGAATTGAACTCTGCCAACTCCCTCTTCTCCTCTAGCTCCTTTGACAGAGTGGCTTTCTCTTCTTCCAGGCGCTTGATCTCCTCCATGAACATCCCAAGCTCCTCCTTCAGATAGTGCCGCTCAGCAGTCACCTCGTCCTGTGTAAAAAAACAAAACAGAACCTTTGACTCAAGACTAAAATAAATACATTTAGGAGATAATAACCAGATTTTCTCCACTTTCAGAAGCGAAACCAGCTCCATTTGTCAGAGGAAGTAAAGTAAGAGCCAAGAAGCTGCACTATTTATTACCTTTTCTTTAGCCAGAGTCTCGCACAGCTGGATGGTCTCTGAAAACTCTTTTTTCATCTGGAAAACAAGGTCTGAAGATTAGCACCGAGAGCAGCTCACAGCATGCAGAAGCAGCGATTTGTGTGTCCTTGAAGATTTCTCCTTTAATCAGAGGAAAGAGAGCAGGTGTAATCAAAAAACGCAGCATACCTGTTCATCAGTGTCACTCCAAGTGTGGCTCTGTTCTTCCAGCTGTTTCTCCAGGTCTGCCACTCTCAGGTTCAGCATCTCCACCTTTTCATTGGCCTCCAGCTGGGCCTCTGTCTGCAGCTCGACCTCTCCCGCCCTCGGTTCTCCCGTCTGCATCTTCTCCAGGGCCTCCTGCTTCTGCAGAGACTCAGTCTGGAGCTGCAGCTGCAGCTCGGCCTCGCCTGCCCTCTGTTCTGCCATCTGCATCTTCTCCAGGGCCTCCTGCTTCTGCAGAGACTCTGTCTGCAGCTGCAGCTGGAGCTCGGCCTCGCCTGCCCTCTGTTCTGCCATCTGCATCTTCTCCAGGGCCTCCTGCTTCGGCAGAGACTCTGTCTGCAGCTGCAGCTGGAGCTCGGCCTCGCCTGCCCTCTGTTCTGCCATCTGCATCTTCTCCAGGGCCTCCTGCTTCTGCAGAGACTCTGTCTGCAGCTGCAGCTGGAGCTCCGCCACAACGCCATCTAAAGCCTCTACTTTTGTCATGGCTTCCTCCTTGTGTTTAGTCTCCATCTCCAGCTGCCTCTCCAAGTTGGACACTTTCCCTGAAAGGTTGTAGGTACCTTCAGGGGACATAGAGTCTTTGGGGCTGGAAAAAAGAAAGAAAAATAAACATTACACGCAAACTCCAGGGGCTTGTTCCATGTACAGCAGCTGGACTAAACAGAACACATGTACAGTAAAGAGCATAAGCCACACAGTGAAATGAGAGCTGTTGTCCGTGTGAAAGACACTCACCTGTCTCCGAAGCTCCGAACTGTCACAGAGCTCTGGCTCATGTACATTTCGTACGAAGGCTCGTCAGCAATCTCCCAGTGACCGTCAAAGTCCTCCTCTTCTGTTGAAAGGCATTTAACGGTCAGCGCGCAGTCCACCATTAAGCAAGCGGTCACATGGGTGCATTCCCTGCGCTCCTGCCTACCTTCACACAGATCTGACATACACGAGCGATCCGCTCTCCTCCTCCGAGCGAAGGGCTCTCCGGAGCTGAGGTCAGACGGGCCGTCGTCGCGCGTGGACAGATGGGCCATCTTCCCCCCCCACGTCACCCTGCGCTTCGGCCTCTTAAGAAAAACAACAGGAGCCGAGTCGTTACAGCCGCGACGCGTCAAGAGAAAGCGGCGCTCCGCCGACAGAGCTGCTTTGGCCGGTAGTCACCTTCCGAACCGGAACCAGGTTGGAGCTGGAGACCAGAAGCGTGGTGAGGTTTTTGATCCGGTCCTCTTGTTCCCGCTGGAGCTGATCTTTTTCCTGGAGAAGCTGGGAGAGAACCTCCTTCTCCGTCGCCGAGGTGTGCGTGTGTGAGGAAACCTGTAGCGGACACGCGCATACGTCGTTGTGACGGGAGTCGCGGGCGCGGGAATGAGAACAAGAAAACAGACACTTACCTCGTGAAGTCGGCGCTTTAGGTCGACGATTTCGTTGCGGTACCTTTTGAGCAGAGCCCCGTCGTCAGACACCTCCGTCACGTGGGGGTCGTTCTTCATTTTTTTGGCCGTGCTGGCAAACTGACACGAAGAGAGACTTTGAGAAACACCGTCTGGATTGTTTTCTCATACTTCATGTTTCAAAGTTAAACTTTGAACGTTGCACAAATGTAGAATATGACTGTATAATTAAATGAATATGGGAGACATTCCACCAACCTGCAGAGTGCTGAGCGTCTCGTCCAGAGCGGCAGGAGTGATGGTGCAGATAATGACTGTTTTAGCGTTGCCCCCCAGGGAGTTCTGCAGGATGCGGGTCAGCTTACTGTCTCTGTAGTTTGTGAAACTCCTGAAGGGAGAGAGGAACAACCGCGTTAACGAAAAGGTCATCACCGTCCTTCAATCGATGTTCAACGAGGCGTCAAACGCGAGCTGTTAACAGTGAACTTGTGAACCACAGAATTCATTTATCCATGTCACCAGTCAATTGAGGGAAAATCAGAGAAAGTATCAGTTATGTGAAAACAAGTGTTTTTTTTTACTCACTTCTGGCTTTCATCGGTCAGTTTCTTAATCACTTGGCCGAGTGTAAACAGACTCCGATTGATATTGCAACCTTCCTTAAAATGTGTGCCTAGAATTAAAAAAAACAAGCAGATTATTGTTAAGTCAGTAGCGTGCAAACACTAAACCAAGTTGGCATTACACGCCCTACTCCGGTCTTGGAAGTTACCTTCAGCTCCCGTTTGACTTGCTCTCTCAGAACCGGCCAGATCAACTAAATTCTGGAAGATCAAGTGAAATTGCTGGTGAGCAAACAATCGTAACACAAAGTGTAAAGCAAGACAAGAAAAAAAAGAAAAAAAAGAGATAGCTTACCAAATGAGACACAATAACGGCGCCGTCCGCAATCTCCCCTGAAGCCGGCTCGCTAACTTCCCTGCTTTCCAGGATCTAAGAGGAAACCCAACCACCAAGAGTTTATATTCCCCATAAGGACGTTTCTTACTACACGTTGTGCCGTTGCTCACCATTCGGAAAATGGTGTGAGAGCGGCTGCTGCGGTCGTTCATCTTGGTCTTTGCGTAGTGCCGGTTTTCTAAGGGGGGGGTGGGGCAGAGAACACGTTGGTTGTGACACAGTGTGAATCCTCGAGGGACCGGTCTCATGTTCAGGGACCTCGGAGCGTACCTTCTCCTTTCCGAATCCAGGCCAGAACTTGGGAAGTAGACGTGACCAGCTCCTCCGTCAGGTCCGCCACGTAGATGTTTTTCTGCATGTTTTACAAGGCACAATCACGAGGGCTTATTTAAGCATCTTCCAGCAGCGTTGACAAATATTTAAAGATTAGTTGGACTCGACATCATTAAACCCAAAAAGTAGTGTTCCGTTAACCTGTCACCTAAAAAAAAAAAAGCTAAATGTGTAAAGGTTTGAGGCAGTACCTGTTATTACGATGAGTCATAACTTGAACATAAACAGGCCTCCACTACAAACCATTTCTTCAAATTGAAATTTAATGATTGAAGGTTAGTTACTTGAAAATCCCAAAGAGAGTCCAAAGGGAATTCCTCAAACATAAATAGCCCACTTACATTGATGGTCTCTCGTACTTCCAGAGGTTTCCGCTTCCTGCTGTCAACGAGTAGATCACTGACCGTTTCGTTGTAGATTTCCATGTAGGAAACCCTCAGAAGGAACTCCTTCTTTGAACACTTTTGAGCAAAAGAGAAGTCCTCGGTTAGCAAGAAAATCCAGTCTAACAAAAATGAGCTGCGGAAAGTTTTAAAACCGGATTAAATTCCTACATTTCTAATTGTTTGGAAGACTTCGTCGACAGCCAGAGGGATGACCCCATGAATACGGTCACCCCCCATCATGGTGAAGGTCTTTCCCGAAGAAGTCTGTCCGTAAGCGAATATCGTTCCTGTGGATCAAACACAACGAACACAAAAGGTACAAAGACTTAACGGGGCAACGCATTACCACCAGACAAGTCACCTTGTACCGTTTCTATTACACACCATTGTATCCCTTGACAGTGGACACGACCAGAGGCTTTGCGATCTCCTGGTACAGCTGATTGGTTGTTTCATCTGCAGTGAAGACTCGGTCTGTGAAGAACAGAGAAGGAAAAGTGAACGTACGTTCTGGCTGTGACAAAAAGGAGGCACAAAGATCCAGTGACATACCGAAAACAAAGCTCTTAGTGGAGTTCCCGTCATCGATCTGATGAATTGATTTCTTGTCTGCCTTCCAAAACAGCGGGACGGGCTTCGGGCTCCCTAGAGCGAGGCTTTCCGCCGCCGCGCTTTCTTCCCTGCGAACAAGGACACACAATCAAGAACGCGTGGGAGGTTCTGACGGAATAGTCAGCAGACAAAGGTTGACGGTTTCTCTGTGAAAATTAATTTGTAGCTGAATTTTCTAAAAACACCCTTGATGGTTTTATGAGAGGGGCCAATCCAAGCCCCTTGTGTAATTTGTATTTGAGACACGGAAAACAGATTTCCTTTTTGTTAATTATGTGACACATAAGCCAAGAGTACAGTAAAACTCAAAGGTTTGGACAGGCCTTCTCATTGATTTGAAGGAGAAAGGTGCAAACACTGGGAACATTTTAGACTGAACTGCATGAATTACTATAAATTCTTGTTCCCCTCAGGTTCAGCTGTAATAACTTGGCTGGTCTCGTGGCATTTCCTCGTCCAGTCATAATGTCAGTTCATCCATCGTCTAAATTAGCATCTATGAATGTGAACATTATTTACAGTGTATAGATATGAAATATGGGGAATTTGGGGTTGTATCGATACCCTCCCGGTGGATGAGACTGTCCGGACCAGGTCAAGTCTTAACGTGACGTGAATCCTTTGATACACTAATGGTTGATTTGAACAACACTCTGGTCTTAACGTCTCGTTAAGTGTCCGGTAACGTTAACTTCGTTGTGACCAATCGGACACTGACAGAATAGAATTAGTTACGTTTCAGCATTAACGTTGAAAATGACTCGCCGTTAACGTCATAAATGAAGTGTTGATGTTGGGAACAGTTAGCATCAACGTTAAGAAACACGGCGTTAGCTAATATCTTGCCGTTAAAACTGACGTCAACTCTTTGCTAACGTTAGCTGTCGGCACAAAACTTACCTCGCAATAAGCGGACGGACTCGGACACATACTTTAACCGCCGACTCTTCCATTTTTAGTCAACCACCAGACATAAAATCCTCCGGAACAACTAAAGTAATACAAAAACAAACTGCGGGACCGTACTTGGAATATTATTTTCCTCTTTGCTGTTTAAATTTCCCCCGCTTTGCTTCTATTGGTCGACGTCATCAGCTACACACCTTCTTCTTCTCTTTTTTTAAAAGTTTACTGGCAGTTGGCGTCCCATCTTATTGGTGCATTACCGCCACCTTCTGCACCGGAGTGTGGATCAGACAATATACTTCCTATCTTTATCCCAAAATACCCCTTCATCGCCCCCACAAAACATACCTATACCCCAATCACCTTTGTACCACATCCCTGCATTTCCATCATATCCGATAAAATACCCCTGTGCTCCAGCTGGACACCTCCATCGATGCTTGTATAAACAAACGAGTTAGTTACGTTTTAGCTGCGTTTATGTATTTCACTAGAAATATGAGTACACCTTAAAGGATCGAAAAGTATTTTATTTTTTTTATTTAAAGTTTCTTTACAGAAAAATTCAAAGACTAGCGACCGAGCAGTGACGCATCACCTGGCGACTCTTTTTCAGATGGCGTCATCAAACCGCGTCTCATGCAGTTTGGAAAACACATGAGCAAGGGGTGGTTGTAGTAGTTAACGTTAGTTTAATAGAAATTAGACTATTACAGTGATTTAAAGAATAGTACTTGTGAACGAGTCTTGACGACGTTGATTAGTGTTCAGTGTTAACATTTTATTGGAGTGCTTTATCTTGCTTTTGGAATGTCTCTGTTTGTTGTAAACAGGTAGGCTACCGTTCATTATTTTTTTCTGTTGTAGCTTTCACAGTTGGTTTCTTTTTAAATAGTTATATCACGTTTTTCTTCTGCTGTTCATATTTTAGACCGAAACGCTAGGTATATTGTATCAGAAACCTGTCACATGTAATATGACATGTAACGTGTAACAAATCATGTGTAGCATATAGTAGAACCGTCTGATAGTGAGTATGTATTATTGGCTTGTTTCTGCTATGGTATAAAGAAGCATGTACATGGCAGACGATTGCCAGTTACTTTGTTAAAATACCCAAACTAAATATATGAATTAGTGTAATCACTTATGCTTTAATATATTTGAATAAGCTCAACAGATCAGCTACGATTTTATACAGTTTTATAAATGTCATTTGATATGACTGTGAATTCTGCAATGAAGAAGTGAACCGATGACTGCGTATCAAATCACATTCTGTCATGTCGCTCACAGATATCTTGGAGAAAATGAAAATGAGAGTGTCCCGAAGGAGTCTCGCTCTCAGGCCTTACTGGCTAAACTGCAGCAGAAGGCCAAAGAGAAGCAGAGACAGAGTCAGACGGAGAGGAAACGACCGCTGAAAGAACGGACCGAAGAACAAGAAGTGAAAAAGAAGAGGAAAGCTGACAAGAACAGCACTCAAGAGCCCGAATGTCGCAAAAAGAGGAAATCAGAAGATCTGCCTCTATTCAATGCCAACTGTGATCACGAGCCTGTGGAAGAGGCCCAGAGGAACGAGACGGGTGCAAACGACAAACAGAAGAAGAAGAAGACAAAAACGGAGAAGTCATGTGTGTATAAACTCAGATGTTGACACCACACCGGACGATCAATTTATATAAAGTCATTCACATGATTGACAGAGCAAAACATTTGCACGGCCAATATTATCAGCCAGTCTTAGCTCAGTGGCGGTAATTGACTGCCTTCATATATCTGCTGATAAATAGCAAGAAATTGTAATTTAGGCATTTGTATTTTCAGTACTGAACGTCCACATGACTCATGCAGCACGTGCAACTTTCAAGAGACAAGAAGGATGCAAGAAGTTTATTTCTACATTTTGAAACAACAGAAATTGACAGAATGCTGTAAAGTGGTAAAACAGCAACATTTAAGAATGTTTTGTTAGATTTGATAATGTTTCAGATGCTACATTTACAAGCACGTGGTGGTAATTCACTTCTCCACAATCCTTATTGTGATGTCGCTTCTGTAATGAACAAAAGACCAAAATATGGCTTGCATGGATTGATTGATTTATCGGTCTTTGGATTTCAGCCAGTCCAGTTAAAGGTTCTCCCGACACTCCAGAGACCGGGAGAGACGAGCCAGAGGTCACCGGGGGAGAAGAAGAGGAGGCACAGGCGGGAAATGTGACACTAATAGAAACCACGGAGAAAACTCCTGCTCCAACTGGGTTCACGGTTCTGGGTGGATTCGAGAGCAAACCGGTCCAAAAGGTACCGTCTCCTGGTCCGGAAGGCACTCGCGGCGCCGCCGACAGCGACTGCGTTCAACCTCTGGAGTTTCAGTGTGCGTGTTGTTCTTTTCGCAGGTACACAGAGTGCTGCCTCAGTGGCTCGCTCAGCCGGACGTGATTCACAGAGACATCAGAAGCAACTTGGTCCCCGTCGCCGACCTCCCGCAGCTCTCCGCTCTGCTGGTGAAAAAACTGCAGATTAATGGAATTCATCAACTCTTTCCAGGTGATGACACTCGGCTCTTTTTCCTTTTGTTCAGCAACAGGTTTCTGAAGTTGTTCTAAACGAGCAGTTTTTTCCCATTAATATTTGTGTGTGTTATGATATGAGTTCTGAAGAGTAGTGTCACCTTTTCCCAGTGCAAGCAGAGGTAATCCCGGCCATCTTGGAGAGCGCACAGCAGGGGCTTCTGATTGGACGAGGCGGCTACAAGCCCAGAGACATTTGCGTGTCGGCGCCGACGGGAAGTGGCAAGACCCTCGCGTTTGTCATACCTGTCATACAGGTGAGCTTCCCTCAAGCAATCCTTTAATCGCGGGAGTCAAACTACGGGTAAAGAGTGTGTGTTTGAAGAGGGGAGGACTCTCCAGGTTAAATGAAGACGTTCTCCACCGCCAGGTGCTGACGGAGCGTGTGGTGTGTGAAGTCCGGGCGTTGGCCGTGCTGCCGACCAAAGAGCTCGCCCAGCAGGTCAGAACCTCTGGATATGAAGTAATCCCACAATGTTCTGCTGTGTCCATCCTTGAACATGTTCTTCCTGCACAGGTGTGCAAGGTGTTCAAGTCGTACGCCGAGGGAACCTCTCTGAAGGTGGTGATGCTGGCGGGTCAGAAGTCTCTTGCTGCCGAGGAGGCCTCGCTCTCCGAACTCAGGCGAGTGTCCTCCGGTTGAAAGTCGTATTTAAACTAAGAAGAATTGATCCACCGATTGCTGTCTTTGTCTTTACTGCCACCAGGGGGCAGCACAGGCGATGAACAGCTACATGAAAAGCTACATTTTTGCAACTTTGCATCGGGAGGATGATTAAATGGATACATACCAGACCAGGACTCACTGTAGCTCATTCTGCTCGGGTTTTGCCTCCAGAGGGGGAACGAGACGCAGTTTAGCCGACATCGTCGTTGCCACACCGGGTCGACTCGTCGATCACATCAACAAGAACTCAGGCCTGAGCCTGGAGCACCTTCGGTTTCTGGTGAGTGTTTGAAAAACAGTTCAGCTAAAAAGAAAATTAAAAAAAAACAGAGCATTTTTTTTTGTTTTGTTAAGTCTGTGATCCTCTCACCCATCCCAGATTATTGACGAGGCTGACAGGATGATTGACAGCATGCACCAGTCTTGGCTCAGCCAGGTGGTGAAGGCGGTGTACCGATCCGGAGGCGGCGCGGACCCCGTGTCCATCTTCAGGCGGAATGAGCCGGCACACGTCACAGCAGCCAGGTGAGCCTGAAGCTTCCATCAGAGACAGAGTTCTTCTTTGGAGTTTTGTTTCAATCATTTAAAGAGTTAGATTGATATTAAATGTATGCCTGTGCGTTAGGTACAGAGCTGCAGTCAGGACTTGGTTAGTGTGGGTTAGCATAAAGACTAGAAGCAGGTGGGAACAGCTTGCATGGCTCGGTGCGAAAAATAGTTTCAGCACATAAGCCTCCGGATAATTAATAATAAATTGATCTACTGGTAGCCATATGTTTTCATTTTTGACAAAATCCTCGCTGTTTATTATTATTCGACCTAAGCGTCCGACCCCCCCCCCCCTCAGTCTGTCTCCGCCTCAGATGCCGCTGCAGAAGCTGCTCTTCTCTGCCACGCTGACACAGAACCCGGAGAAGCTCCAGCAGCTGGGCCTCCACCAGCCCCGACTCTTCAGCTCCATCCACAGTCACTCCGGCACGCCGCAGGCCTCCGCCCAGACGCAAGGCGGCTTCGACTTCCCCCAAGGGCTGACGGTAAGGGGCGACCTTTGACCTCCAGGAAGGGGGCGCCGTCCTGTCCGGATTAAACTTTGTTAATGACTGATTTGTTTGATGTTTGTTTTTTTAGGAATATTACGTGCCCTGTACGATGAGCAAAAAGCCCCTCCTCATCCTCCACTTCATCCTGCGCATGAAGCTCAGCCCCGTCCTCTGCTTCACCAACTCCAGAGAGACCGCCCACAGGTCGGACACGGTCTCCATGGGTAAATACGCGTGTATTCATACATAGTGAGCGTCTTTCTTTCCCTCCTCAGGCTCCATCTGCTGGTGCAGTTCTTCGGGGGGATCCAGGCGGCTGAGTTCTCCTCCCGCCTGTCTCCCGCCGAGAGGAAGAAGACGCTGAAGGAGTTTGAACAAGGAAAGATCCAACTGTGAGTTCTGTTCTGTTTGAGAATAAGTGACCGGCTCGCCGCCAAAGTGTAAAATGTGACTTTTTGGATCGTCTGCGTTTCTGTTTACCAAGCATTTCAGTTCAAGTCGGATTGTTTGGATTTTGAACAAAGTAGTCACCATGATCATAGACCTAATAAAGCAAATGTGTATTTTTCTATATATAATTTCCAACGAGCTATGAATTAAACCAGCGCTCCGTCCTGCAGGTTGATCAGCACAGACGCAGCGGCCAGAGGCATCGACATCAACGGGGTCAAATGTGTCGTCAATTACGACGCGCCGCAGTACATCAGGACGTACATCCACAGGTGAGCGGTCCCCCCCCAACGTCGGACCGGGATTACATTTATACATCCTTTCTCCTTTGTGTTTTGCCTGAGACTTTGTCCTTTTGCTTCAGGATTGGAAGAACAGCGAGAGCGGGGAAGCCGGGCCTGGCCTTCACCTTTCTGCTGGGAGTGCAGGTGAAGCTCTTCCTCATGCATGATGCAATGTGGATCAGAGAGTACATTAACCGTGTGTAAAGATGGTTGAAAACAAAGCTAATGGGGGTTTTTTTCTCTCTCTTCCCACTCAGGAGAAGAGCTTCCTTCAGATGGTGGTGGAAGCAGGAACTCCTGGGATCCAGAAGCAGATCGTTAAACCGGAGAACCTGAAGGGGATGGAGGCTCGATTTGAACAAACTCTGCAGGAGCTTGCCAACGCCATCAAGGTACCACCGATCACTCTTTAAATGGTTAAAAGGACAGAATGTCCACAGTCTAACAGCTTCCAATGCATATCTGGTTGTTATTACTGAATTCCCGTTTAATCATCACTGTCAATTTATCTTTGATGTTGCAGGAAGAGAAATTTCAATGAAGGCGCAACCTGCGAGCGGACGTCTTTGCGTCAAAGACCAGCTTTCACTGTTTTTACAGTTATATATGTTTAATAAAACATAAAGTGTCTGTTTGTGGTGAAGCCGGCTGTCTTTTAAATGAGCGAATGATTCAGGTGGATCAATGAGAGCCTGATGATCAAAGTAGGGTTTGGAATTTTATCAATTTTAATAAAAAGGTCAGCGGTCCCAATTCTCTTTCATTGATCCGATCAGCTCCCAACCCAAGATATTTTTTACTAACCATTTACTTAAATGGTTTTAGGTTGATCAACAATATGGATCTCACTGAAACACCCAACATCTTAAAATATCTTTCATAGATCTTTTTGTTTTACTGCGAAGTTTCGTCATATTTCTACACACATTTTAATAGAAGTTATTGAAGTCTTCAGGTGTCCTTTCTTCCATCCAGTTTTAATTCAATCACACACACAACATATTAATATAATACATATAGTCATAGAACACATCAGTCCCATTTGGAGGTCTTCCTCCTCATGTAGCTCTCTCCCTCGCTGTCGATGGCCTCGTACAGCTGCAGGTCGTTTTCCTTGGTTGCGTGCATGTAGCCCAGGTAGCCCACGCACAAGGTGATGGTCACCAGTCCGAACGCCATCACGGGTTTATTCTGAAAAACAACGCAGGTATGTGTCGGTGAAGCCTTTGGATGAAATGCATCCAGCCGGCACCGTTCTGTGTGAGCGCAACATATTAAACAGCCAATCACACAACAGCAGCTGCTGTCACTCAGTCTGAAGATCGGGTCCATTTCTCGTCCCGATTCTGGATTCCTGCACATTTTGATCTTTTGATTGTCATTGTCAAACATGAATTGAATTAACAGTGTCAATTAGAAAACCCCTTTCTGTAAAAGCAAAAAAGTTTTTTCTTTTTGCTGATGAAGACGGGTAAGATTATTAAACCACACTAGTTAAGGAAACACCTGCAGACGAGAAAGAAACCTGTATTGCTGCCCTTTGAAGTGTTATAACTTAAAGTAATCTCAACACTACAGATACGGTGTATTATCATGTACAGACAGAAAACAAGTGATTACGTCATTTGAACCCGGTTAGCACTGTTTTTTATGTAGCTAGGCTAACTGCTGAGCTAACGTTCATGGAGAGACTATTTGTGGTTCGAGCCTCACCGGTTTCATGAAGAGTTCGGGGTTGAAGGCTCGGAACAGCGTGGAGGTCTGTACGCCTCTCAGCCCGGGGGTCCTGAACCCTTTCTCCGGGGCACTGTCCTTCCCTCCGCTGACCTCTTTGTCCGACATGTCGGGTCAAAAGCTACGAGCGGGGTAACGAACAAACTCAGAAAATGAGCATTGCAGACTTGTTTTTCGGTGGTCCAGGGCTGGCTCCTTAAAGCGTAGCCATGTATTGAAAGTCAAGGCCGAGGAATCATGTAGAGGAAGAAGAGGAGGCGATCGAGGACTAGAAATGTCACAGCACCTCCTGGTGGTGGGGAGCGGAAGATCATTGAATTATTCGTCTTTTTCTTTTTAAAGCAGTTAGCTTTTGGGGGCATTACCTACAAAACTAAACTTAATAATAATGGTGATGATGATAACTAAACCCTTAAATTATATTCATCAGTCTTCTATTATTTGATGATTTCAGACTTTACTTGTTTTGGACTCCCTGCTGGGACGTTTACTTTGAAGGATACATCGACTGAGTTTTGATTGGTTTCATTCTCGACGTCATCATGACAACGTCATCACGTTTTGTTTGTACGTCGCGCGCGGGAGCTTTCGGTTATTAAACAGTCAATCGAGAGAAACTAGGAGACAGCAAGTACGCGAATCCCTAGGCCGTGTCAAAGGAAAAACGACCTTTTATAATTTATTATTATAAACGAAAGGTAAGAAATACGTAACGTATTGAACTTGTTGGCTTATAAGCGGACTTTGGCGGGTTTACGTTGCCGAAAAGCAGCGAACTGATGCAAAAACTCCGCTAATGCTAATAAGCTAACGGCAAAACAGTGTCGGGCTTAAAAACTACTACCAATTTCATAACACAAGCCATATTGGTTGTGTATTGGTTTCGCAGGGCACATTGGGTTACTAGCACACTAGTTATTACTGTTCTAACTTAACATGTTAGATGTTTAGGTTAAAACTTATTCGTCATTAAGTCCAGGGAAGCAAAGTGACGCAATGATGACAACCGGAGTCATTCTAGGGAAGACGGCGCTGTGATTGTCCGGTTTCCTCTCTGTTGACCAGGTTTCACACTCGGACCATGGCTATGAGGAGCGAGGCCAGGGTGGAGACGGAGGTGGAGGAGGAGGAAAGCTTCGGGCCACAGCCGCTGAGCAGGCTGGAGGTTTGTATCCTGCATTGTGCTCCACTTTGTGCACCTGTAGTCGCCCCTTCCCTGCCCTGCGGGGGGGGGGGGGGCTTTTGTTTGGGGAGGTTGACAGTCTTCACAACTCATTTGTAATGCAAACCTATAGCTATGACATGCACCTTATTATGTAAAATGATTGTTTTACAATCCTGCATGTCAGCCTCATGGACATCGATTCAATTATATTTACTGAAAAGTTACAAATAAAGTGAGATTTAGGATTTAGAAAGTTTTTAATTCTTCTCTCCTGGTGGAGTCACGCTGGGCTGTCTCGTGTTCCATTGTCTCTGCATGCAGCAATGTGGCGTCAGTGCCAGCGACATCAAGAAGCTGGGGGAGTCGGGTTTCCACACCATCGAGGCAGTGGCCTACGCACCCAAGAAGGAGCTGCTCAACATCAAAGGCATCAGTGAGGCCAAGGCCGACAAAATTCTAGTAAGAAACTGCAGTCTCCAGAGGAATCAATGAGTGCTGGTCGGACTGACCACCAGGGCACGACTCCTCTATGAGAAAATGACTCTACTCGTGATTTACTTCTCTCTTGGTTCACTTCTAATGTTTTTCTTGTTTGGCACATAAAAAACACTTCCCCTCCCAGGCGGAAGCGGCCAAACTTGTGCCGATGGGTTTCACCACGGCTACAGAGTTCCACCAGAGGAGAGCGGAGATCATCCAGATCTCCACCGGCTCCAAGGAGCTCGACAAACTCCTGCAGGGTGAGCGAAGCCTTGTGGACTCAATGCTTACCGGTGGTAGAAACAATCAGGTTTACTCTCTCATTCTCCACTTATTTGTTTCTCCTGCAGGCGGGATCGAGACCGGCTCCATCACAGAGATGTTTGGGGAGTTTCGGACGGGGAAGACCCAGCTGTGCCACACACTCGCCGTCACCTGTCAGGTAGTCACTGGATTTTTGCATCAACTGTGCAGAAGATACACAGAATAATATGAAAGACTCTCATTGGTTCTTGTTAACGGTGTCTTTCCCGTCCACAGCTGCCCATTGATCAGGGGGGGGGAGAAGGCAAAGCCATGTACATCGACACAGAGGGAACTTTCAGACCAGAGAGACTTCTCGCTGTAGCCGAGAGGTGAGTCAGCACCTTTTTATCTTCAACAGTTGATGTACACTGGGGAGCTGTTGGTGGAACTTCTCGCGTCCTCTCCGTGTTTGCAGGTACGGGCTGGTAGGCAGTGACGTTCTGGACAACGTGGCTTACGCCCGAGCCTTCAACACGGACCATCAGACCCAGCTGCTGTACCAAGCCTCCGCCATGATGGCGGAGTCCAGGTCAGGCAGCGCTGAATGTTTTTCGCCTCAGCTTGAAATGCATTTGCGTGTGAAGATGTAGGAGTTGTGGAATTGTACTAAATTAAAACTGCAAATGGGTATAAATGTTTTTAAAATAAAAGCCTTTGAGTGTAGTCATTTTGTATAACTCTCACTCCCTCCCTCCCCCTTGTGTCAGGTATGCCCTGCTGATAGTGGACAGCGCGACAGCTCTGTACAGAACGGACTACTCGGGCAGAGGCGAGCTGTCGGCGCGACAGGGTCACCTGGGTCGCTTCCTCCGCATGCTGCTCCGCCTGGCAGACGAGGTCAGTGCTCTCTGGAGAGGCCGAGGCGGGCTGGTTGTGTGACCGTACTCCCATTGCAGTGAACGCCTTGCTTTGTGTCACTCGGTGGTTTTGCTGCAGCGTGTTAAAATACACATGATGTTTAGTCCAGTTCACTGTCCAACTCCTTCTGAATCTACATGGTTGTGACGATGCATTTTAACTTTCTAATCCTTTTGTGGCTGACTCAATCGTACGTCGCGACAGTTCGGCGTTGCCGTGGTGATATCCAACCAGGTGGTGGCGCAGGTGGATGGGGCGGCCATGTTTTCCGCGGATCCCAAGAAACCGATAGGAGGCAACATCCTGGCTCACGCCTCCACCACGCGGTGAGTGACGGGATGCCCTTTGAACGGAGCAGGAGGAGAGACCGCTTGGTACACGAGGCTCTACAGCACCGTGACGACTTTTAAAGAGCGCTCGCTTTTCTTTATTTGTCTGTGCAGTCTGTATCTGAGGAAAGGCCGAGGAGAGACGAGGATTTGCAAAATCTACGACTCGCCCTGCCTCCCGGAGGCCGAAGCCATGTTTGCTATTAACCCCGATGGAGTGGGCGACGCCAAGGACTGAGCTGGCAGGAAGCAGGGGGGAGGGGCTAAATGTTACTGTCACGCCTTCGGACTCCATCCCGGACAAAAGGGAAGTGTGCGGCCTTCACACGGAGCGATGCACTGACGAGTAGTCCCGAGAGGAAAGGTTGTATGATTTGATTTGAAGCCGACGGAGGCAGAGCGGATGAGACGGTCCAGGCTGCAGATCTGCATCACAAACATGGGATGTTTCCTTTTCTTTCACACCCAAGCATGTAAGACACAGAAGAGGTTTCTCATAATTACACAATCTGTGAGGACACTGGATTATATTCACCAGATATTTGTCTCATTCTGCATTGAGACAATGGAGTGTAATTACCGGATGTGCCTCATAAGTTAGTGTCTCAGTAATTATATAAAATACTAAAGATACTGTCATTTTATTTTTGTTTGCTTAAATGCACCTCTTGAGTTTTGTCTCGGTGGTAAAAAGAAATTATAAAGTCTAAACTGTCATCTTTTTTGCGTTTCTTTGTTTTCATGGTGTTTCTGTTGAATGCCATTATTTTGTTTCACTGTCATTTCTCTTCTTCCAGCTCTACTAGTTTGTCTTTGTCATAGTTAAATTAAATTTGTTTTCCATTAAATTGACATTTTTATGGTGTTTGGTTGCTAAACACAAGTTGACAAGACATGAATACAAAAAAAAAATTGTATTGTGTTATACGCAGGGCATTTGAGTGCATATTGACTTTTTATCACAGGATCAAATTAGAAAACATGTTAGATCAAAGCAGCTTAACTTTCACTTCAGAAACAAATGAAAAAACACTGAAAGCTAAAAGGCAGAAAAATACAGAGCTGCTTTTCAGTCAGATTATGGATCAGTGCAGATGCTTTAAACTACATAATCAAGTGATGGAAATTGGAGCTGAAAAATATATATTCAGATCAAATTACTATAATACTACAATTGTGTCAACACATCATTCAAAGACAATTTGGGATGGACCCAGCACAACTAGAATACAGGAGAACAAAAGTTTAATTAATGGATGCATAAGTTAATTAAGTATCCTTTTTGAAGTCCCTCTTTGACTTAAAGATCTGAGAACATCCCTGATTAATTAATCTGGACCAAATAACATTTAGCAGTCAGTCTACAGAAATGATACACTATGTTTGACTAAAATAAATCAAAGGATCAGTTAACAAGGCAGATCAATAGTTAAACAAGAGATATTACAAACATCACAATAAATATTACTTTTAGCCATATTTGCTCAATTAAAGAAAATAAATATACATCAATAGTCCATCTTTCACAGTGAGGGTATGACACGAGTATCCACCAATGAAAAGGGGATGAGATCAGATTGGCGGCCTGACGAGCCAATCTGGGCCATTGGCCTCATCAGTTGGATACAAGGACATATATATATATATAAATATATAGTTTTTCTTTCTTCTTCAGATGCTTCTGTCAATTAGGACTCGAAGCTGGGCCTCTAGTTTAGCCGTTTCATCCTACAAAGAAAAATGCACACATTTGGGGAAACATTGTGACAAAAATCACCACAAACTCAAAAGCTATGAACAGAAATACACTTTTGGTGGTGGTTGTTAAACGGCTTGCTCTTACATCATCAGAGTTTGTGGGGGTCTTCAGGGCCAGCGCAGTCCAGTTCGTGGCCTCAGAGATGTTTCCCAGCTCCTTGTGACACTAAAGTTCAAAGTCCACATCACGCTAAAGGTCAGACATGCTGAGGTATAAAATCTGCTGCCATCAAACGTCATTGAATGTCGTTAGTTTTTAGTGGACTTGTGTGTCCGAGATGTGACGCTTTCATAATATAGAGAAACGTACCAATGATGAAGAACCTAATCTACTGACGTGTCCGTGTTGAGGACGCTGCGTTACCTGTGCGATGTAAAGTCTCACAGTCTTGGAGAAAGCTGGACTGAGTTCCTCTGCCTGAAATATAGCACAAGAGTAAATACTGTAGTGATGAACGTTGGCTTCCTCAACCACACAGTTAACACAAAATAAAAACACAATCTCCTACTTTCCCCTCCTCATTTTTCTCAAAACGTCACGGTGCTCGAGACAATCGCTGAATTTGAGTTCATTATAATTGAAATGAGCACAGAAATCCCCCGTCATCTCCGCAACTCCGGTACCTTGAGGAAGTTCTCCAGCGCGTCATGCAGTGTGGAGGTGGGGGGGCTCTGGTAGAGGGCGGCGGCCGCCTTCTTCTCCAGCCAGTCCAGAGTAGCTACCTGCACACACACACACACACACACACACAAAACAACTTTCAATCTCGAGTGGCGGATAGAGTACGAGTAGTAGAGTGTGTGACCGCTTGGATCTTACAGGACCGGAGGTATCAGGCGGCCTCTCACCTCGTAGCACCATCTGCCGAGCAAGTAGTAACACATGGGGTCATCGTCCCTCAGGGCGAGGGCTCGGTCCAGATGCTCCTGAACAAGAGAGAAGAAGAAAAATCACATCAAAGTACAAAACTTGACAGGAGTCAACATCCTCTCTTCTCCGAAGATGAACATGAGTTTGATGTAGATTATCTGAGGATTTATTTTGTATTTTAAGGCAACAGACTAGAGCTCTGTGCCTGAGGCAAATTCCCCTTAAGGATGGTAAGAGAGTCATTAAGCAACTAAGTAAGCAAGTTAGTGAGTAATTAAAGTAGCAAATAAGTAAGTTGGTGAGTAAGCGTCTCAGCCTGTGAAAACAAACACTGGCTAAATACCCCCGATGTGCGCCTGTGGTACCTTTAAGATGTTGCTGCTCTTCAGCTTGCCGTGCATGCTCTCATGCTTGGAGCTCAGTCCTGTCAGCACAGCAAACCTGCACACACACACACACACACACACACACACACACACAGAGAGCACCGACGTCAGAACGCGCAGCAACGGTCCAAACGTGGTGGAGATCCAGAGTGTTACTTTACCATTTGTGACACTCGGCGTTGAGGCCGTTCTTCTTCAGGGCCAACTCGGCCTCCTCCTGACCTGTAACACCAGCCCACAGCTCAGTGACAGGAACCACAACCGTCACACCTGGGTCACGGTCAGACGCAGTCCGTCTAGTTCTGTTCACGTTGTGTATGTGACAAACTCCCAGGTTCCTCGAACAGCCTTTTACGGTGTTGTTGACATGGATACTCCACTTTAGGAAAATACGGTACACGCCGTAATGACACGCAGGCTTAAGTATCCATGGCAACAAACGTGAATCAATCGTGCAGAATTGATTTGTAAGAAGTGGAGAGAAGTACATGTATATTTCTGGTGTACTTTCATCAAGCTGCCACTAGGTGCCGCTTAGGAGTCAAAGCTGACGACCTGCTGCTGGGGTTAAAGATATGTTTTAAATGTTTTCTGCCAATATACAAACAGAAAGTTATTTGACTGATTTGTTCTAACATTTTTTTTTTCCTCTGATTTAATTCTCAGTTAGAGTCTTCTTTATTTTGGGTTGTGTGTGTGTGTGTCCATCACCTTGTTGAGCATAGGTCTTCTTCTCTTGTTTGTCCTCAGTGGACTCGTACATGTCACTGTAAGCCCGAGCCAGTCGCCATAGAAACTCCCTGCTGTCTCCGTACTGCCAACACAGAATCAGTAAAAACACCAGTCAGCATCAATGTTACCGATAAATATTTGGGGTCTTTGCTTAGTCAGCTGAATCAAAAAAGCTGTGTATATATATATATATATATATATATTTCATACCTGCATCATGTGTAGTTTGCATTATGTATTCTAACTCTTCTGTATAATGACACTGATCATAGCGCCTCACCTCTGCTCGGTTGTCCAGCAGCAGGCGAAAGCCCTCTGCCTTCAGACTGCCGTCTCCGGTGTGCAGGACGTCGCTCTGAGCCAGCAGGAGAGCCAGCTCCCCGCTGGGGACCTCCGTCACTAGCTGCAGCCCGCCCTCCTCTTCCTCCTCCTCCTCCTCCTCCTCCAGCAGCCCTCTGTCCTCCGCTTCCTCCTCCTGGGAGTCTTCCTGACGGAGGGTGAGGACAGTGGCACAGCTCCTGTCCTCGTCCTCCCCCTCGGACTCCGGCTCCCGCTCGCCCTCCTCTTTGTCCGTGTCCCGATCGGTGTAGTCCGACTCCGCGTAGGCCGTAGAGTACCTGGGGGCGAGCGCATTCTTTATTTAACTGTTTTTTAATTTGAGTAGTAAAAGTAGTAGTAATCATTTACTATTAAGAGAGTCATTTACTATTAGCCACACTCTGCACTGTTTGGTTAACAGTCTGTAACGGTTTTAGTGATTAATTTGAATTAGCTAATGAAGCCTGGACATTTTTGTCACCTAATCTGTGCCGCCAAAGAATAATCTCAACTTTGAAGTTGCATTGAGGAATTATGAAAACGTTCCTCTATTCTAGCACTAATGTAAAGATGTTGGATGGCAACAAAACAATGAAGTCTCCCGTGTGCTTTGTGAACAGCCGCATGCTGTTTAGTGCACGTGTGTGTGTGTGTGTGTGTGTGTGCACTGGTCCCCTCAGGCGGCTACAGGCGGAATGGGCGTCGTACCCCCCTTCGCTGGTCTCGTACGCGCTGGCCGCGCCCTGGCTGGCAGTGAAGTAGATGGAGCTGGAGCCGGTGGAGTCGGTGCGCTCCCTGTGGACGATGTGGCGCCGCCGACGTACCCGCTGACTCTCCTCCACGCCCTTCCTGGGTGGGGGGGAGGAGGGGTGTCTACAATGTGACCGTAGCCTTTACGTTTGTGTGTTCACACATTCTCCTTCTGACAATGGTGAGCGGTTTTATTTGCCCATTGGATCCGTCAGGTGTCGTGCAGCTAGCGGACGTCTCACCAGCGGGACTCACTTGACATCCTGGATTATCTGCACAGCGATGTCCTGCAGGCCGCCCCTCAGCTCAGCCACCTCGGAGCGCAGCGAGACCACGCAGTTCAGCACCTGGTCCAGCTGGGTCCGCAGCTCCAGCTGCTGCTCGGGGGACAGGCCTTGCACCACCGCCTCCACCGCGGCCAGGGCCTGCTGCTGGGCCTCCACCTCTGGAGGAGGAGACAGAAAAAAAGTTACACCGGGGGTGGGGGTGGGGGGCAGGCACATGCATCTGTCTGCTTAGCAGGCTGAGGAGGCAGCAGGCCCAGCACGTCGCTCTTCGCAGCGAGCACTTTCTAACTAGACGTGATATTTTATTCAGCGTAACGCGAGGCCGCCCCTGGTTTCCTTCCACTTCGTTGTGCCTGAAACATCTCAGGTGTCACCCGTCAACGTCTCGGTAAATCTTTGAGCTCATCTCATCTCATCTCATCTCAGCAGTGCGACTGACCTGGGATCAGTTTACTTTGGGTGATCCTTGCCTTCTGCCTTTTCGGGTGTTTATGATTGCACAGTAAAAGTCATCCTTTAAAATGTTTAGATATTTTGAAATTTACATGCCAGTCAATGTTTCTGTTGTAAATGTTGAAAAGCCTTAAATTGACCAAACTCAATCATGAAATAAGGCTTGTTATATCCTATTAGTTAACAATTTAACCCATCGGATACAAGCTTTATATGTGTGTGTGTGATGTTTTATCATCATGACTAAATGTTTTGTTAAATGCGATTAAAGATTAGAGCCAGAGCGGTCGGTCCCGGGACGACCCGAACCCACCCTGAGCATCCAGCGTGTCCCGCAGCAGCGCTTCCTCGGAACCGTCACCCAGCCGGGGAGCCGGCCGGGCCTCCAGCACCAGTCTCCGGGATCTCCTCCGACTGATCTCCCGGAAAATCATGAAGGCGATCAAGCCGCAACCGGCCGTGGCTCCGACTGCGAGCCCGACCAAGCCGCTCCTGCCGAGCGGCGTGTTCATCTCAACCCCGCAGATTTCTTCTTTTTTTTTTTAAAACAACAACAACAACAACAAAAAACAGCGATTGCCTCCGTTATAGATATCCGGACATCTTTTAACAGCTCCTCGGGTCAACCGTCTCTGCTCCGACGAATAACGGTCGGCACGGGTTACGCTCACTGCTAGCACGTTAGCTCATTAGCATGTCACCGTTGTAGCGTTAACTGGCTAATAATAATAACAACGATAATTAGCTTGATGCTACAACTTTCGTATGAGACTCAACCGAGTTTATGCTAAAAAACACACGTTGTGTTGTTAAAGGAAGAAAAAAGGCGGTCTGTTAACATCGTCATAAGGTGTGTAAATGTGTGTCGGCTAGCGGCGAGGAACACGTTTAACGTCACTAGATCACATCAGCGCCGATGTCGCTTGAAAACAACTTCCGGTTCTGCCTTAAAAAATAAAAGATTTTGACGGGTTTATGGGGTTAGGAAAATAAAATAAATATAAAACATATAAGACATAAAAGTCAGCCCTTAAAATAGGGGAAGGATAAAAGTCATAGAAACGTATCGGGGGTATTTGAATTGAAAGCTTTTCTAAGTCGACTTATTGTAGGAGTTGTATTATTTGTGTGTAGGTCAGAATATTTATTTAAAATGTTTAAATGGCCCAGTGTTTGTATGAATGGATTCTGTGGAAAAGAGAGGCTGTTTTGTGGATTTGAGAATGGAACCAAATATTGGAAGCTAATTTGTCCTCTACGGCCCTCAAGTGGCCTCATCCGACCCTGCAGTTATTTTACCGTCTGCCTTTGATGCCGGGGATGTTTATTTATGAACAGAAAGCCATGTGCTGATCACATGGTGTCTCACATGATTTGCTGGAGAAGCATATAATATGGAAGAGTTCATAGACCTATCCTGATGATATCTATTAGTACATCTGAATCATCTTTAGTGTCACCTGCAATTTATCTGTAAAGGCCATTCCTATGGCAGTACAATCTTTTTGACATCTGTTATGATAGGACTAATACCTAAATTCCCTAAAAAACTATTGACTTTAATATGTCGTTATAATTAAACAATCATGTTCAGAATGCAGTTCTGGAAATAGGCTAAATAGCACATATATATTATTATATATTAAGACAATAATGCTCAATTTTCATGTTCAAATGTTACGTTTCTGAAAACTTCCATCCACCCATCTTTAACCGCTTATCAGGGGTCGGGTCGCGGTGGCAACAGCTCCAGCAGGGGACGCCGAACTTCCCTTTCTCACCCTCTAAGGGTCTCTGAGGGAGACGCCAGCCACTCTGCTGAGGAAACCCGTTTTGGCCACTTGGACCCGTGACCTAGTTCTTTCGGTCATGACCCATCCTTCATGACCATAGGTGAGGGTAGGAATGAAGACCGTCTGAAGACTTGTAACACAAAAAATGGCCGCTGCTGAGCCATGTTTGTTCTGTGAGTCTTACCCAGACACACAAAGACAATGGATGAAACTCTGTTAGTTTCTTCGTGTTGCAACTGAGGCGTGCCAAGAATGTGTTCAATGGAAATTAAAATGTCATGCAGGAAGATTTGAAAATCCTGACAGCAAAATTCTTACAAAATCACTCTTTTTACTAATATATCTACATCTATGCCTAAGAAGTACTGGCGTGATCTATAGAATGCTGAACCCCTTGAATGACTGAAAGCAGCCTTTGATTTTTATCTTACAAAGTTAAGTGAAGGACTTAGATTTGACAGAGATTCTGTTTGAGAACAATTTTCCATGCTGTCGGGCCTGTTTGGTGTATCAACAGAAAGGTGACACATGGCTGCTCCTACACAGGAAAAGCCTGTTTTCACAGGTGACCAGATTAGCTGCTTATAAGAGATAAGACGTGTGAATTTCTTTTGTCTATTAATTTATCATAAACATAATTTTGTCATCATAGCTACATGAACGTGACACAAAGGACAAGGTGTAGTAGTATTTTAGAGATGAACCTTTGCCATCCCATAAGGTTTTTTTTGTAAGAGAACAGATTTAAAAGAATGTTTAAAAACTGAAGCAGAAGAGATATCTAATTACCTTTCTCATAACACAATATGACATGTCCTCACTCATTGGTTTCCTGGAATTCAGTTTTAAACAGGTTTTGAAGCCCAAAGTTTTCTTAATGTTTTGCAACAAGAAGTGAAACAAGAACAACTGAACGCTGAAAACGACATTTTTACGCAACCAAAATGTTAAAAGTACCCTTCATGGACTTGGGGACACCATGAAAAGTAAAAATCGGTCAGCGATCGGTCAACGACGTTGTAGCAACCTGTCAATCACAAGGTAGCCCCGCCCTTTAGCCTACCTTGCCGCATAGTATGTTTGACAAAAAGGCCGTTATCGTGACGTCAGCCACTGGTGTGTGTGTGGTCTATGGTAACCGCGGCGTCCTGTCGAACACAAGGTAGCCCCGCCCTTTAGCCTACCTTGCCGCATAGTATGTTTGACAAAAAGGCCGTTATCGTGACGTCAGCCACTGGTGTGTGTGTGTGGTCTATGGTAGCCTGTCAATCACAAGGTAACCACGCCCCCAACGCGCACTCCGCTTCCCTCTAAATGGACCATAATTCCCTGAATAAACATCACGTAGTTTTGAAGAAGACGCGAAGCTGGTTTTATAATACCATAAAACTCGTGTTTACGATGGGTCGGACACAGCACTTCTCCTCACCGAGGGAGGAGGGCCCCCCCCGCCCCCCAGTTGGTCTCCTCCTTTTGTTTTTTCTCCGCCCTCTTCGGCTCGTATAAACGGAGGCGAGCGGCGTCCCGTCCGCGGGGTTAGCGCGGTCAGCCGTTGGTGAAGAGGCGAACAACATGGCGGAGCAGCACCGGCCCGGCTCACCGGCGACGCACTAGAACCTTGCCCCGTGGTCCTCTGGCGTACCGGGGGGGGAAGGGTCAGTGGACACGACAAAGATTGGAAGAAAATTAAAAAAAAAAAAAAACCTGTCACGGAGAAGGAGCTGTTAGTGAGGAAAGATGAGCCGACACGCAACAGGTAGGAGGCTCGCCGCGTGAACGCGCAGTGATAACTTTTATATTTCCTCTCATGCACCTTTTATTCACGTGGACACTTCATCACTGCACAGAGTTGCCCCCCCCCTTTTTAAACTGTGGTGAGGAATTGGAGAAAATGGAGCCGGTTTTCTTCCCCGCTGCTCAAACATTCTTGTCGTGTTTTCAATAAAACGAAACTTTTTTTTTTATTATTTTCCTTTTCCTCAGACTTCCATGAGTCTGCGCAGGAGTCCCCGCCGCTGCCTGCTGATCACATGCTCGACTCTGCAGCCGTGCTATTCCCTGGTAGCTATTCAATCCCCCACCTCTTTTTTAAATATGGTTTAAATGCACAGTTGTGAGGTTTGTATTGAAGCTCCGCCAGGGAGGAAAACCGCCAATTAAGACTTGTAGAGCCTATTAGGGTACTTGAGTAATTGCATTCAAGTGCTGCATGTTGACAATAATCCTAAACAAGAGTTGTATGGGCAGGATTGACTGATCATTTATCGTGTTACCTGTCTGTCCAGGTGCTTTCGATCAACACGGCTGCCCTCTGATCGTGTTCCCGGCGGACAAACAAGCCAAACTCTCCTCAGAACTCAGCAAAGCAGAAGTGGTGGACTTCATAAATTACTTCCTATGTCTGCACAAGTACGTCAAGTCGCACATTCTTTGTGCGTGTGTCTTTGAGATGGGGAGGATGTATTGACTGATGGATTTGCCCTCTCGCCGCAGTAAGCGGCAGGAGAAGAGGAGTTTGGTGTCGGCGGTGGCTGATCTGAGGTCTGCCTCGCTCCACACCACCAGATTCGTGGCCGAGACGCTGCTCCTGCTTGAGGTACGGTCCTGGCCGAGTGCCGCCGTGTGTGGATGCCCTCTGCACCTGCAGTTTAAGGAATGTGTGCTCTGCAGATGGAACGCTGCAACCTTCTGTATTGATGCAAACAACAAAAACAACAACAACAACCTGATTAGTAGTGTAACCATCCAGAAGCATGTATCCTGTGCACGCACCAGGATGTGACTCTTCACACGCCGTCCAGGGGTTTCAAACGATTCCACTAGAATCTCTTGCAACTGCAGGGCCAAGATGTGGAAGATGACGCGCCAAATGGATGTAAACGACGCCGTTTTTAGATGCACATTTTGAATTGAGTCGGTTTCCTTCATAGAAACTGAGTCCAATGTTTGAAATCTGCTGAAATTACATTTCTTATGAATATTTTCTTGAATTCTTTAATTCATCCACCACATGCTTAAACTCAATGGGGGTGGGTGAGAAACATAGTTGCTTTAAGATCTCAATGCAACTAAAGTTATGTTTAGACAAAGGGAAAAAAATTACTTACTTTGTTTGTGTTCATGGGACTACAGGAGTGCCGTTACTGAAATATGCCGGTTGTGGGATGGATAAATAAACGCTGACTTCCAGTTCATGTTGGCAACAAACTGCTCCGGACTAAAAGATTCTGTTTGTAGGATCTGTGCAGGATTCATTTCAGCTTTTGATGTGTAATTTCCTGTGAGGGAAGTCCAACTGCAACCACAGAACTGAATCAGGGCTGAGAGGAATGTCCAGAGAGCGTTGCTCTCTGCTGCTGAAAGGATGGCGTCCGGTATTATTTTATTAGTTTCACAGTGAAAGTATTGTGCGTGTGTTCCGCACAGATCTTTTGAGAAACCGTAGCTTGGAGTCGCTGCAGTTGGCTCTGTATGAATAATGCATGCAGGATTTAGAGTGGGTCCTCTCTGCACACAGTACAGTGACGCGCTCACCTTGTGATTTGCCCTCTTGACTAGCCGGAGCTCTTTCTTGCAGCATTTTAAGTTATGCAACAAGTGCTTCATAGTTTCAAAGAGCCATAGCCTGAGTGGTTGTTCAAGGCACAACACAAAGTGTGGGAAGTCTGTAGTGGGAGTAGAAATCCTGGGTCGGGGGAGGGGTCACATGCATTTCTGGTCATATGCTTGGTTATGTGATGGAAAAGCCTATATATTGCATTATGTACTGCCCCTTTGAACAACTCTCGTCCACCCCAGAAAGCACAGTTTGTTTACATGTGTTTAGTTCGTGGGGAATGACATGTAGAATGCTGTTTGCGTTTGGGGGGGGGGGGGGAAGTGTCTCTTTTCACTGAATGCCGATGGGTTTTTTGTAATTTCAGACGGAAACCCCTTGCTTTTCAAAGTGACTCTGATGCCGAGAACCTGTATTCTCTTTACTATCGACCAGGGGGCGAATCCTCTGGTCCAAAGAAATTACTTCATTCATTCCCTTCGTAAACATGAGTTTATGATCTCAAAGTTTTATAAAAGTCAGGGTGGGGCAGGGCTACCTTGTGATCAACAGTTTGCTTGAAGTGCAGAAGGGGTTTCCACCTCAATACAATCTCTTGTTGGAGAAAACAAAGATGGTGACAGCCAAAAAAGGCTGTAATTTATGATTAAACCACAGAATGAATCCATCAGATCATCCTTTTTGTCTTACTTGTATTTCCTCATTCTATCCCCCGTCTTCTCTAGCGGAACAAGCGGACCGTACACACTGTGTACATCGTTCAGCCCAAAAAGAAGGACGGCGTCAAGCTGCTGCTGAAACTGCTGACGCCCTCAAAGTCTCCCACGGCCTCCTTCACGGTGAGCGACGCGACTCGTGCTGAAGCTTTTTGGCCCGTTGGCTCTGGGAGATAAACGTTCATCTCATCTTCGTTGCAGAAGGTTCTTCTTAAAGAGATCCCAGAGCTCTCCAACCACATTGACCGAAGCCAGCTAACGGCGTCGTTGGGCGGCTACCTGGTCTACTGTCACCACAGCTGGGTGGCCTTCATCAAGGTCATCTCTTCCCTTTAAAACGCACTTTGAATGATGAGCCACGTTATTTGCAACATTTTAAAAAAGCAGAAAAATAACATCTGTCACTTTTCGTGTGTGTGTGTGTGTAAGATTTGATGCATGCAAACGTGGGGGGAAAATCTGGGTCTGCAGAATGAGAATAGGACAAAAATCCTACATGTGAAGTGAACAGTTTGCATCTGCAGCTCTAATCACTTGACCCTAGATTATTTTGACAAATGCACACAGATGATCATTAAATATGAGCAATGGTTTCTGGTTTCTGGTTGAAACCCGTGTTTGGGCCTCTGAGCAAATCAAAGACTGTCTCATGAATCTGTCTTGTGATTAGTTGGAGGGTTTAACACACAGTCACATTGTCCTCGACGGCTGTTCCTGGGTTCACGCACACAGAAATAGTCCCCCCCCCCCCCCCCCCCCCCCCCCACAAACCCAATGCTTTACGAGCCGAGGACCAAAATATTTACTCCGACTAGCGCTTCTTTGTGACGAGGGAGTCGCTCGGCTCACTCAGTCAGGAGAGGTTTTCATGTGTGAATCCATTCATGGGCGCTATTGTCTCGTTACCGTGGTGAAGCTTGAGCGAACGCATGGCGTGGTCAGCTGACCTTATTAGCAAGTGAAAGGAACCCTGTCTTCCCATTGCATTATACATTCATTCATGTTTTTATCTGGGGCACTTTGCCATGATGGCGGTACTCATTAACCCTGGCAGCTCAGAAACAACTGTTACGTCAATCAGCAGCTTGTTAAATTGTAAAACTATAGTATAAATTATTTTAAATTTAAAGGATCACTTATTATTAAACACCAGGAGTCCTTTAAATATTGACTTTTTTTTTGCTCCCCCTCGCAGGAGATCAATGAGTTTGTTCAGGAGTTCCTCTCCGTGGTCCAGCGGTTGCCCGCGTGCATCTCCACCCTGCAGGCTCTGTCCAGGCTGCCTCCGCCCTCCACCTTCGACGAGCTCCGGCACTTCTGCTCCACCAACGAAGCCAAGTTCCAGCAGCTGAGGAGGTCGGGCTCACAACCCCCCCCCCCCCCCCCCCCCTTTCTCTTTCCTCCTGTGGGGCAACGGCTGTTTAGTCGATGGTCTGATTAGAATGATTTTGGAAAATGGAGGCAAAGCGGCGCTATTTAAGTGTCCCTCTGTGACTTATTGCTTACTTCCCTTTTATTCTAATTATCAACGACGTGTAGCCAGTGTTTTGGTAAAAAAGAAACTGTATTTTATGGTATCTTGTCATTCGCATGTGTTTTCATCATTTCCCGTTTTGCTAGTTTTTCCTCACTGGGAAACAAGATACACAGTTGGCACATTTTTATAGATAATGTATCCTTTAGCGGCATCTTGAAACTAACCCGCCTTTCTATGCCTGTTCATGTCTTCAGGGAGCTGGGCCTGGATGAACTGCTGAACCACTGCGAGAGTGTCGTGGAGAAGCTACGTCACCCCGAGAAGGAGCCGTGCTACCAGGCGCTGGCCGGCACCGCTCTCTTCACCCACACCGCCTTCGACATGCTGCAGAACCACAGCAGGTACAAGTTTCACTTGTGCGGCCTTTGTTTGAAACATTTCACAATCGACTGAGCAATCAATTATGAATTAACTCAAAACTACTGTTACAGCCAAGAGCTTTTTATTCGTTTAAAGATGTCTTTGTTTTACAGAATAACTGCTGCTATGGAAAAAGTGGAGCTTCTGTGGCAGCAGGCCTTTTCTAAGGCCCGCCTCCAGTTGCAGGTGTTCCAGCTGCGAGAGGAGGCTCTGCAGGCGAGTCCGTGCTTCCACGGTTTAAACGCGCCGTGCCGCGTTTGTCTCTCAAATGTTGGCACTCCTTCCATGAACCAATGTGTTTCCTCTTTGTTTCCAGATCACAGAGCAGATCAAAACTCTCCTCCAAGAGAAGCTCCAGCTTTACAAAATAGAGATCGCAAAGGATGCTGCGGAGGCAGTGATGTTGGTGTCAGAATTTGAGGTGTCCATTCACGCGCCTGCAATGGTAACGGTTTTACTGTTTGCTCTGTTTCATAGTGAGGCCTCTTTATGACCTACGTATTCCTATCTGTACATTCTTTGGGGTAAGCACTGTGATTGACCTGCTTCTCTAAATGACCCCTCCACCCCTACCAGGCCCTCATTGGCCGTGCTGAGGATGTGATCCACGCAGTGGTGGAGATCCTTCAGTATGACGGTCAGACCAGAGAGCGCTGGGTTCTGGATGTGGAGAGGCTGAAGGAGAAACTCCACTCGGCCGTGAACTTCGTCCGCCGAACCCTCAGAGCGGTTTCCAGCTACCACCATCACTACAACAAGGCAGGTTCTCCCCCTCCGAGGACCTTTTGAACATGTGGTCATTGACGTTTTGTCTCTAATCTGAAGAGATCTGTTGACCCTTCAATCTACAAACACTTGTGTGTTAAAGTGTCTGTTCCTCCCGCAGGCCGACAGCTGGTACCACCGGGTCCTCTGCGAGAACGTCCTCCAGCTGCTGCTGTCCGGCGTCGCTGGAGACGGTGTCCAGAGCAGGAACTGGGGGACGATCCCTGCGTGGAGGTACAAGATGTCCACATTCCTGAAGAATAATCCACCTCCAGATACGGAGGAGCTGGTTCACCTGGCTCATCTGTCCAAAGCCATTCCGGATGACGAGGTCCAGGAGGCAGGAAAGCTGATGTCTCATAGGTGAGCGAGAGCATGGAGCCTGATGTCACCGTAGAAAACGTTGGCTTTTCTTTGTTTTAATGGATGCTAATAGAAGTACGTGCTTGTTTGTTAAATGAAGCGCACCTCTGGAAGGTCCGTTTCCTCTGTTCACTATCAAACCAGTGAAGTAGAAACTGCTTCTGATTTATGGATTTGAATCCTCCGATGCAGTGACGATGGCGTTTATATCAGCTGTGACGACGATTGGAGTCGTACAATCTTCAGGAAGATCAATTAACCTAAAGATTACTTTCTTCAGGTGCCTGACCCTGAGGAAACTGCTGATGTCTTCGGGCCCCGTGGCTGTCGGTCACCTCCAGCTGGCCTTACAGTGGCAGTACGAGCTGCTGCGGAGCGGCAGCGTTGACCCCTCCTCCTCCGCCGGCGCCACAAACGGCGCGACCGAGCATGCGCAGGACCTTTATCGATGTGACGGCGGGAAGGAAGCGAGCCGTCTCCTAGAAAAGTCTGCTGTTTCCGCGTTGGCTGAGGGCAAACCCCCCTCCCTCAGCTCATTCGACTCGGGTTTCGATGGCGCCGGGACCAACCACCCGGAGGCGTGCGGGGACGGGGACTGTGCGAGACGAGCCCTGAGCCAGCCTCTGCTCCACGGAGAGAAGGCCTCCGGTGTTTCGGGCGGCGAGGATCCCAGAGAGGAGTTGGACTTTGGCTCCTTGGGGAACTCCTCCCGGGCCAGCATCCAGATCGTCCCCAAGGTCACCGCGGAGTCCCTCAACCTGGAGATCAAAGTGAAGCGCTCGGCGGCGCCGCCCAACAACCCCTGGCTCAGCTTGCCCATAGACGATCTGGAAAACTCGTACACGGTCACCATCACGCAGAACCCGACGCCGCAGAAGAGGGAGCTGCTGTCCCGCCAGCCCTCCGACCCCGACCAGGCCGAAGGGTCTCGAGATCAGCCCACGCAGACGGAGGCTCTGAACGCCACGCCGCCCGGACGCTCACGGAGCGCCAACTGGAGGCTGCACCCGCAAAGCAGTCCGCAGGATCCGGAACTGAGCGCCGTTCGCCACATCCTCTCCAGCACGATCACACAAGGAGGAGGAGACGGATCGGTCTGCACCACGGAGGGGATTCCTACTCTTCTCTGGGACTCGTACGACCTCCGGGACCAGAATCTGGACGCTGTGGACGGGTAACGCAGTTAAATCACTTAAACCATTCCACACTTGTTCTTTCGTACAGAGTTCAAAGATGTTTGTTTAAAACATCGACTTAAGATCTGCTGTTTTTTACTTCAACCTCCAAATGCTGCACGTTCTGTGCTTTAAAAAAAAAAGCATTTTGTTTGTTTGATTCCCTAAGTGCGGTGGATGTCTCCCTAAATGACTGGGATGTGAAGGAGCAGGAGGATCTAAGGGCAGTGGAGATGATTCTGGACCGGGCAGATGAAATCCTGGAGGTAAGAGTCTGCGTAGAGGAGCGAACGATGGTCGCCATTAAAAGGCCCCCAGCCGGGGAGGTTTTCACTATTTGCAAAATGAGGATTCTAACTTCCGAAGCCCTTCACTTCAAGTTAGAAAAAAGCCTGTTTTAAACGTCGTCCTCTTCAGAAAGAAGAAAACGTTCTGGCTCAGGAGGCCGTGCTGGATGCCCTGCTGAGGTCTGAGGAGAGGCACCATCAGTGGCCCCCCTGGGACAGTGAGGACCAGCTCGGTGCGGTACGTTTGGGTTTAGCATCTAATGCCCTCTTGTCTGCATTACATTTCCTCGAGATAAAGTGATACTTCACGATCTTCAGGAGTGCAAAGTTAAACGTGCTATTTCTTTTAATTATACCAATCGAGCAGGTGATTTTCATCTTCTGAACAACAAAAGGGGAGAAACTTAAGTTCAGCTAATTGAAGAATTAAAAGCATCCAGCCCAGGGATGCTAACTTTTTTTTTTAAGTAACTAGAAGCACTTTCTTTGAACAAATGTAATAAAATGACGACAATAATATATTATGACAACTTGTACTTTTAAGTAAGAACTGCAGTATTCAGCACAGGTTCACATTTAACAAAAGCCGTTAACCTGGATTGCTTGTGTTCATATTTCAAAGATGTCGTCTAGTGAGCTGGCTGAAGCTGGTGTTCTTGGCCTCGAGGATTACCTCAGCCCCGCAGACTCGGACTACCTCTGTGAGTCTAGATCTGAGACTGAAGCTGCCACGGGGGCTTTTCACAACGAGCCGGACCTGCTGACGGAGATTAGGAAAGTCCAGATCCTGGACGAGCTGATTATGGAGGAGAACCTGAAGATCCAGGACATGCGAAGCTGCGACGGTAACCCTGAAGAGGAACCTGTAGATACCAACGGGCTGTCAAGTATGAGCAAGGAGAGGCAGGCGTTTCAGCTGCAGCTCGCAAAGGAGAAACGGGAGGTGGAGAAGCTCGAGAAGAGTTTGGACAGGGAACGTAAAGCGAAGGACAAAGGCCGAGCTAGAAGGGTCGTAAGATGTTCTGTAATGGAGAAGGCTAGAAGTCAGGATAAGGAAGACCAAGAAGACCTCTGGCTGTGTGATGAGCTTTTAGCAGGTAGCTGTAGATCTCCGAGTACACCTCCGGTCCACAAGGATTCTCAGGAAACCTGTAACACTGAGAATGTTCCAGCTGTGTCGGGTCCCGGTGTTGCCAAAGACGCTACACCACAAGACATGGTTCCACCTCCAGATTCCCAATGTCACGGTGATTGCTCGTTAGCATTTATTAAAGCCACCTCAGATGTGAAGGAAGCCGCGGAAGAGGTGGTAATCCAACCTCAAGGTTCCATCTATATCAGCAAATTAGACAAATCCTGTGAAGATGCCTCGTCACCCTCTGGAATTGAGCCAGATGTTGGCGCGTTTGACCCCGGGGGGAAATCGCCCGAGCCCCCCGAGCAGAGACCGGCTGCTCTTCCCGTGAACCGCGACAACCTCGCTGAGCACGAACCTCCTCCTGACACAGAGCTGCAGGGTCCAGCTCGGCCCGCCGGTGCCTCTGATCCCGCTTTGGTGACGTTCGCCGGGCGGCCCGAGGATGTCGGCCCAGTCGCCAGTCAAACCTTAGTCTGTCCAGATGTGGAGGAACGCAGCTGCAACAACAACAATAACAACAGTGTGCTCACAGAGAAATGCAGTGTTTCATTGGAGCACTTGAAACTGAATACTGAAATAAGCGCTGAATGTGAAGAGGATGCATCAGAAGAAGCTGCAGAGGAGGACCAGACTGTACCTGCTGCAGGTGGGCAGTCGGCTCCCCAGCTGCCCCCGGGCCGACCTCTGGGGTTTGACCCCGGTGGAAGAGCTGAGCAGGCTGTTGGTGTTCAGAGCTCAGAGGCCATGAGGATATCGGGCTCCGGGTCACCTGGCCTTCGGGCCCAGCTAAACATCAACACGAGAGAGGTACGCCATCTCCTGTAACACAGCAGGGCGTCTCGTTATGACGTCGTTAGCTTAGCATAAAGACTGCTACGTCTTCTTTGCACAGCTAAAGGCTCCAAAAACCCAAAATTTTTCCCTTCATTTTATTAAAGACCATTGCCATAACCTCCTGATATTAAATTGTGCAAGTCATAGTTTACATAATGTGTTAGAATAAAAGATGAAACTGCCTGTTAATTTCTAGCGCTTATTCAGAGCACATCTGTTATTAGGTAATATGTTTAAAGATATTTGGCAACCATTGTGTATAAAAAGCAAAGATTGCAGAGCATGGTCTCCATTATTGTTTGATTCAGATGGATGTCCTTCTGAATGTGATTGCAGATGACGGATTTCAAGACCCCCATCGTCCTGGATACGGGGTCCGGTTTGATGAAAGCCGGATTTGCAGATCAAGACCTCCCAAACATTATCTTTCCAACAATTATTGGAATGCCGAAATATGAGGTATTATTATTACCAGCTAATTGGCAATAAAAATAAGTAATACCCTCGACTAAGGATTCGGCTTTGCCTCAAGCCCTTTTCTGATCAGACGTATTATTTTTGCAGGAAATAATGAATGGGAACCTTGAAAGGGAGATCTACATTGGACATGAGGCTCAACACATGAGAGGGGTTCTGGCTCTTAAACATCCCATCAAGAACGGAATCATTCGCAACTGGGATGAAATGGAAAAGGTGAAGTGATGCAGAGGCCAGATGACTCAAGAACTTAGTTTCCAGGAAAACATTGAACCCGCTGATTCAGGACCTGAATCAGCGGGTTCGTTACCTCAACTGTTTTCTAATGAGTTTTTGTTTTTTTAGATTTGGCATCACACCTTCCAGCAGCTGCGCGTGGATCCAGTCGATCACCCCGTCCTGCTGACCGAGGCGGCCATGAACCCCTCGCAGAACCGCGAGCGCATGGTGGAGATCATGTTCGAGTGCTTCAACGCTCCCTTCACCTACGTGGCCATGCAGGCGGTGCTGGCGCTCTACGCTGCAGGGAGGTCCACTGGTGACTTGACTCATTTATGCATTCCACTTCCGCACTATGCTGCATGACTATACATGGTTCAATAAGTCACCAAACAGTCACTCAGGGAAGTGTTTCACGATAAAGTAACATGGTAGTATTGAATAAAGTTTACTGTCCTGCTGACGTGTTGTTTTCGTTGCAGGTGTGGTGTTTGACTCTGGAGACGGAGTCAGCCACAGCGTGCCTGTGTTCGAGGGATACTGTCTCCCTCACGCCGTGCAGCGCTTCCCTCTGGCCGGTGCAGACGTGACCCTGCACCTGAAGAAGGTATTCACTTTGCTCTGTTGACTGTTGTATGACGCTTCTAACCCACAGGTGAAGAAGTTGAACATACGGGGCTTGGACCAAGAGGTTTTTACTTTTCTATTAGAATGTCAACACTGATTGTTTTGAGTTGGCACCGTGTGCTTTGTTTAAAGCAGGAAGGCAAATAGAGAAGTTTGTTCTTAAATGAGAACCCTTTTTTTATTTATTGACTCACTTCTCACCCACAAGTGAGCTAGACAATGTCTTTAAATGAGCTCTTTGCTTCTGTGTGCGTTGATCACAGAAGCGGCGTGTGGGTCGGTGTGCGTGACCCTTTTGAGATGTGCTTAAAGCTTCTGCAGGAACAAGGGGTGAGCATGCGCACCACGGCGGAGGTGGAGATCGTGAGGGAGATGAAGGAGAGCTGCTGCTGTGTGGCCGTCGACTACGAAGCGGAGCTGAGTCGGGGGGTTGACCCCCGCAGAGAGAAGCATTACAGCATGCCAGACGGACAGATCGTCACGCTCGGCACGGAGCGGTTCAGGTAACTCAATTGGGAGGTTTCCCCCCCTTCTTTTTTTTTTTTTTTTTTTATCAGACAAGTCTGAGTTCTCTCAAAACCGCCTCCTCGTCCCTGCAGGGCTCCTGAGATTCTCTTCAAACCCGAGCTGATTGGACGGGACCATTACGGGATGCACGAGAGCATCTTCAAGTCCGTCCTCAGCTCGGACATCGACCTGCGGCGCTGCTTCCTGGGGAACATCGTGCTCTCGGGTAACTTTTGTTCTTTTTAAGGGGGCTGCACAAACGTGATCTACAGAGACTCCTTTCAGGTCACTTTTAAATCTCTTCCACCCCCCCCCCCCCGTAATGCAGGCGGGAACACACTGCTGCCGGGCCTCCCCGAGCGGCTGCGGGCTGAAATCCGGGGGCTGGTTCCCGGCGACGTGGGGGAGAGCGTCCGCGTCACCAGCCCCGGGGACCGAGACTTCTCTGTGTGGCGCGGGGGGGCGGTGCTGGCCAACCTGCCCGCCTTCGGCGAGGCGTGGATCAGCCAGGAGGAATACGAGGAGCACGGGCCGCAGATCGTCTTCAGGAAGTGCTTCTGAGGCGGCGCCGTTGACGCCGTGTCCCCCGAGTGCAATATGGTACGAGCCGTTTTTAAGGCTTTTATGTGTTTGTCTCTCATGTCTCGAGTTCCTTGTGGAGTCTGTTTGACCCTCGTCGTCACTAGATCTTATCTACTAGGGTCCAACAACATTACCGATGAAATCTGTTTGTCCATGAAATTCATGTCAGTCGGCGTCCTAAAGAACCTTTTTTTATTTGTTTCCCTTTTTGGGAAAATGTTTCTGTCTTTTGGAATTTAAGAGCAAGTGTGGTTTCAGGGACTAGAATTGAAGCTGGCCTTTGATCAACGTCTGCCAACTTTGTTTCAGGAATAAACTCAATGTGCCGACTCCAAATTATATATTAATCTAATATCAAATTATGAAGTGTATTTATCCAACAAGTGAATTTGTTTTTTTATGTGATAGACTTGGTGAAGTTGCGTTCCTTTCGAAGTTCTGTGTGGTGTTCAGAACAAGGATTTTATTTTTTGTATTATCGCTGAATTATATTATGGATTATTAGGGCCACTGATTTTTACTGTTCAATTAATTTCCCCGAAAATGATTAACTATTTTTTTTTTTTTTCGTATATTGCTTTGTTTTGCAAACTCACATTTTTTTTTTCTAAAATCTTAGAATATTTATACATGGAAAACATTTTTTCCACATCAGTGGCCCTAATACTCCTGAATGAAATCAATACGTGATGACACAGTAATGTGAGCTGGAGAGGAGACTGTGGTCTCGGTGTAAGAAGTAATGAGGTTTTTCAGTCACATGTCGATCCTCCACTTGAGTGAACTTCTGGTTTTGGGAAGGTTTGTATGACTATTTTAATATGAGGAATGAGTGCAGTGTTCTGGTTACGCCATCACTGAGCCGATGATGTCAAATGCTACTGCTGCAAGTGTTTTGTCCATTTTCTGAAGTTTAAGTTAATGTTTTTCTATTTGACTGCAGTGTTTTGTTTTAATGTCTGATCTGATTTAACACTTGCACAGTTAGTGATGATATTTTTGATCAGTTTTCCAATGGTGCCAAACTTCTGCATTTATCCAATATTATTGATTCTGAAAACTCACTTTTCCAATCCTGTGTATATTTATACTTGATCTGTTTCTTTGGAATGTTCTGTTTTGCATGCTGTTATGTTGCATGTGATGTGCACTTTTGTGTCTGCATGTTTTTCTTTGGCGTTTTATGTGTGACCCAAGTTCATCTCAACTGGAAATTGGCATGAAATGTGACTTGCACTTACTACTTCGTACACAATACTCTGACGCGCTCGGTGTGCCTTGTTTACTGGGTCTCCTCCTCCTGAACGTACCCGAACTGTCTGGACGGAGTCTCGCAATGTTTCACCCAAAGCATGATCTTTCTGTCATGTCTGTTTTTATAATAAATATTTTAATCATCATTCTTTTGCGTTGTTCCTCTTTGTTGATCAGGTCTACGCCTTGTCGCGATTTTAGTATAAGTAAGTAAATATATTTCTGCCAATGTCTGCATTTAGTATTATCTCCATGGTAACAGGCTGGAAAGACAACAAACGTTAAATTAGATGGGACGAATTATAACTAGTTCTAATTCAATTTTTGCCTAAGCATTATTCCATATCCCTCTTAAATACCAGCAAAATAAAATGCATTTGCATTGCTTTTTTTTTTTCAGTATTCCACTGTTTGGAAGGAAAGTGAAGTTTAACATACTGCCCTAAAATTTCTTGTCATTATTTCCATCTTCTGAAAATTGATTCGCATTTAATTTGCGACATGAAACTGCGTTAACGTAGTATTTTATAATACACACTTAAAAACGTCCCAATGTGTTTCTGACAAAGTAAAAGCCTAACTAGCCGGAAGTAAAAGACCCAAGTCGTTGCCTAGCAACGGTGACTGGCGACCCGTCTCCAGCACACGCCAACAGTTACTATGGCAACGTTAGCTTAGTTGAATCCGTACCAAATAACTAACCGTAAACCATCGAGATAAAGGACATTATGTCGGAGGGAATGTCCGGAGCTCGCGCAGAAAGCGTGATTAAAAGCATTATAGGCGCAGTAGCGCGGGAGTGCGCAGTGAGGGGACGCGCGGCGCCGGACGCTTTGGTGGCTTTTATGGTCAGTGAACCGTAACTAGATGCTAGCAGCGGAGCTAATGCTAGCTAACAAACGTTAGGTCAACGTTTAGTGTAACGACGTCAGCGAAAGCTAGCCGGATGCTAATGCCAATTCTTAAACTTTTTTATATATAAATATATATATATTACAATTTTTTATTTTTCTAAATGTTCTCAGGTGAAAGCTGTGGTTTTGGACCCAAGAAATGGGTTTAATGTTGATCGAACACTCACAAAACAAGACATCCAGAAACTGGAAGGGGTGAGTTACTGTATTTACTGTATATACAGGGTCTTAATTTAAATGAATATCTTGAATTAATTCATTTCCGCTGGGAATCAAATCATGTCTCAAAGAACCATTTGACATGTAAAGTTCTACCATTGACTGAAATGTTTTGTCCCAAAGTTCCACTTTTTCTTCCACCCAACCTGTTTTAGTTTTTCCTAACCCTCCATCTGTTGTCCAGCTGTGTCTCGATAAACTGATGGAAGAGTGCAGCCCGTCGCTCGAAACCATCAAGATGCAAGTGTATTTCGATATGAATTACACCTCCCGACGTAAGTGTTGCATGAAATCACAACAGATGACCTCGGAAATAAGGAATAAACCAAATTATCTTACGGATCCCATGTATTAACTGTGCCGTCCCTGTGAATGACGTTTTGCCGCATTGCATCAATCAATCCGTCACTATATGGTTTGATTATTCAACGCCTCCCATACAGTGAAATGCGGATCACAAGCTTTCAAAACAGAAAAGCAGCAACCCTTCACGTTTTAGAAACATATTCCATCCATTGATGAATGAGAAACTGTCAATATAGATACTGTCAATATAATAATAGTTTTTTCCGTTGTACTAAAGTGGAAATATACTCTTAGAAAGGAAATATAGTTTCTTGTCTGCGTAGGTAAGGTGAGCGGAGCTGAGAAAATGTGATGTTGATGATAACACATTTTTCTATGTGGTGTATTGACTTTGATATGCTGTACAGGTCATTCAGATGTTGAAATTACGTGAAAAATCTCAAAAATACAAATGACCATTTGTTTATAATATGAATATCGTGACCAAACAGGTACTTGTGTGCACGCAGGTGAGTTTCTTGAGGAAATCCACCGGGTGGGGGGGTCCAGGCTGAGTGCGGTGAGCCGAGAGATCACCGACAGCAGAGTGAAAACACGGGACGAATTACACGCTTTGTACCGTAAAATCATCACGTACATCCAGCTGCGGTCGGGCATGGGCTCGCCCACGGACGACGGCGCTGTGCAAGAGGCCGCAGGTTCAACGTCACATTGTTCCATCCAAGCCTCGTGAGCGATGACAGAGTTAACAGCGGTGCACATTTTCTTGACCCCCCCTTCGTCCTGTTCGTCCCAGCTGCCCTGCAGAGCGTCTTCCCTCAGGCTGAACTGGGAGCCTTCATGGTGCTCCTAAAGAGGGACAAGGAGCAGCAGCTCAACGAGCTCTGCATGCTCGTCACGGGGATCCGACTCTTCAACAAAGCCGGCAGGAGTGCTGACCTCAGTGAACTAAGTAGGGGACACGGCTACTTTACTGGGTTACATTACAGGCCGTGTGTGGAGCCGTTTGCAGGTCACATCAAAGCTTTAAATGTTTGTGTAAAGAATACCACCTTCTGAGTAAAGTATTTCACGTTTCACAACACCCAACGGAACTCCCACTATTACAATGCAGAAGTCGTTTGGTTTGTCTCGTATGCTGGAATTCACTTATTAGAATCGTCGTTTTCATTCGACCAGAAGACATCTAAGACCAATGCTGCATCCGGTACTGATGCTACTTCCTTCCTTCAGTGCCCGCGGTTCTCACCGAAGCTCTTCCGGTCACCGCTCAGAGCGTGGAAAAGGCGCTGAATGCCTCGCAGACTCGGGCCTGGAAGTACACGGCTGTGCTGGAGAGGCTCACGGAGCGCGTGGCTCCGCCTGCGGGACGGGACGCCCTCGTTGTCCTGCTCAAACAGGCGCTCTACAACGTCAGGCAGCATGAAGCCTTCCTCAAAATGCTACTGGTGAGGCGACACAGAGTTTGCAGCCTGTGGCGATGCCATCTGTTACTATTACTGTGTGAGTTTAGGGCAAAAGAAGCACCCATTTTGCAGCTGAGTAAAGGAAGGCAGGTGAATTTGTGTTTTGTGTCTCAGAGTGAACTACAGGGTAAATAACAGCTTGGTTTGTTTTACTCCTTTTCCACCAGTCTGATGCGTGTGTGTGTGCTGAGCACGTTGAGATGCTGCAGGCTGAGCTCTCATCGCACCTGGAGCTGCTGAGAGAAACTGTGCAATCAAAGACGGCTGTACCGACTGCAAAGGTTTTTGTAAGTGCCTTTCTGCCTGTCGTCATTGCTTTTATTATTATTATTATTATTAGATTCCTTTTCCCTCATTTGGGTCCCGCCTCACATTGTCTTTCAGCCGCTTTTCAAGTCTACGTCGAAGCTGTGGTTGAGACTTCAGGATGAGGCCGAGCTGCTGAACGTCCTCTACAGCATCACGCTCAACATGCAGCCCTTTGTGGCCTCCCAGGCCCACATCTTCTCTGAGGCGTATTTGGACGTCCTGCTGGAGGCGTGCGAGGTGAAGACAGACGAGCAGAGAATGGCCGCGTCCTCGGGTACGGAAGCGTGCGGCCTGCTTCATCTCCTCCGTGCCAGGAACAGGAGAACATCATCACTTTAACTAAGGCCTGAGGGCCGTGTGTAGCGGCTCCAAGTTGGAATTATTTAAAAGATTTTCAATTGTCACATAGCTCATTTTAGCAATGTGGATGAGGCCTCTCACACTTCCCCTTGAGGAAGAATAGTTTAGACGATAAACATGATCTAATAATATATATTTCCCTTAAAATGTGTTTTCTTTGTCTCCTTCAGTGGAGCGCGTCGTCCCCGCGGAGATGCCCACTCAGGAGTGGCTCCTTCCTGAAACGACCGCCGGGTTCAGCGAGCTGCCCCTGCAGTACAACGCCGTGTGTGGCCACGCTCTGGTGAGCAGAGATGGGCTCCTGCTCCCAGGTACCTCGTTCATTCCCTCCCACCGCTCCACCGAACGCACGCACGCCGCGCCGCTGACGAGCGTCCTTCATGTCGCAGGCAACCCTCACATCGGGGTCCTCAGCCACGAGGGGAAGCTCTACGCCTTCAGCTCCAAGGAAGCTGCGCTGAAGTTCGCCTCCAGTCCGGGCGCCTTCGTCGCCGAGGTGGCGGAGAAAGCCAAGCAGCGCCCCGAACTCATCCGCCTCCTCAAACTGCACCAACAGTTCTCCTGCGTCGGCCCAGAGGTCAGCAGCGTGTCCCTCGGTTTGGACGCCGCTGTCCCTCAGAATACTATTCACTCTGCTCGCCGTCATGCCCGGTTGGCAGCGTAGAGAATAACTCTGTGGTCCACACTGAGGTGTCGCCGTGTGGACGTTGCAGATTCTGCCGGCAGAGACTCCGCCGGTGAAGCCCGCCACTCAGTGTGAGAGCGGCACGCAGATGGACGTCCACCCGGCGGGGGCGGGCCTCGTTCGGGCGTACGAGTGGAACGAGTGGGCCCTCCGGAGGAGAGCCATCCAGCTGGTGAGCCGCAGCAGACCAGGAGGCCGCGCGGGTAACAGCGAACACGTCTTTCACACACGCACTTGTCTTCCTGTCGTCGTTCCAGGCCGATATCAGGACCAAAGTGACGCACTCGGCGCAGACGGATCTGAGCCACATGAGGCGGGACGGCGCCACTCAGACGTGGCCCCCCAAGGACGCGGCCTGCCAGAGCAAGCGGGACGGGGAGAGCGGCGCGCCCAAACCTCAGGTCTACCTGTCCGGTCTGAGGGGACAGAGGGACGGACGCGTGGTGAGGACCGACCTGACCAGGTCGGTGGATGAATGAGCAGCAGACGAGATGCTTCAATGATGAAGTCATCAAGAGAGGAAACGTTCTGTTACTTCTGTAGACGACGTACAGCCATGGAGCTCATTAAATGAATCGTCATCTTCTCTCCTTCATCTTTCATTCCTTTAAACATTTCGCAGAGTTGTGTGTCGAGCTTCTCATGCTTTTGTGAATCTAGGTCACTGTCAATTTAACCCTTTCGCTGACAATTAAAATGTTTTTTTTTTTTACATTTTACACGTCTACATTTTATACATTACTACAGCATATTTTTAATTCATCACTTTAAAAGAAAAAGAAAAAAAGGACACTTATCTGCGCTATTAACATATAGGCCTATTGTTGTATTAATTCATTATATTATAGTTCTTATGTTAAACACTTCTGAATAATTACACAGTTCAATGCCTTTGTCGTCCTTCACAGCCTGCTGCACATGAAAATCAATATCAGGATGTCATATTTTGATTTAATATAGCGTAGATATAAATACACGTAGGTTACCATGGTTACCATGGTTATAAATGATCCAGCTTAGTGAGACCAGAATCAAACCCAAACCAAGTGAACAATAATAATGATGATAATAAACGACAATGATTATGATCCATTTACTTCTAAATGAAGCCACTGAACCATAACGTGTTTTTTTAGGAGCGACAGAGAGATTGTTGTTTTCATTTGGGCAGTTTACAATGATTTCACTAAGCTCTCCGTTTATGTCTACCATGTCTGCCGGTTCGGCTTTGTCTTAAATTTGACATAAGCCAGGACAGATGTCACAGCAGACGTTACGTAAGCTAAAAGGCAACAGAAGGACACATTTTGAAAAATGTCCCCCGTTGATCTATGAAAGCTGACTATGTGAGTAAAGTCAACAGCCTGAGAACAACTAAGAAAAAGGGTATTTTATTCTGTACAACTTGCCAACTACATGATTTAACATGTTGAGGAGAACATTTAATGAGAGACGGAGACGTGACGGTAGAAAAAAAAAAAAGCTCCATTTGCAAGTGAGATTGTCCGTGACTACGACAAAGTGTACGTTCAAGCATATGAGGAACAGGTTTAAGTAATAAAACAATGACATAACAAAGAATGACATATAACAATGAAACCCTGAAGATTTTACTTTAAAAAAAAACAAAAAAAACCATAATGTACATGGCAAACAGCTGCTGTTTGTCAGTGACTGGACCCGGTGACCCAAGTCCTTCCTCACACAGACGTCCTCTGCTACACCTCAGGTACCAGGAACCACCCCTGTGCTCACAACCGTTACTTTCTGCGTCTCCGGGGTCCGTGTTTTAGTTCTTTTTGTGAAAAGGAGAAGATTGAAATGAGATCAAAAGTAAAGAGGTAAAACTGAAGCACTTTTTGCAAGTGCCTTCATCATTTTAGGTATTAGTTTGAAAATAGAAACATTATCTCTCAACGACAGAAGATTATCAAGAACCTGCGTGTACACAAAGGCAATCATACAACATCAGTTTTTCCACCGCGATGACAGCCTAAAGGTCCATCTTCTTCCTTCAAATCTGAAGACCCCCCCCCCCCCAAAAAAAAGCCCCAAATTGTGGTCCGCACGAGAGCATCCGTGAAGGCTTCATCCCGTCTGCGAGTAGATGGACCAGTAGAAGATGTTGAAGAGGACGTAGGAGCCGGGGAAGAGGACCCGGGAGTACTTGTCTATGACGTGCGTGTCGATCCACACGTTGCTGTAGGCGCTGGAGCCGACGTGGCCCGTGACCTGGTCGCTCTCCATCGCCAGCTGCACCAGCATCCTCTCCCGCTTCACGCCGTTGGACTCCGGCAGGCCGTAGTTCCCCGTGGCGTTGGCCTCCACCTCGCTGTAGCTGGCCGACATCATGCCGGGATGGGCCAGGCCGCAGGTGCACGGCAGCTGCAGGTAGACAACGGCTACTTTAGCTGGAGGGGTCGCTGGGGGTCATGAGAGCTTTTAACAGTAAATTACTGTTTTTTCAAAGTACCGCAAAAAAGATCGGCTCTTTTTTATTTAGCAAATTACGTTGACAGCCTTCCATTTGGGAATAAAGTGGCTCGACAATTGTTAGTAGAATCCAGGTTAGAATTGTCTGCTGCCCTTAAGCTACATGCTAATCAACATGCTAATGTTTTCTCCATCGCACGCCAAAAAAGGAGCAAATTATCACCAATTAAAGCAAAGCAAAGGCTGGTGGGAATTTGGCGATGAAGCAAAGCATCGGACATAGTTAGGGACCCCTTAGTGATGTAATCTATCGTCACGGCGACGCGCGGGTAGATGCTCGCGGATACTCGCCCTCTCGCGGAGGAGCCTCTCCTTGCGCTCCTGCAGAGTCGACAGGTAGTTGACGGCGGCGTACTCTATCACCGAGAGGAAGACGAAGACGAAGCTGACCCAGAGGTAAATGTCCACGGCCTTGATGTAGGACACCCTGGGCATGGAGGCGTTGACCCCGGTGATGATGGTGGACATGGTGAGCACCGTGGTTATGCCTGAAGCGCAGCGGGGTGGGGGGTGGGGGGGGGAACGCACACGTTTTAGTCTTATCGACTGTCGCTGACCTCCACGGATTCCATGAAGATGTGAGACGGCCGATAATAAAAGTCACAAGAAAGCAGAAGGTTGAAAAGTAAATCTGCCCCCGAGCCGACTGGCTGCAATGGCAATTTATGGGAATTTTTATGGATGCAGCTTTCGTCGAGCCCCCCTCCCCCCCACTTCCTATAAAACGGCTTATGCTAATCGCTAGCGCGCTAATCCTAATCGCTAACATACACATAGCAAAATGTTGCATGTATATTTTATTGTATTTTATCACTACACAACAGACCTTCTACAGGACTGTTGGTACAGGTTGAAACGACAACCTGTGAAACACAACGCACACGTTTCCAGGGATTACGCAAAAAATCCCGCCAAAAGCCCGGCTTCTGCATTGGCGCGCGGGGGGGGGGGGGGGGGGCGGAGCTTTACCCAGCGGCACCCTGGCGGGGACGGCCCTGCGGTCGATCCAGAAGGACACCCAGGACAGCATGACCATCAGGGTGGCGGGGAAGTAGGTCTGCAGCAGGAAGAAGAAGACGTGGCGCCGCAGGGTGAAGGTGATGTACAGACGGTTGTACCAGCCTGGAGGGGAGGGAAGGTCAGAGGTCACGCGGGGACTCGGAAAGGCCCGGAAAGAAGAAGAAAAAAAAACGCCGCCCTGCACTTCCTGTCTGACCCGTGCTGCTGTAGAAGGCCAGCCTGGTGGTGGTGTGGAACTTCTGGATGAGGAACTGGGAGAGGGAAATCTTCTCGTCCGTGTTGAGCGAGCGGTTCCCTTCCTTCCAGTAGAGCATCAGGTCGTCGTCCGTGTAGGCGTCTGAGAGGGCAGAGAGCACGGCCACCTCCGATTTCAGACACTTCACACGGCGGGGGGGGGGGGGGGGAAACGGAAACGGCCAACTTACAGCTCTCTATCTCCAAGGAGCACGTCTGCGTGTCCAGAGGAAAGCGGCTCAGGTCCATGCTGCACATGGACGTGACCGTCACCCTGCAGAGACGCATCCGAGGGAAACAATGCATCAACAAATGCTCCAATCAGCATTCACCGCCGTGCATTTAGAGGCTCTGGCTTCAATCGCATCACGAATCCAATATTTGGCCCCTTTTTTAAACTACTTTGCTTTACTTTGCTTTAAACTACGGCGTTTTCGTGCGCTCTAGTTTGCCGAAAATCTGCCCGGCCCGATGAAGGAGGACCTGGTGACTTCGCGGGGGGGGCACTCGCCTGACCTCCAGCAGAGCGCCACGCGCCTCGCAGTGCGCGCACGGCGGCGGTTCAGCAGATTTTGGCTTCCAGAAAGAGATGATGAATGAAAATACATAATCCAGCTCATAGGACAAGACGCCGCACCCTCACCCGCCAATCTGCCTTTAGTCCGGGGAAATCTCCGACCAGCACGGATTAACCCCCCCCCCCCACCCTCCCCATGTGACCAGCACGCCTCCGTCCACCGCTTACCATCCGGCTACTCTTCCCCCCCCCCCCCCCCCCCCGTTCACCACACAGCGCTGCGAGCGGCCATTTGCAGATGCTCGATGTCATCGTTGCAGAACTTTGGCTGCTCCTGCTCCGGCCTGTTGGGTCGGCGGGGGCCCCGGGGGCAGATGGCCAGCTGGAAGAATCTCTGTCCCGACTCGGGATTACGAAGTCGGCCATCTTGGCCCCCCGGACATCCCGACGCTCGCCGGGGGTCTTTTTCGGCGGCATCGGCGCCCGTCATTGGCGGGCAGTTAAATGCCCATCTTGTAGCGTACGTGCCCCCCCCCCCCCCACCCCCTTACCCCCGCCGCATCATGTTTTCTGAACCAACCATACGGACAATTTAATCCTCAGGAGACGCATTTGGGTTCAAATCTCTGAGTATTGGTGAACTATAAGGACAGATTATAACGGTATATCTAAGCCTATCCGGCCTAATATTAATAAAGGTGTAATAAAAAGAACAAAGTGGCCGACATTTGTTGGCTGAACAAAGACTCTTAACGTTCCATTTGCACCAGAACCTCATCTGTCTTTAGTCTAACATTCCGTGTCCGGGGCTTTAATTTGGAAAAGCATGTGATTTTCTTCTTTTGTATTTAAACAAGAGTTTAACAAGGAAACATTCATTTCTTTCCGAGTAACCCTCAGTCGAGGATTACATAGTAGAGAGAGAGAGTAAGAGATCATACTAATGATGCAGTAAATGATATTTAATCCTTAGATACATATAAATCTAAATCCCGAGCTGCACTTAATCTGTTGCTGAGCAGCATGAAGCTAACGTGGCTGCAGCAGCATCGGTGACTTACCGCAGGCTGTAGAGGACTTTTCCGTCCGGGTAAACCCGCAGCATGACGTTCTCGGTGGTGGTGTCGTGGGTGAAGGACTTCTTGGAGTGGACGAAGAACATGTCGGGCACCCAGATCTTCTTCACCAGGCGCCCGTCGAAGGTCATGCTGAGGTTGGTGTTGCTCTTGAAGGCCAGCCTCTCGTCCTTCCAGTAGTGCCTCAGGTACAGCGTCATGGTGAAGTCCTGGAGGGGACGAGAAGACAAACGCGCGGCGTCAAAGTCGGTCTCTCCGCCCCCCTCCCTCGGCCCCCCCCCCCCCCCCCCCCCCCCCCCCCGACTTCTCACCATGTCCACCTCCGAGATGGCGTCCAGGCTCTCCACCTGCACATCCACTCCCACCGGGACTGCGGGCCCTGCAGAGAGAGACATGTCAGGCTTTAGGGGAGGGGGGGGGGATCCAGATCAGACGGGCTTAGAACGAGCTGCTGCTTCTTTACGGTCACATGAGGAACGTCGCCTTCACAAAATACACCCAATCATATCTGCTAATTATCCTCAAACTGAAACCACTGCTTTCTGCTCGTCTTCTTCCTCTTCTTCTCAACTAAGTCCACCGTGACGCTCCACTCATGTTCTCTCACTCTGTGGAAGGCAGCGAGACGTTAGAAAGGAGGAAAGACGGCGTCCCCCCCCCCCTCACCTCCGAACCCCGGCCGCATGGTGAAGTCGTGGTTGTCGATCTTCAGCAGCTGCTCGGACTTCGGGCCCCAGACTTTGGTGATGTCGGGACTCCTCTTGAAAATGGAGCTGGTGGAAACGTGTTGGAAAAACAAATCGGGTTTTAATCTCTTTGAGTTCGGCCCCCGACTCCCTTCGATGGGGGGAGTCCACGAACCACGGGTGACTTGAAGTGAGTGACGAGCACTTTGCAGCCTGTGAGATGACGGTCAAAACGGGTCGGTCTCTAATCACCGCCTCTATTGAGCCAGTATTCAAGGTTTCACCCCCCCCTCCCACGCGGCCTACACCGGACTCCTGGGTTTGTGCGTCGTGGCTTGTGAGTTGGCGCAAAATAATCTCATGACTTTCCCCCGATTCTGAGGGATAAGAATGGATTATATTGGGCTTAGTAAAATAGACGGAGGCGGCCCATCCTCCAAGATACTGCAAACAATAGTGTGATTAAAATGTTGACCGTGTGCCCCTAAATCCGCGATGCTTTAATCTCCGCTATCAGATCCTTCTTTCTAGCCCCTGTTATCGTTCTAATTGGACTGAATAAAAATAAATAAAACAAACAGACGTGCGTCATACCTGGTGTTCCTGAAGCGGCGGGCTCCTTCCGTCAGAGGCATTTCTCTTTTCAATCTGAAAGAGGGAATAAACCAAATGGGATTTCTACCCGATCGCTGTGCAGCGCCGAGTCAAAGTACTCGTTAAGTGAGCGAAGCTCGTTGGGAAACAAGACGAGTTGAGCTGAGGAAGTTTGAGACATTTCGGCTGAAGGGATTTAGGGTGGAGCAGAGTATATATACGCTTTTAGGGGCGGGGCTAACCTCTGATTGACAGGCCTCTGCCAGGGTGTGGTTCTGTGAAATTTTCAATCAGATCAGATCTTTCTCCACCTTGTTTTCACACTGTGAAACATTTTGGTCGCCTTGAGCCGTCTCCCCCCTTCGAGACCCCCCCCCCCCCCGTCTGGTCCTCACTCCGTCCAGCTGATACTCATCAGTCCGGAGACGCGATTGAGCGTTTGATTGGAGAGAGGACACAGAGGTCACAGAGGTCACAGAGGTCACAGAGCCGCCGTCTGCTTGGAGGAGATTAACTTCAGATTGCTTTACATCCCGTATCGAAATGCACAGTCGGCTCAAACCCCGACGGGGGGCTAAAGCCACGCGTGGCGCCTCTGAAACACGCCTCAGCGCCGCCCTCAGAAACCAGCGAACCCGAACGTCTCCTTGTAAAACTAGCAACGTTTCATTGTTCTTTGCGGCCAGATGGTTGGTTGGAGCACCCCAGGGCTCTATCCTAGGTCTCCTCCTCTTCCGCTTGTCTGTCACATTACCAGTGATCTGCCTCCAGCATGTGCTGGGAGCTTCTGTCCGGATGTACGCTGACGACACAGTAATCACACGGAAGTCTTCTTAAAACGCGACGAGGCTGATTCCCAAATACCTCGCATATGAAGGCGCAAAGACTTACTTCAATGCCGTGATTTTTGTGCATAAACCAACAAAGGGCTTTTCTTTACTTGACTTTAAGATAGGACTCGTACAATGTCAATGGGTGGACGTCACATGATGGATTTTAGATCTAAAATATGTAATTCTATGGGTTTTTTTGCAAATAAGGGAAATTATTTTCTATTTGCGCTCTCGCTATCTAATGTGCTCTGCTTCTCACATTTGACCTTTAAACCCACCAGAGGATTTTTTTTTTTTCTCTCTGGCAAAGTAAAGTCAATTTCCAGTCATAAGCTTCTCAAATCCGTAACTGCATCCTCTGACGGATGCGCAGCAGAAACGCAGCATCACGCGCTACACACTGAGAGTGACATTTGATTGCTGACCTTCCTTCCGCTCCTGCCGACCTTCCACAAAGCCACAACAATAGCAATAATTCAGAAAGCACATTAACGCGCTCAGATTACAGGTTACGTAATCAGAGTGAGTGATTTCTCTAACCAGGCACACGTCACCTTTGGGGTTGGAGCGCAGCTGCGATTGGGTTTGTGATGCCCTCATTTAATGTTTGACCCGAACTTGGCTCGTGACAAACGACAATTATTCGGCGATTTAGTCTGTAAATTCCGTTGTTGAGAACTATGGCCAGATGTACTAAACCCACAGCGGCTCTCTGAGAACATCAGACCCACGCTGCCCCTAATTCAGAATAATTAATAACATTACATCATCGTGACAGAAGCCGGCGTGACAAAGGAGGGGAAATGACATTACTGCCCCTACGACCAAACGCTCCAGCGCCATGTGCTGCTTCCAGGTCAACGCCATGACACAAACTAAAGGTGTGTTTAATGGAAAACGATCCACACACAGTCACCTTTTAGAGAAATGGTGCCCACTGACATCCCTCCGCAGCAGGTGCACGTCAGATGTGTTAAATGACGTGCACACACTCACCTGTAAACGGCCAACTAATATCACTAACATCACATGTATGAAACATGTGATGCTGTGAAGAGCGTTGGAGGCTCAAACATCAACAGAGCTGCAGAGCTGTGATTGAAAAACAATAATCATGTAATAATAAGGCCGATTGGAGACAAACGATGACGTGAAACCAAAGCGGCTCATCGAACATTTAAATTCGATGAGGATCATGTGTGAGCCTGTAAGTGGACCTTGTTTTTACCAGCTGTTGTTTTTCGGGTAAAGAATTAACTGCATCATTTATGTTGGAGTCTTTTTAGTATTTATTTTGGAAGCCGTTGATCTGCCACGTCATTATCCACCAAAAAAGAACAATTAGATGAATGTAGGATTTTACACAGCATTTAATGACTCAACCGGATGTCTTTTTTTTTTTCTTCTGCTCGTCTTTGCGCGTAATTGCGCACCGGAGGAGTCTGGACTGACCTGACGTTCCGGCACCGCTGCAGCGTCTGCGCCTTCGGGCGCGTCTGCCCGGACGCGCCGGCCGACCAGACCAGCAGGAAGAGCAGCACCACGTCCGTGTGCATGGTGCCCCGCGCGCCGGCCCCCCCTCTCCACAAGCGCTCACAACCGCAGCTCGCTCCCGCAGCTACTCCCGCACATGACGCGCACTCCGCACTCGCCGCCCGCCGCAAACATAGTGAGAATGTATACATGGACGTCACGGTGTTTAATCCCACAGATCGAGGGAGGGGGGGGGGGGGGGGGGGGGGGGAGGGGGCTGGAGGGGGGGAGGGAGGGTGGGGGGGGGGGGGGGGGGGGTGATGTCGCCGAAACCTGCAAATCCTCCGCGGATTTACTCTCCGCGTCCGCAGCACGCAGCACGTTGTCCGCGTGTTTCTTTCTTCTTCTTCTTCTTCTTCTTCTTCTTCTTCTTCTTCTTCTTCTTCTTCTTCTTCTTCTTCTTCTTCTTCTTCTTCTTCCTCTTGTTTTATTCCCGCCGGCTGATTCCACCTGTAACACAGTGACGTCAGGACGGGATCCGGTGTAATTAAACACCAACGGGTGAATGATCAGAGGTGGAACATGAAGAATGTGTGATTCTGGGATCTTTTGGAATCAGATTAGCAGTGAAACACACGTTTTATAAAGCACATCCCTAATTATCAATGAGTGTATTCTATAGGAAGTTACGCAACCGCCTCTTAATCCATGAATCTGATGCCAGCAGAGTGCCTTCATGTCACTGGGGTTATTTCTCAATCCATGAGCATCATATCATACCTCAGTCTGCTTCATTTCCACCTTCAGCACAAAACTCACCATCATCTCTAACATCTCCTGTTTCCACCTGAGCATTTATTAATGAATGTTCGTTCATTAATTAACTCAAAATGGATACAAATACCACTCAATGTTTAGGGAAATAATAACCTCTCAGAAACTAAAATGACATAGATGTTGTTATTTTTTCTTTCCGTTTGTTACATCTAATTATTAGACGTTATTTTACATTACATCGACTTCTGAAATCTACAGAAGCGACAGAGTAGTAAAATGTAAATGTTTATTATTGATGTTAACTTTCCACTAGTCAAAAATGCAGTTAATGCTTAATAAAACGTTAATGTCAATGTCTTAATCTTCTTAATCTTCTAACTCTTAAAACATTTCACTTTACGCTTATACACAGAAAACTGAATGTTTGGATTCTATTTCATTTTAATTTAATTCAATTCATTTGAATGAAATATTAAACCTCTTATTCAATCCGTGAAAGTCGGTTAAATATTTATTTTGGATCATCTCTGTGCAGTTTGTTCATTTTACCAGAGGAGGGCAGCAAACACTAAACTTTAAAACGTAGTGGAGTCATGAGCACAATCCCAGTGATCCCATTAAAGCCCTCAACATGAGAAGTACATGTCAAATAATCTACTTTCTTACTTTGATGAAATGGCACTTTTGGATTTGTTTCCTTATGGTTGAAATGCACTAATTGCCGCTTTGGATGAAAGCATCAGCTAAATCACATGTAATGTAATGTAACCCGTTTTCTTTAGTTTAAAACAAACAGGTGTGCAGTCATGTCATAATCAAAAGTGCAGATTTATCCTCTTACGTGTAGTAAACTTATACTCATAGGATAACTCTACATCTGATACCTCAGAATACATTCAAACTTTTAAAATATCGCTACAGGTAAAAAGTGAAAAGTGTTTAACATTGAGGTGAGCTGTTGCTTTAATGTCGATGTTTCTGTGTGCTTTTCATTTTCCAGGCTAAAGTTTTACATCCTACATTCTTTTTTTTTTTTTTTTTTTTTTTTTATGGCCTCCGGGCTTCCCCTGTTAATCCCTTGTTTAACGGCACCATGCTATGAATTGTGGGTAATTCCCTCAGGCAAATTCTGCTGAAATGCAGACTCACACAATGGTCTGCAAATGTCTGTGAGGGAGGCGTGACGCCGCTCAACGACTCGGGGACGGGGAGACGGAGGTCAAACCCTCAGCGCCAGCGGGGACGTCGGCCATCTTGGAAAACAGAAACACGGCTTTCAGTCGAGTAGCATTTACTTTATTTAACAAGTGGATGGACCATCATTCACTGAATATAACATCATGCTGTGTTGAAGAAGACCTGAAGCTACAGACTGAGACCATAAACTCAAGTTTACAATGTTTACTGAGGGAATAAACCAAGAGAGAAGTTTTCTCATAGGTTTCTATGGGACCAGGGGAGTCGCCCCCTTGTGGTCAGTATAGAGAACGCAGATTTAATTTGACGCCTGTCAAAAAGGAAAATAATGACGTCCCCAATACCTTTTCCTAGAAAAAAATCATCTTAAAAGACAAGACGTGCTGCGTTTGTCAGCGTCAGGTCGTAAATCATCACAATCATAAACTTTGTGCAGGTTTCTTTCAGCAACCAACAGATTTAAACACACGCACACGCTCACACACACACAGACACACACACACACACACACACACACGAACACAAGCAGAATTAATCTGGATTTGGCAAGTGGAAGATTGCTGAACTTGATGGAGAGCCAACATCGGGACGTTACATAAAGCTTTTTTTCTCCCCTCATTAGAGGTTCATCTATACAAACGCCAACTGTCGGATGATCATATGGCCCCGCCCCCCCCACCCCACCGACGCGTCCCAATCAAACGCCGTGTGGACGGTGGGCTGCAGATCGGAGCTGGAGTACCACGTGTGAGCCGGCGTACACAAACAAATCTCCTCTTCCCTGTGAACCAAACAAACAAACGCGCACGCCGGATGAATTTTAAGTAGTTGTCTAAATACAAACGTACAAACATAACACTAAACTCTTCCATATGGCATCAAATCCACTTTTTCTTCTGTCCTTTTCTGCAGCTTCCACGCTGAGATGTGTGAGGGCCTTTGAGGGCGTCTGCACTTTGGCTGTTTATGCTGCGATTGTCCTGTGAATCTGCTGCAGACATTCAAGTCAACTTGTCAAAGGAGTTTGGAGGTTTATTTTCCTACTTAAGAGTTGAACAAAAAGCCTCACCTCTGCAGAGCTTTGTTTGTACCACGTTTCGCTCCTTTTGATGAGCAGCATGAGTCGAACATGCACCTCGTCTCTGACTCAACACCCCCTCATTTGCATTTAAAACAACGGCCTCATGTTTAATGCAAATACATCGCAGACGCTTTGTAATAAAACGTGTATTTGGGCTCCAAGTGGAGCCACCGGAGGCTGGAACGTACACCATTCAGCGCGGCGGCCGAAGGTCAAAGGTCGCCGCCGGTCTGTGAGCCGCGTCCTTCTGCGGGCTTCAACCTTGAGGGACTGTGTTTTTGTGTTTTGAATCGCCTCGGGCGGTCCGTACGTGTCCCCAGCAACGGACCGGGGGGGGGAGGGGGGGGAGCAGCGTGGTGCGCTGGGAGCTGAGAGGTTGGCGGTTCGAACCCCGGCTGCCCCATGTGCCATGTGAAAGTGTCCCTGAGCAAGACACCCAACCCCTAATTGCTCCCCAGATAAGGCTTATAATGTAAGTCGCTTTGGATAAAAGCGTCAGCTGGATGACGTGTGATGTCAGTGTGCTGTGATGAGACGCCGGCGTCCCCTTCGTCGCTTAGAGACGTGATCCTGAGGTTCGACATCGTTATCGTTGTGCTGAAGTGAGCGGTTCTGCTCTGGCTTACAGTGAAGGGGGGGGGCTGTGGGTGAGGGGGCGAAGAAAAGCCCCAACTTTTAGATGGATGAAGGGTGAGTCCTGGAATGCTGCTCGCTAATCATCGGCGGCTGTTATCTTCTGCCGGGGAACTCGGGGGAAAGTCGGTGATGGGAGATGATTATTTCACCTCCCAGCTCGTCAAATATCCAGGCTTTGTCGCCCCCCCCCCCCCCCCTCTGTGTCTGATCGCGAAGCTTTCAACTAAACTACAAAGTCACCCCAGATGAGTTCAGAGCACCTGACATCGAATCAAGTGTGAGAAAGTCCCTGCAGAGTGAGGGGGGGTCAAATCAAACAAACGGGTCTATCGTTGTATCCTTCTATCTATCTATCTATCTATCTATCTATCTATCTATCTATCTATCTATCTATCTATCTATCTATCTATCTATCTATCTATCTATCTATCTATCTATTTATATCCATCCATCTGTCTATCTGTCTTTCTTTCTATTTGTCTGTCTATGTAGAAAAGTGTCAAGCTGAATTAAAAATTACATTTGAAGTTGCAAAACGGGTTTTGTTTTAGTTTTAATAAAGAATGAAATAAAGTATAAACAATTACATTGCATATACTTCTCGAGAGAGAAGTTCTGTAAACCTGTTCTGTTAGTCACATGTTTCTGTGTGCTTCATAACACTCACTTGTGATCTCAGATTTTCAGTTACTTATTGTTAAGGTCCAAAAAAGAAAGTGACAAAACCTTCACCTGTTTTCTGCTGTCGTAACGAAGAAGAGAGAAACCATACAGGCAGAGAGTTTCCAACAGCGTCTCCAGGGGCAACGGGAGATTTCGAGCCTCTGCCAGACTCACAGAGAGCGACTGGGATTGTCGACGCGCTCGACTCAGATGAAAATTAAACAAAAGATGGGACATGGTACCTCATCTGTTCCCCTCTACACCTGATTGCACCCGCTAATGCAGCAGCTTCCACCACAGCCAATGTAGTTTTGATATATTGTTCCACATTAGAAATGTGTGCAGAGTATTTAATTCTATGAATGTGAACATAATCCATTTCAGGATGAAAAAAGTCACCATAGGCATACATTGTTGATTTTTTTTCTTTATAAGCTCATTATTTAAGGTTTTAATTTGTCTTGACAACTTGTTATATTATTATATTCAGCGCATAATATACACTGGTAGGCGTGTCTAAACTCAGCCATGGTTACATTTGTGCAATTAAATTGTGAATTTTTCATCATATTCCAACATTCATGGTGATTTTTGTTGCTGTTTTTAATGATGAACAAAGTGTCACAGCACGCACGCGCTGTCGTCGATCTCTCCAGACGAAGAAGAAGAAGAAGAGAAGGGAGCCAATAGGCATTCACTTCCTGTTTACGTTCCTAAAAATGACGTCACGAGAATAACGTTCAACTACCACTTTTAAGAAACCGAAACAGCCGGTAACTTGAGAAAACTCTCTCCAAATACGGCTGGATACCAACACGTCGAACTTTAGCGGAATACCGGAACACCGGGGACAGCCGTCGACCTCCGGTGTCCGCTGTCCTGCTCGTATTTCGGGACCGAAGGAAGCTAGCCGGGTTTAGCTAACTGCGGCCAACGTAAAGTAGCGTTAGGTAGCTTGGGAGCTAGCTAGCGAGTTAGCAACAGAAACCCAGCAGCACTTCATCCCGAACAACGGGGTGCTAACATCTGCTGCTATGGAGAATAAATATAACCTCAAGAGTCCAGGTAAGCTCTCTTTATAATGTCTGTCCTGCAGCTCTTAGGGTTACAACTGTTTAATCTGTTCATGTGCATGTTCTCACTACTGACAACAGATTGTCAGAAGTTAAATGTAAATTACATGACTCACACGAGCCAAATGTAAATTATTGAACTCACATAAGCCGATCTTAAATCTATCGACATTCTATTACTTCGTGACCTGCTGTTTTGTCTCTCGCTGGGCTGAAGGACTACGTGGAGCTCAGCTGTGGGACACAGCTACACGTTGTGTCCTCGTGTGTCAATCATTGACCTATTTCTGATGTACTAGAAGAGGACCTAGTTGGAATAGTGGTGATCTTTAGTCTATAGTGTATAGAGTTTATTGGTTATTTTCCCTAACCACCAGCAACACGATAACAACCCACGTTTTCAATGCACTGCTGCTGATTTTGTGATTTTGACAAATCCCACCGAACAAAGTGATGTGGCACCTTGACTCCTCCTCAGTATTCTGTGCTCAGGTTTTACAGTTAAAGGCCGCGTTGGTAATAAAAAAACATCTGAAAGGAAATTCTCTCAATGAAGGAATGGAGATCTCTGAATGTGGCTGCAGTAAGACTGTAATTAGCCAATTAATCAATCCTGACCGTGATGGTTGGGTTTAATTCAGTCTCATTTAGGCCTGGGACGCACTGGCCTCATGACGATGTATAAACACGTTATAAAGAAACCAAGGAGGAATATCCTGCAAATCATTAGATTGGGCTGTAATATATTTACTAAAAGGAAGACTTTTAGGACTTCCTCTTCCCACAGCATCTGAATAAAGGATATTTTTATATAATCCAAAAAGGACTTTGTTATGGTTGGACATACATTGTGTGTGTGTGTGTGTGTGTGTGTATGGTAATAATTTATATCATCACCAGCACTTGTTCATATGTAACTATTGCAGAGATAATCAGGCGCACTATTCTAGAGAAGGCGCTTCCGGCTGAACATATTGTCACATTAAGGTTCATGCCACGTTTCACGAGTACTTCCTTAATGTTTGCTCTGCAGGTGTACAACTCGTGTACACACACACACACACACACACACACACACACACACACAGATACAGATCCACGTATGCAAACACATGCAGGTGCTCCGAGCTCACGGATGCACGAATGATTTGTTTAGAGCCGGCAGCTTGGAACAGTTTCAGTTTTGATTGTCAGTGTTTCAGAGTTAATCTCACAGGTGTTTCTGTTTTAATGCACGTGTTAAATCCCGGCATCTCCCCATTAAACAAAATAATACAGTTAGTTAAACTAAAGGATCAGTAAGGATGTCATTTATGATCGGTTTCCTTATCGATGAATCTGCAGATTTTTTTCTTTATAAATTGATATTCATTTGATCCATAAATAGTGAAAGAATCTTACAAGAAGATCAGAGTGAAGGGTTTCATTAAACTGTCAACTCAAAGACTATAAAGCTGTCCAATAACAATGGAATATAAAATATCATCTATTGTATCTATGTTTATACATTTATCCATGTTGGTGTGTTTCTGGTACTTTCCAAGTGTTAGTCTGGCCCGGAATGATCCCGTCCACAGTGCTGTACGTTCTATCTTTGCAGTGCACGTGTAAAACGTTCCGTATCCTCTCTCGCGGTATCTTTGGAAACCAGACCGGGTAGTTCTCCTGGCTTTACGTGTCGAGCTGAATGCGGTGGAAGCAGCAGCAGCTACATGAGAATAAAGAAAGCTCAGACTTTGGAGGATTCCTCTCCTCCTTTTTTTTTATCCCTTCATTACGTAAGCGTGTCTCCTCTCTCCCCTCTGGACCAATTATGAATCATCATACCCAAACACTCAAACTACGTGTTACATAAGAGGATTTGCCGTACGGAGCTTATCGCCCCATCGCCTTGAGCCAGTGACCTGACCTCTGCAAACCCAGCGGAGGCCAAAGGGACTCGTGTGTGTGTGTGGGAGGTGGGGGGGGGGGGGGGGGGGGAGGGGGCTATTGGGGGGGGCTTTTCCTTGTCATCTCTGCTTACTGTTACCGGAAGCAAGAGCCATAAATGGGCATGGGATATGGAGCACTGGAGCGCCCGACACAGGGCATCCAGGGTCCGTGGTGTTAAGAGGATGCTGTGCCGAGTCCCCCCCCCCCCCCCCCCCCCCTTACAGCTCAGCATCCCTCACAAGTACAGTAGATGTGCTACGTACGTTCATGTAGCCGAGCAGAAGGTGGAGGTCCGGAAGGAGGCTTGAAATGCTCCATTAGACAACTTTTTTGGCCGTTGTCGTGAGTCTGGATGTGAGTGTAGACGAACCCATGCAGGGATCACACGCCCCCCCCCCCCCCCCCCCCCCTTACCCCCAACCTGAGGTTTCAGCCTGGACAGCAGGACACGTAGCCCCCGGGGGGAGCGTGATGAGACTCTTCAAAGGGGCTCGCCTCTCCTCTGCAGCCCATCACGCCTCCACGGGGCACCGATGGATCCACTCACTGGTGGCCTTGAAGATGGAAAGAACCTTTTAGCCTCACCTTCACTTCCTCCGTCCCAGACCTCTTCTTTCTGAGCCGCTTTCTGCAACGCGGGATTCTAATTTCTAATAAAAAGAATAGCAATAACAAGAAAAAAGTGGATATTTATTTAATCTCTAGAAAGGACATTTTTTTATTCATGATTCTTTTAGTTTAGCTATTTACATTTTTCTCCTCTCATGTTTTGCTGCTCCTGGCCGCGATGAACGCTTTGGTTCGTTGTTAAGAGAGAACCTGCTTTCCAAAACCCGCCTGCAGGATCCTCTGGGAACAGATCAGTCAAACAACATGTGCGCAAAAAGCACGAGGGGACGAGGACGTGCAGAAGGCGCCCCAAGGCCTGTGTTTTCTGCACAGTCAGCGCCCCCCCCCCCCCCCCCCCCCACACGGCCGTAACGTGCCGCTGTCGCCGCGGGACCGAGGCCAAGGCCTTCTGGGTAGTTTCTAAGGAGGCCAGCCCCCCCCCCCCCCCCTCCCCCCCGCTGTCAGGAACACTCAGGCCCCACGCGATGGCCCCTGGCGTGTTCCGGGCAGCGCGTGGCGCTCCGGACTGTACGCTGCCGGCCACGACCTTCGAATTCGGGGACAAAGTGACGCGACACATGTGCGACAGCTGTGTGTCATTACAGGCCGCTTCGTTGGTGGTTATTTAACAATTGAATTGAATTGAAAAGGATGCAGAAGGTCCCGCCTGCATCGGGGTGCACTTTTCACAGCGAGCGGCGGCGGCGGCGGTGACCTGCGGCTCGACCCCTGGAAGTGAGCATCGCACTGGTTCCCTCTACAAAAATAGCCGGTGGGACTTTGGATTAAAGCAGAAAATGTGTTCTGTGGCAAACAAAGGATTATAAAACCCACATTTTCAGCAACATAATCTTCACAAATAAACAAGAGCAAAGGGACTATGTTTTACTTAAGCCTCCCCTGAATGCACATTCTGTGGGGTCTCTCTGTGGGGGGGGGGGACAAAATGTTCTGCACCACAGGTTAAACATTAATTCTGTGAGTAGCGGGACCGGCTGTGTGTCTACAGCGGTGTGACGTTTCATGTTTGATATGTTTCAAAGACACCAACAAAGTGCCGTTGTCATGGTTACCCCTGTGTTGGACCACACAGACAGTGGCAATAGTTTTAAAATGTGTGTCCAGTGTGCAGCATGATGCTCATTTAGTGAATGATGGTCCATTTAGAGTCAAACAGACCGTTAAGCTGGTATGCTTTGGGGCGGGACTACACCCTGATTGACAGGTCTCTGCTGATCTACAGTCAATGGACGGACCTTGACTTGTCTGGTCACTTTATCAAGTCACGTTAATCATCCATTGTCTTTGTGAAAAGTGCCTATTGTTGTATTTACAGTTTTTCTCCATTGGTTTGGCTCATTTTTTGAAACAGAAATGACATTCTCAAAACAACATGGACAAACCTCCAAACAACTTAGCAATTTCTCAATACAGAATTGAATTTCTCATTCATTTGGTTAAATTGTAAATGTCTAAGTACATGTCTCAATGTCTCAGTACATCTTTGCAAATGATTAAGTACATGTAGCCTACGTTTAGCACAATTTCCAAGTGAATAGATCTTGTTGATCTAAACTGATTGTTGATTCTCAGTCTAATTGTTTTTCGCTCCAAAACGTCTCAGCGTATTTTCATTGTATAAGTCATCACATGCACAATAGTCTGTTCAATTGTCAAAATTACTCAAGAACATAATACCATGAATAACATTTGATAAATTCACAGTATTACAACAATTGACAGTCAGGTGAAACTAGAACTTTATTTTATCTATTCTTTGACCGGCTTTATTTACAGTACTGTAGGATGCATATAATTTACATTGGTTTTTGTTTCTGTGTTTATTTTACAGTATATTATGCTGCTTTTTACTCTGATGTATGGAAGTTATTTTATGTTTGTGAATGATAATTGCAATTACAATTTCCGGTAGTATGAGTGCAATGTGTGATGTCAAACCTTGGAGGCTAATCTTACCCTAAAATCCTATTTTATTCTGTTAGCTAGACAAAAAAAACAGTACAGTAACCATTGTCAATGAAGGACTGGGCTAAGACTGGTGGACATGAGGGATTTCAATGGTCCTCTGCCATAGTGACAAAACAACTAAACATTTTGACCTGCAGAGTTTAAACAATGACAAAAGGACTTTTCATTTTGAGGGCACTGACTGTTTGTATGAGAAAAGGAATTCGTTGTGACTGATGAGTTGTCTGTTTTGGGAGAGATATGACCTTTTGCACGTGTGCCATAGTGTTTTGCTAAACCATCTAAGTTATTTTGGCAAATGTATTTAAAGCTTTGAGAATGTCGTTTTTTCGAGAGATAGATGAGCCACAGCAATCGAGAAGGAAGTTTTCATTTGGGGGCACTGACTATTTTTATGAGAGAATGATTTGGTTTTGAAGCTTGAGTTAACTGTTTTGGGTGAGATATGACCTTTTGAAGGTGATCTATGTAGTTGTGCTGAACCATATAGGCTATTTTACCAAATGCATTAAGAGCTTTGAGAATGTAATTTCTGTTTCAAGAATTGAGCCAAACCAATGGAGAAAAACTGTAATACGCCACCTTGTCCTCAGGTAGTCGAGTGTAAATGAGTGATTGACACGTTGTGTCTTTGAGAGTAAATGACACAACGTGGTGACGTCTGCTGTTGAACACGATGTGAGAACAAGGGTCCGGACCTCCGGCTCGGCCCGTCCCCAATGACGCAGTTTGCTTCGCTCAAAGGGGGGGGGGGGGGGGGGGCTCACCTCAAGGTCACAACATGTTTGTCCTCTTTTCTTTTTTTTCTTTTTTTTTATCTGCGGCTTTTCGAGCGCGACTCTGAGCCACATAATCCAAAGAGAAGCTTTTATTGTCCGTTCCTTCTTTTGTTGAAACGACGATAGTTTAGTTGTTGCAGTAAATATGTTCAACTTACTCGGCTTCGTATTCCCTTGAAGGAGAAATGGGCAGAAAAAAGCTGAAAAACAAAGTGTCCCCTCAACGAGAGGCTGAATTATGGGATTCATCCCAGAAGAGCCGGGCTCCCTCGGGGCAGGAGAGGAAGACGAGGTGTCGGGGGCCCCTCCGAGCTTCGTGTTTTCATTTCACAGTTCAGGCCCCCAGCGGATTCTCAACCAATTTCTCCTCTCAACGCTTCTTAGTTCTGCTTCCTTTTCTTGTTTCTTTCCGTTTTGGAGAATTCACCTTAATTGACCCCCCCCCCCTCCCCCCCCCCCACCCGGATTCTCCCGTGGCCTCACTGCGAGGCCTCGGTTAGTCAGTGTTACAGCTTTGACTTCTCCTCCTCGTCCTCTACCGCCTCTGCTCCCACCACCGTCTGCTGGACTCGTAACACCCCCCCCTCACAGTGTGGGTGGGGTCACAACACACTGTGGGGGTTAGTGCCGCCAGATGTTTCTCCGTCGCCTCGGCGCACAAACTCCCAGTAAAATGTCGCCGACTCTTTAACTGGAACAAGATACATTTCTATATCGAGGTCTTCTCTCTTTCAAACGTACGGATTGTTATCCGCACGACGTGTCACGGATAAATGAAATGAGGCGCCATCATCCTGAATGACTCCGAGGTTGTTTGTTTGTTTGTTTGTTTGTTGCTGAGCTCCGTGTTCTTTGTTCCTTCTGAATCCCCAGCGGTGAAGAGGCTGATGAAGGAGGCCGCGGAGCTGAGGGACCCCACGGAGCACTACCACGCCCAGCCGCTGGAGGTAAGGCACCCCCCCCCCCACACACACGCGTCTGGTTTGTCAGCTGCAAAGGTAACTTGTTCTGCCCCCCCCCCCCCCCCCCAGGATAACCTCTTCGAGTGGCACTTCTCCGTCCGCGGGCCCCCGGACTCTGACTTCGACGGCGGCGTTTACCACGGCCGGATCGTGCTTCCACCAGAGTACCCCATGAAGCCCCCCAGCATCATCCTCCTCACGGTGAGAACCCCCCCCCCCCCCCCCCCCAGACATCTGACAGACACCTGCGGCGATGACAGGCTGCTGGAGACGAAGGACACCTCTTCATTGTTCTGTCAGTGTGCGTCCATTGTTTCATTTTGTATTCCCTCGCTGCGCTGTGTGTCGTTTTATCCACACACACACACACACACACACACACACACACACACACACACACACACACAGGCGCTCACCTGCTCACCATCTTTTCATTGCTTTTGTTCCACCTCTCAGCCGAATGGAAGATTCGAGGTTGGCAAGAAGATTTGTCTGAGCATCTCTGGCCACCATCCGGAGACCTGGCAGCCGTCCTGGAGCAGTGAGTCCTCCTCTAATTAGTCCTCCAGGAGCGGACCTGTCAGTTTGTGGAGCAGGAAACACCGGTCCATTGGTTCCGGAGAGGATTGATTAATCACTGCTGTGCGTTATTATCGTAAATCCAATCACCTTAATTCAAATACGAAAGGCGGCATTCAGAAAAGCTTTAATCAAGCTTCCCGTTTGTCACGGAGTTTCTTTTCATTGCTTCTGGGTTCGAACCATGAAGTAAGATCCTTGGTTTGTGGTTCCTTCTCCAATATAAAACATGTCTGTAGTGAAGAGTATATTTCTGAGCTCTTTAGAAGTCTCATTGGTTGCCATCAAGAGGCTAAATGTATAAATCTGAAGTTTATTTCCTGTTATAATCCAAAATGCAACAGAAAATCCCCCTGGTCTGTTTATCTGTTTGTGGTTAAAACGCTTTGCCTTCAAAATGTACTCTTCTGTATTATAAATGTGGTTGTTATACGAGCTGCACGGCCCCCAAAGACACACACACACACACATTTCACAGATTAATTTGTGTTTTTCCAAACCTAGAAAGCCTTAAAACGCTTATCGTAGCAGACTGAATGCTATCAAAGCCCAATGTGCTGCTGCTTCTTCCTGTATCACTTGAAGACTGCGCACTCGACTCGGCAACCAACTTTCTGCCTTTACTTTGATTTATTTTATTTACTTCCTTCAAAAAAGGCCGAGCGAAGTCTAATTTATGTGGCGGGGGTTTTTCATCTCAGACCACGCTGCGACTTCATAACTCGACAAGGTGTGTAGAGCGCTGATAACACCTGTCAATCATCCTAGTCCCAGGTGGGGGGGGGGGGGGGGGGGGGGGGGGGTGTAATGTTGTTCAGCACCACCACAGAAAATAAATGCTACATTTAAACAGGGCGCCTCGAGATAACGTGCAACATGGAGGAAAAATACTAGATGATCCTTAAGTCAGTCAGGTATAATGTTTCCAGATGCTTCCCCCCCCCCCCCCCCGTGACCTCGTCCACGCAGTGCTGGAAGGAGGCGTGGCCATTTAACCTCCTCGCGCCCGGGAACCTTGACGTGTTTCCCCTCATCTCGTCTTTGTTGTTGCTCCTTTCAGTCCGAACGGCCCTCATAGCGATCATCGGATTCATGCCCACCAAAGGAGAGGGGGCCATCGGGTCCCTGGACTACACGCCGGAGGAGAGGAGGGCCCTGGCCAAAAAGTAAGTGTGTGTGTGTGTGTGTGTGTGTGTGTGTGTGTGTGTGGAATGATGATGATGCGATGTCATCTTGCTCGCTCGATCGGAGCCACACAGGTGGGGGGCGAGACCAATGGCGACATCACACGCATGATGGTGTTCAGGCGGCATCAACACGCCGAACTCCACTCAAGCATGTCATGTAATCACCACCTGCCCCCCCCCCCCCCATGTGCATCCCTTCCGATGAGTCCCAACAAGTCCTGGTTTTGCGAGTTGACAAAGTCATTATCACCCAAATACTCAGGCTCTGCCCCCCCCCCATGTTTGATTAACACGTGGACATGGGATGGAGGCGCTTTGCTATGAATACGTAGAGGCTCATCTCTCTGTTCTCTCTTCACTCAGGCGGCGACAGGACTCTTCTGTTTGTTTTCTCTGGGGGGGGGAATGCTGTGATGAATCTTTGTGTCCGGCGGAGGTGTCGCTCGGCCTGTGATGTCAGCGGGGATAACAGGAGGAGGGGGGGGGGATATGAAATGTGTCAGTTTGAGGCGTCACGGGGGACGTGCTGTCACTGCCTGCACACGGTGATATTAGCTGTTGGTTGGGACGCATGAGGGAATCGAGTTATTACGTTTTTGAGTCTGATGGCAAATAAAAACTTTGTCCCCCTCCTAGTTAGAGTAGTTTGAGTTCCATTTTTTTTTTCATTTTGTCATGATGACGACCGTCTTTTAGTGACGTTTGTTCGTACTCGGGTCATTTTCTAGTCTATCGAACCGGGTACGTCGCCCCCTGGTGGACGTTTGCGAAAATGCAGCTTCAGTCCAAACAGACGCTCTAAATCCGCTGATCCGTCTCACGGGAAATCAATAGTAAAAAGAACCAGTCGCTCTCCGGTTCGGTCACGTCTTCCGTGGAGGTGATGACGTGGAGGCGAACGCCGCTGTTCTGTTCGTCTCCAGGCGAAGGCACTAATTTGGATCATTTAATACTATAATTTATCCCCATTAATCCTCGCTGGCTTTTACGCTGCCGGCGTCCACAGCGTCGAGGTGGCGTCGCTCGCATCGTGATTTAACATCAGCCCGTCAGCCGAGGCGAGGGGCCGATTCAACGCGTCGCATCCTAACGTGGAGCTGCTGCTTCTCTTGGCGACGTCGGTGGTTATCTGAACCCCTTCAGCAGGTACCTCGCATGTGAATGCGCCCACAGGTGGGGGAGGTTAAAAAAAAAAAACGTGGGAGGCGGCCAACCGCACGAATCGACCCACAGACGCACCGTTGTCTACACACGTATTTGGCGCGTTGGGTTTCTGCCACGTGGAAATATGTGCAGCTCAATCTAATCTCTGCAGCTTCATAATCGAGGTGCCAAGGTACCGTTTGGCCCGGCGTCAAGTGACAGTAATTTTCTCTCTGGCACGCGGACCGGCGAGCGAGCCAGAACACCGGCGACCAACTTTGTCAAATGTAACTTTCAAGGGCCCCGACTAATTCAGAGTCCTTTGTGTGGTTTCTCTTTCGGGTGACGCCAATGTGGAAGTGTCTGAAAGCCGCAAATATGGGGAAATATTCCAGAAAACCTGTTTTAAAGACACTTCAGAGATCCACAGTAACCCTGTTAGAGGATAAAAGGTACGCAACTAAGTGTCCTTACACCTGCATCATCTCTGCTGACCACCAGGGGGCGACTCCTCTGGTCCAGTAGAATTTATTCCCTCAGTAAACATTGTAAACATGAGTTTATGGTCTCAGTCTCTAGTTTCAAGAGTCTTCTTCAATGCAGCATGATGTTCATTTAGTGAATGATGGTCCATTTAGAGTCAAACAGACCATGAAGCACTATAGGCTGTGATCTGAATCTAAGTGTAACCGTCATGAATGACACCCGCAGGTCCCAGGACTTCAGCTGTGAGGCGTGTGGCTGCTCCATGCACTCCGCCCTCATGGCGCTGACCCCCAACAGCAACCCCAGCGCAGAGGACCACGACGCCAAGGAGCTGGCCCAGCAGATCAACTTCAAGGTACAACCACACGCCACGAATACATGGTTAAATGATAAAGGTCTGTCATCCGTCAGAGGGGGGGGGGGGCGATGTGCTCGATGACTGCAGCGCTGTGTGTGTGTGTGTGTTCACGCAGGCGGACTCCAGCTCCTCCAGACAGGCGAGCGAGAGCGGCGGAGCGGAGGGCGAGACCTCGGCGCCCGACGAGGGAGGCGCCTCCACGCCGGCAGGCCCAGACGGGTCCGATGAGCCGGTGGGTGTTCCGCCGCCCGCTTACACGCTTTCTTTCTTTCATTTAAACCGCCTGGAGGGGCCTGGAGGGGCCTGGAGGGGCCTGGAGGGGCCTGGAGAGGCCTGGAGAACGGTGCAGACCGGCCCGCTGGCTGAAGCAAAGCGAGAGGTTCCTCACAGCCGAGTCACCTGACTTCACGTCTCCAGCTGAAAGCGAAGTGGTGCATTTGTAAACGAGTTCATGCAAAGAGTTGAAGCTAAAGCTCCTTGACGTCACCGTGGCAACGACCCGCTTCCCCCTCTGCTCTTTTTTTCCCCCCCGTGTTCCTCGAGTAACCGTTTTCCCGTGTCCTCCCCCACAGGCGGAGGCGCCTCCATCCCCGGTTGTGGCGGAGGAGCCCCGCCCCCCCGCCGCCGCGACCCCCGCCGCCGGTCGCCCCCTCAGCCCGCGGCAGCGCCGCGCCCAGCAGCACAGCCAGCGGGCCCCCAGCAGGCCGGTGTTCCCCGCCGCCCCCCGCCCCCCCCTGCGGGACGGGAGCCACGCCGGCTCCGTGGTCCTCATCGTGGTGCTCGCGCTGTTCCTGGCCGCGCTCATCTTCCGCCGCGTCTACCTGGCCAACGAGTTCAAGTTCGACTACGAGCTGTGACCGCACAACACTCGCCGCCCCCCCCACCACCCTCCCTGCTTGCTGCCACCCAAACAGAACTATGGTCAGCCGCCGTGGGACCAGGGGGGGGGGGGGATCCTTCATTCCTTCAACACAATACCTGCGGGATGTCTTTTAATTATACTCAGTTTGGTTCTTTTTAATCTGGAAATCTGCCTGTGATCACATGACACCCCCCCCCCATGTAAATGTCCCAAGGCTGCAACTTGCTCCCATTATTTAATTACACCTGTAATATAATATGTCAACAAGTTTAGGGGGGGGGGTTAATTAAGTCATAGCTTAATCATGGAGGCGTCTGCACAGAGTGTGTGTGCGATAATGACTTCCTGTTTGGGCACGTCGGTCCCAACGTGGCTCTACTCCAACCGTGCAACCAGCTCTTTTGGTTCTTCTGGGGGGGGGGGGGGGGGGGGGGTTCGGTATGAATTCAACGTGAATCTTCTGGTGTTAATTTCTTCTTCCCCCTAAAACAAACTTTTAATAATTAGACAAAAGCTCACTGTCGTGTTTATTCTTCATTTGAGCAAATTAATTTAATTTAATTTTTTCCCGTTTCCAGTAACTGGAAATAACTGAAATGTTCACGTTCAGTTAGTTTGGTGCATGTGCAACTCTCAACAGAAAAGAGAAGGAAGCGAGATGCCTTAGTGTCTCCCATCGACAGCTCTGGAAAATAAAAGCAATGCAGCGGTGAAACGGGTGAGTTACTAGAATCACTCCCACACCACAAAAGGATCTGTTTGTTCATTAATATCATACAGCAGCGTCAAACATGAAACACCATCAAGGAATGTTCTGCAGAGTGAAGTGAGGGCTTTTTGTCTTAAAGCCTCATTCTGTGTAGTGACCAGCAGGGGGCGACTCCTCTGCTCCCATAGACGTCTATGAGGAAATGACTCTACTTCTCTCTTGATTTATTCCCTCACTTTTGATTTTTTTTTTTTTAAACATAATAGTGCACAATATATTGAACTTGCTATTATGTATTATATAATTATAGTAGGTCTGCTGCATGTGTTTTTTTTTATTATGTGATGCACAAAAGGAAAAGAGCAGCAGCTTTGACTTTGGGCCTGTCCTACTTTTTTGACATTTTCAATTGTCACCTGACGCCTGAAATGTGTGTGTTTTCCTTTACATAAATAAAGACATTTAACAACACTACGTCACCCACCGGAACGCGGGCGATGCTTCGTTTTAACGCCTTCCTCCCGCCGCCGGGTCTCCAGATGGCTATTTTTAAACGGGAGGAATAATCCCTGCTCTTCATTAACAGATCAACGCACGCCCGTAACGTGGCCCCGTTAAAGCGCACCATGGTGCCACCATGGTGCGCTTTAACGGGGCCACGTTAACGGGCGGGCATCTAGCGCCATTGTGATTTGAATGCAAAACTGTGCGAGAAAGACTACACGTTGTTACGGAATCTCTGCAATTCGTCAGTATTTAATTAGTTTTCGTTTTGACTAAATTGCTCGTGGGGGGGGGGGGGGGGACCTTGCTCCTGGCGTCTCTTTTCAGTGGGAAAACCATCCAGCTGCTCCGCGCGTGTTCATTTTTAAACGACAAATCCGGCCACAAAAAAAAGCATCTGAAGGTCTCTCCAGAGAGGAGCGCGTCCTTCGCTCCCCGTGACGATGCGCGCAGATGTTCCAGCGGTGCTCCGAAGGAGCTGAAAACAACGCAACGCAACGCAACGCAACACGGCGCACAGCGGGAGGCCGCAGAACTTGAGTCAACGCAACGTGTCACGGCGGGTTTTTATCACGCTGCGACACACACACACACACACACTACACATCACTACACAACTTTAAACTATACTTCAATCGGAGAGTTGTTCTCTGTGGTCACTGTGTTCATTTACACCCCCCCCCCCTGCTGCTTTAAGGCATTCTCTCAGGCTGTATGCCCCCCCCCCCCCCCCCCCCACGCTTTAAAAAAATATTTTATCACTGATGAGACTGGGAAGCCATTTATATCAATTATCTGCACAGCACAGTTGGGATTCTATAGTTTTTATTTTTTAGCAACATTCAAACCTTGGAGACTTTGGTCCAAACGCTGGTGGGAACTGTGACTCGTTGAGACTTTACATTCACATGAGACTTGATTCGGACTCGCCGTGACGTGAGCCCCGCCGAGACCTGATTTTCTCTCTCCTTGATTGCCTCACACCTTTTTTTCTTTTCAGCATATCTCCATCACGTCACCTTAAGATTACCTTCAGACAGAAAGCCTCCTGTGTTAAATCTACGACGTCATATATATTTGGGCCTGAAGGAGGTAAAGTGCCTCTTTCTCCGCATTGTTTGTTGTCCAGTGGGAATCTGTTCTCGTGTCAATCACTCTGCACTCAGCACTCACTCGGCTTTGTCAACATGCTGCGACTGGATAATACTTTTTAATCTCCTCAGATCAAAAACACTTGAAGTGACGGGACAGAATGTTCCTCAGCATCCACGGGGACCCAAGTTGAGAGCTCAAGGGCCCCCCCGGGCCGACCCTAATACTTGGGTCCCCAATCCACAAAGATGTGGTCCTTTTTTTAGAGAGGAAACCCTCCGCCAGGTGCGTCCGCAGCGACCCCCTGCGCGCGTCCGCTCGCAGAGATGCGCCTGAGTCAACGCGAGATGACGAAAAGGCGGCCAGGGTCTGCGGAGGAGCTTCCACTGCGTCTCTTAAAGCGGGTTCACATCTTCTGAGGACTCCTCTCTCTCTCTCTCGGGACTCCAGGCGGTTTAAGTAAAATCAAACCCCCGGAGCGAGCCAGATGCCGACGTTTACGCAGTGTGACTTGGATGCCTTTGGTGCCGCGCTGTCCTACACAAAGTAAAAGTAATAATTTATCAAAGTGTGACTTTAAAAAAGGCACAAGCCTCTTTATGAACGATATCAAATCAAGTGTGAAATATGATGCATCTTTGAAACCAAAGGAGCTGCAGCAGGAATTCAAGAATCCCTGTTGTTTTCTCTTTCTGTCTATTCTCTAAGGAACAAACTGCCGTGTCTCTGCCTCTAACGACTCAAAGGGGACGGGGGGGGGCGGAGGGGGGGGGGTGCAGTGCGCTGCATGTGGTGCTGATGCTGCGTGCCCGCATCTGAGCCAAGTAAGAAAAAAAAAAAGCCCCTCTGGAAGACCAATCAGCGCGCTCATCAGACTCCACCATCCCTCTCTCTCCTCGCAAAGCACTTGTTCGCGCACGGTCTCCCTCGCACTCCTCCTAGTTCCTCCCTCCCACGCATCCGACAGGAAGATGGTACCGCGCACATCAGCGCGTCCTGCCGCACCGGAACCGAAGGCGTCGCTCACCGACTCGCTGCGGGGCTTCTGAACTCTCCGCCATGCCCGGTTACGCACGGCTCGCACTGGTGCTGCTGTGCCTGGCGGCGCTCGGGGACTGCAGGAGGCACAAGAGTAGGAAAAGGCGCTGGTCCGCGCCGACGGACACCCACAAGCCCGGCAGGTGGGTACCGGCTAGAGAAGCGTTCTGGCGAGGGTTTTTACGCACGCGCCACGGACCGAGAGTCGTGGTCATTGCCGAGAACAGCCAGAATGTCAACACCTGCACGCGAGCTGCATTTGGGTTTAAGTCAGGTGTCGGCCAGAAGGAGCCATCACCTCGGTATTTGTGGGTTTGTTTATTTATTTATTTATCAATGGGATCCAAACCCGGCTTTGAAAACTTCTGCTCTCCGATCCAGACGGCAGATGGAATCCTCCCCTTAGCCGTGCCGTGTAGTGCACAGTATTTGGCCCGAGGAGAGATCAGACATCCCGCAGCAGCAGCTGGGGTTCTGTCCTCACGTAATGTGCCGGATTTATAGTACAGAACATGGCAGGGATTATTCCATTTGGTTTTTTAAAAGGGACTTTAGATTGCCAATTAGTCAACTAATCTTGTTTCCTCCTGTCATGGTTTTGTCTACATTTTGGAGGGTTCGTCCTTCAGTGAAATTGTTAATTGTCCAACAGTCAAAACCCCAAAATGTTTCGTTAAGATTAAAAAAAGGCAGATGATTGATTTTAAAATAAAAAAACACATTTTGCTGAAAACAAAATTTAAGGAATAGAAAATAAAAATATCTCTCTCCCCTGTGCTGCTTGCAGCCCTCTGTCCAAGAAGGTCTCGGATGGAACCAAGTCGCGAAAGGTGAAGTCCAGCCACCTCCTGCGCATAGACGAGCACGACTTCACCATGAGGCCGGCCTTCGCAGGTGAGTCCTGCGAGATTTAGACGATCACGTGGGAATCTCACCCGTTGTGTCTTTAGAAGGAGGGCAACAGGAAGTCAGGGTTTAACGCTTTTGTTGAACCTGAGGGTGAAGCACACGGCGACCTCCGGTTCTTTAAATATGCATTCTGTGTAGTGACCAGCAGGGGGCGACTCCTCTGCTCCCATAGACGTCTATGAGGAAATGACTCTACTTCTGTGTAGTGACCAGCAGGGGGCGACTCCTCTGCTCCCATAGACGTCTATGAGGAAATGACACTACTGCTGAGTACTGACCAGCAGGGGGCGACTCCTCTGGTCCCATAGACGTCTATGAGGAAATGACACTACTGCTGAGTACTGACCAGCAGGGGGCGACTCCTCTGGTCCCATAGACGTCTATGAGGAAATGACTCTACTTCTGTGTAGTGACCAGCAGGGGGCGACTCCTCTGCTCCCATAGACGTCTATGAGGAAATGACTCTACTTCTGTGTAGTGACCAGCAGGGGGCGACTCCTCTGCTCCCATAGACATCTATGAGGAAATGACTACTTCTCTCTTGATTTATTCCCTCAGTAAACATTGTAAACATGAGTTTATGGTCTCAGTCTCTAGTTTCAAGTCTTCTTCAATGCAGCATGATGTTCATTTAGTGAATGATGGTCCATTTAGAGTCAAACAGACCATGAAGCAGGGATGCTTTAGGGCGGGGCCTAAAGCTGATTGACAAGACTCTGCATGAGAAGTCTCACGTAACAAGACGGCTGTAATCCAAGATGGCGACGGGGAACTTGCCCGACTGACCACAAACCGACGGGTGACATCACTGTGGCGACATTCCACTTGTCATCCACGGTTCCACGGGGTGTGAAGTGCATGCTGATGCCGAGTGGAGGGAGCTGGTTTTTATTTTCCGCCCCACTTCACTTCTTGTAAAGACGGCATAAACAGACCTCATGTGGAGCTCAGGGCCTGTGGACGGAGGACACAAAGAAAGCGGGACCTTCTGCACTGTAAATACGTTCTGACAAGGAGCCGAGCAGATGTCGCCCCCAAGAGAAACCTCTTCCTCCCCCCCAGGCGGTTATTTCTACCCCCCCCTGGTGGTTTGTATCTTCATAACGGATCAACCCGAGCAGAAGTTACCTCATGAGCCATGTATTTGATTTGTGTACGTATCAACGTATCCTCATGCAACGCTTTGTGGGATAGTTTACAAGTAATTACTTAATTACTCCTTTTACGGAAGTGGGCTGTGGACACTAGAGGAAAAAAAGGAGGACTCGCTTACTCGACACAGCTGACTAACTTCAGTCGCTTTAACTACAAATGGCTTCCTCCACAGGAGCTTCGTCCATCGCTTCCTTTAGCGAGCAGAAACTACGCATCAAGTAACCATCTACCATTCGCCTAGTTGACGACTGGAGATGACGCTTCAAAGATCAGCAGTAACCCTGTTTGAAGAGAGCGGGCGAGTAGACGATTACCCAGGGTGCAACACTCCAAAGAGTGAAGCCATAACGGCATTCTCCCTAATGTCCACTAGGGGGCGACTCCTTTAGTCCCATAGACGTCTATGAGGAAATGACTCTTCTTCTCTCTTGATTTATTCCCACAGTAAACATTGTAAACATGAGTTAATGGTCTCAGTCTCTAGGTTCAAGTCTTCCATGAAGCAGCATGATGTTCATTTAGTGAATGATGGTCCATTTAGAGTCAAACAGACCATGAAGAGATAGATGCTTGAGGGCGAGTCAATTTTTTAAAAAGTGTAAATGCAACTGGTCGTCGACGCTGTGAAACTTCAATGTCGAGACAACTTGAATTTCTGGGTTCTGGGGAGGCAATTAAAAATAATAAGCTCATTTCGTTGAAGCAAAGCGGCCCGTTCTCTGGCATTTAGCGCGAGGACCTCCTCTGGGACCCCATGCGCCGCCGTAGATGGAGCAACCCGCTCAGGAACACTCGTCCGAAAGGCTTTTGTGGCAGCAGCAGAAGAAGAAGAAGAAGAACATAGGACTCTCTTACTCAAACGACGTGTGTCCTCCCCTCATTTCCACCCCCTGCGGGACCCTGAAGGACACAGGACGCATCCTCTCGCCTGGATCTGCTGTTTCTAGCAGCCCGGGTGTCTAATGCTGTCTAATCCAGCCGGAGGGAAACCAAGAGGTTTTGAGGTTGCTAATCCATGGAAATAGGAGCAGTCCAGCATCATTTAGTGAAATGGATAAGTTGTTTTTTCTGTGTTGAAATGACGTAACGACGATTCAGTCAAGACCCAAAGCTGGATGTGTTGATATAAACTTACACGATACTTTTTAAACTTCACAGGAAGTTAGCTTCTAATTATTATTATTATTATTATTAGGTGATATTATTAGGTGATATTATTAGGTGATATTATTCCCAGATATTTTCTGACTTGCTGTGGTGGAATCCTTCCGTTCTGATGTGTTCATTTGTAGAGAGAATAGGTCTCTGAGATGTTTGAGCCGGTACTAAACGTACAGAGCAGCAGTTGATGTTGATATCGATCTTGTAATATCACAAACTGAATCACACGGAATACTGAACAATTTCCTTAAAGGCTGCAGCAGTTTTTTCAAATAATACCTGAGGGTATTTGATGCTTTTATTAGATAGTGGAAAGTGTAGACATGACAGGAAATTGAGAAAAGAAGGTTCCCTGACAGATGTACACTGGGATACAGATTGTTTAATGAATTCAATCCTATTTATAGTTAATATTATGTATCAATTAATTTATTTAAAAATGTAACTTTTTTATTTTAATATTTTATTATACATTTTATCATATCAAACGTGGACAAGTCGGTTGGTAGTGGTTTGACTAATTTGGTGTAGAATATGCGGCACCTTATCAGAGTCTTAACAGAAGGAGAAGGGCCTCGAGGCCCAGGTCTCACCGATGGATCCTACGTGAAATATTCTGCATAAATTATTGATCAAATTAACACAAATCAATTTCACACACGCGGCCCAATCTGGGGAAATGTACGAAGTTTTATTGGAAAATTATGAGGAAGCTGCAAAAGGGTCTGCTGTTGTGCACATAATGAGCACATAGGGAAGAGGGAGGGGGGTGCGGGGGGTGCGGGGGGGGCAAAACTCATTCTCCTCAGGCGCCTGTTGGATGAAAACAGCGCAGCCTGCGGGAACTGGCCCTTTATTTGTTTATTTCTACTTTGCCAAATGCCAACTCTGAAAGTTTCATTAGTTTAAAGCAGAAAAACTCAACCAATAACTGCCCCCCCCCCCCCCAAGGGAAATTTTCCTCCATAGCTTAATTTTAATTTACTATATATGTTCACATCAAAATGATGAAAGTTCCTCCCTGACACTAGAATCCTTTATTGCTCTGTTAATGTTCCCTTTGTGTCCTACCAGTGTAACTTTCTTAATAAGACGCTAAGCTATGAAACGTCCCCCACAGGGAAGTAAAAGCCAAAACAAACAGTGATTCAAACAATTAGCCTCATAAAAAATTCAGTAGCTGGATGATTCCCCCCCAAAAGTAATCACTATGGTTCAGGCCACGTTGTAAATTATTTCGTTAAATAGTGGTTGAAAAGTTAAATGAAGCCGTCTGGGTTCAGCTGGATCAATAGAGGCGATCTATGTCAATAAAATATCAATACTCAGGGTTGTGGTGTCCATGTTGGGAACTGGTGGCATCAGCGTCTGGCGTTGGGTGCGGCGTGCAGATCCAGACTGGCGTGGGCCTGGCTGGTGATGCGTGACATACGCTGCGCGTCTACGAGCGGCGAGGAGCTGTCGGCGTCCCCTCTTCCAGGTAGCGGCTTTGCCGGGCAACCGGTTGCGTAACGCTGGCAACCCTCGCTGCCCGCTACAGATTAGTACTACAGCCATCGGTGTGGCTTTAATACACCCGGGCACAGGGGGGGGGGGGGGGGGGGGTTAGGATGCTCGCCCATACAAATAAAACCCAAACGCCGTGAGCAACTCTTCACGGAAGCTCTCCACGCTTCGTCATCTGGTCGATTTGGTTTATCGGGGTTCCACAGGGTTCCGTACTGGGTCCCGTCTTTATTATTATGTCACATTCAAATTTCACATGGACACGGCCTCAATTACTCCTTTGTGTTTTAACAGCAGTTGAATGAAGGGATGTGCAGACATTGGATGAAAAGATGTGGTTTAAAGAAAAGGTTTTGCATCTCATGCTGAAACCTTGTCATCTTCCACGAGATAGATATATAATATATATATATATATATATGTCATGAGTTTCTGCATTAATATCAATCTTTTCAAATACCACACAGTCTTGGTCTTATTCTCTAAGTCTCTTTATAAAAAACATAGATAGTTAAAGGGCCTGGAATATTCCCTCTGATGTGTATCTATGTGTGTGATGTGTCTGTGATGTGTATCTGTATCTTTGTGAGATGTGTATCTGTGTGATGTGGGTATCTATGTGTGATGTGTATCTATGTGTGATGTGGACCTGTGTGACGTGTCTCTGCAGGTCCAGCCGTCCCCGTCGGAGTGGACGTTCAGGTGGAGAGCTTGGACAGCATATCGGAGGTGGACATGGTGCGTAGCTTTACACACACGGTTACACACACTCAGCTGCAGGGGAGCGGCGGGTTTTAAGGGTTAATTGAAAGCGCCGGAGGGTTGAAGATCCTCCCGCTGGAAGGAGGACCCAGAACCGGTTGCAGGTGGAACCGGAAACCAAACCTGTATGGTTCTAGTCACCATTGATTAATCGAACCATTGAATGACTCGCCAACTCTGCTGATGATTGAAAAACACAGTTATTTAGACAAAATAAAAATGAAAATAATAGTCGGTTGAATTGCTCTTGTTTTTAGACTGAAGGATGACTTGGATTATTGTCTAGTCTCTTGAAAACAGAGGCCAACAACCCACTCAAAGTAATGAGAATGTGGGAGAAGTCTCTGCATGACGTAAATCTTTAGCACCACTATTCCAGAGGATTACGTTACTGGTGACAAACACGACACAAAAACATCCGTGGACGTCTCTCCGACTTTGACAGATGAGCTCAAGCTGCCTCGGCACATGGGGGAGAAGCTCCCCGTGAGCCAATGAGGCGGGAACCCTCCTCATCAGCAGCACGAGGATGAACACACGAGCACAACCACGGCTAAATTTACCGTGACGCGCGTCGTCTCAATCCCTTTTTTTGGGATTTGACTCCCAACATCAGCGCCCGAACGTAGTTCCCCGTAATTCGCTGTCCCTTCATCAGATATCTGCCATCGGATGGATGAATGTAACCTTTCAGTTATAGTCCTTTAGCTGTTGTTCTCAGTTGGATTATCAGAATCAGATTATGAAAGCTCAATGGCAGGAATTGTTGATTTTGCTGAGTAATGTAATTAAATCAACCTTCTGTTCCGGAACCAAAAATCGGATCCGAAACCGTCGTCCTGATGTTGTGTAAGCTCCCGTCTGCAAGGACGACCACGGATTACTTTTAATTTGGATCCCAGTGTGTATTTAATTGTTTTTTCGAGGGGGGGGGGGGGTGGGGGGGGTGAATGATTCCGGACGGCGGCTGCTCTTAATGACATTATGTCATATCACAAAGCTGCAGGAGGTTAAACAAACAATCGTATGCTGTTTGATTCACAAGGTTTTCTAAATATATCACCGTCTACATATTTCAGTCTGCTTTCTCGCTCTGTGGCTCTGAGGGGTTGAAATGGTCAAACAAACTCAATGGAATCAATCTGCAGAGTCAAATTAATGAATCAACTTTTCCTTTAAAGTATTTCGAGGATTATGCAACAAGAGGTGCCACAAAGTAGTAGCTTTTTTTTTTTTTTTCTTACTTAAGAAACATGCTTGAATTTGCATGACGAAGAATGCAAAAGGCAGCAGATAAACAACTCTTTTAGGGATCTAATTCAAAATGTAACTTGTGGGGAAACCCCGTCCGTCGGCTTTGATTGTGTTTGAGCACCAAACATCATCGCCGTGTCCCGCTCGCTGTCCTGCTGTCCCTCCGTCAACTGCAGCCTGATCCGGGATGAGCGGTGCAGCTTCCAGATGTTGGGTCAGCCTGTGGTCTTACATGTTCGGGGACAGAGTGTCTCATTTCTTCCATCTCGCTTTCATCTTGCAGGACCCTCAAAAGAATTTTTTTTCTCCTCATTTTAAACCGCTGATATGCTTGCGGTCATATAAATAATTAAGGATACTTTATGATCAAGGCACTCACACGTCTGTCATGTGTAAACTTACCACACTCGTCAGGCCGATTCAGACCTGCCGATGAACTCCACGTCTTACGCAACATCAAAGGTGCTTTTATGGTGAGTGCCAAGAGTACGATGTGTTTCTGCAGCCATTATTCCAAACTGATCTGGTCTTATGCAATGCCATGAGGAGAGTGGGATAGAGGCTGATCTCTGCAGCTGGGAGGGGGGGGGGGGGGGGGGGAAACAAGAGCTGGAGGCGAGAAGAGAACGGGTGCTCTTGGACCAATGGAAGCCGGGGATTGAGAGTTAACATTTGTTCAGCACCTCTCCTGACCGTGTGCGCACTGTAATCTCACAGGAGCTCCATAAAGCAGGAGGCGGCGAGCCAGCAGAGGCCCCTCGTAGTGAGACTTGACTGGTTTCCTCTCCCCCACCCCCCCCCTCCCCCTTCCGTCCTCCAGGACTTCACCATGACCCTGTACCTGAGGCACTACTGGAAGGACGAGAGGCTGGCCTTCCCGAGCACCACCAACAAGAGCATGACCTTCGACGGGCGCCTGGTGAAGAAGATCTGGGTGCCCGACGTCTTCTTCGTCCACTCCAAGAGGTCCTTCATCCACGACACCACCACCGAGAACATCATGCTGCGGGTGTTCCCAGACGGTCACGTCCTGTACAGCTTGAGGTGAGGACAGGGAGCCCCCCCACCCCCCCACCCACCCTAAACCGCCCATGATGCCGTCTCAGGGCTTTTTTTTTTTCTCCCGCTGATCAAATGCGACTTGGCAGGCCGTGTAGCTGCATGCACAGAGCTGGTGATGTTTACACTCTGCCCCCCCCCCCCACCCCCCCCTCCAGGGTTACAGTGACTGCTGCATGCAACATGGATTTCAGTCGTTTCCCTTTGGACTCGCAGACGTGCACGCTGGAGCTGGAGAGCTGTAAGTACGCCGCTGTGTGAGTCTCTGTGGCGTCGAGGATTTCCTTTGTTTTGGCATTTTAGCCGGCAAACATCTTGGCTTTTTGCAACCAATGAACAGAGGAGAGATGAAGACGCTCTGTGCGCCTCTGATAGCAACCTGTCAATCACAGTAAGCCTACCTTCTGATGTGTCTGCCAGAACCGTATACCTGTCCGTCCAAACATGTTCACTTCTGTTCGCTGGTTGCAAAAAACAAGATGGCGACGGCCGAAACCTCCCGCTGGAGGCTTCAGTGTCCGTAATCGGGTGCATCAGTGGGTCCTGTCTCCGTCCTTCAGATGCGTACACAGACGAAGACCTGATGCTCTACTGGAAAAGCGGCGACGAGTCGCTGAGCACCGACGACAGGATTTCTCTGTCCCAGTTCCTCATCCAGAAGTTCCACACGACCTCCAGGCTGGCCTTCTACAGCAGCACAGGTAGACACCGTCCTCAACGCGCTACCGTTACTACCAGGTTGCACGCCGACAGGAGCTGACTTCTGGCTCACTGTTTGGCAGTTAGTATGCAGTCTTTTTTATTACTTTTATTGTTATATAAACCTAGAAAAGCACCGTAAACTAATCCTGAGGCCCAGTGTGGTCGAGGGGCTACTTGTCAAGATCTGCTTTTAGTTTTAATTATGCCTTCATGGTGCATATTCCTGAAAGAAAGTCGTGTTTTTAAAAGCATTACCACGCTGTGGAACTCTAGGGGACCTCTCTGCTGACGGCTTAATCACAAGCTGATATTAAAGAGGCTGAACTAACTGTGTTGTGCCCATTTTGTGACGTCAACTTAAAATGAAACTGTTTGAGTCACCTGCTTTCTCCTCCTCCGACTCGAGTGGTCTGAACTTGCCCCTCGGTGCAGAGACCTGAACATTGTTGTATCTTGCTGTGTGGGATCATCTCAAGCCGTGTGAAGTCCTCGTCACTGTTTGACACTTCTTGTCTCCTATAAGCCACTTCAAAGTCAAATTTATTCCAAACGTTATCTATAATCAGTGCTCTCCGCCGCCTGAGTGGCAGTTGATACCTTTAGTTAGGAAATAACCTATAATCAAGTATTAAGAAACTTTTAATATGTCTGAAATCATGACATTTGAACTCACTAGTTTTAATTCTAGTTTATACAAGCATTGATAATTAAGTAATGGCGATAAATGTGTTTTTAACTTGTCCTTGTACTGCTGTGAGTAACCAGGACGTTGCTTCGGTGAAGATAGACGTTTCCGTGGTAGAAAATGGTGACACCAAAGGAATGAAATAGTTACATGTATTAATAATATTAATAAATATATAAAAGCTGAAAGCTGGTTCTGAGTGAAGCTTTCAGTAAAAGCTCTGAAAATAATTGTTTGGCTTTGCCCAATGAGGTTTTACTCAACCCGGTGAGATTAGCACTCCATCCGGAGAAAAGCTGTTCCTCTGAGAAATGGTTTTTGTAACTCAGAAACTGGAGCCTTTTGGGCTATTTCAACATATCTCTCATAAACCCCCCCCCCCCCCCCCCACTGTTCTCTATACCTTACTTTGCAATGCGCCTCAAATGTTGTTATCCGAGGCAATTATCTCTCTTGCGTTCAGATGTTTTGTTTTATAGGCCAATGCAGATCAGTTCATTCCACCTGGCTCTGTGTTCTAGTCTCACTTCAGTTTTTCCTCTGAGACATAAAAAGACTCACAAACACTCGTTATTACCCCCCCCCCCCCCCCCCCCACCTCTGTCTCCAGGCTGGTACAACCGTCTGTACATCAACTTCACTCTGCGGCGTCACATCTTCTTCTTCCTGCTGCAGACCTACTTCCCCGCCACCCTGATGGTCATGCTGTCCTGGGTGTCCTTCTGGATCGACCGCAGGGCCGTCCCCGCCCGAGTCTCATTAGGTAACAGCGTCCAGTGGTAGCGACCTTGACCCGGGAGCACGACCCGGTTTAGCACAGCAGAACCCCAGAGGGCCCCCCCCCGGAGAGAAATGTCCAACGTTTAGTTTTCTCTCCCTGAGATGAGAGCAGATGGGGAGTCAGGGCGTGGTTAGCTTAGCCTAGCATGACCGTGACCAACTCTTGTGTTCTCTGCGCGTCAGGCATAACCACGGTGCTCACCATGTCCACCATCATCACCGGGGTCAACGCCTCCATGCCCAGGGTGTCGTACATCAAGGCCGTGGACATTTACCTCTGGGTCAGCTTCGTCTTCGTCTTCCTCTCCGTGCTCGAGTACGCCGCCGTCAACTACCTGACGACGGTGAGGGACGGTAAGGACCGCAAGCTCAGAGAGAAAGCCAGGCAACAGGTACCTTTCTTTGAAATTTTTTTTAATTAAAACGCCTCACAAAACGGCGTCTTTCCACCACTCATTTCGATGGCGTTTTTTTGTCCTTTCCGCTCAGTCGGCAGCTCAGACGCTGCCCTGCACCTGCGGCATGTCCCACTCCAGGACCATGATGATGAACGGCACGTACAGCGAGGCCGACGCCAACAGCCTGGCGGGGTACACGCGGGGCTCCATCGCGCCCGAGGAGTCCTCCGAGAAACAGGAGCACGTGGTGGTGGGCCTCTCCCTGGACATCGAGGCCGCGGGGACCAAGAAGAAGGGCCTCCGAGGCTTCCGGATCATCCAGAACACCCACGCCATCGACACCTACTCCCGCATGATCTTCCCCGGCGCCTACACCCTGTTCAACCTGATCTACTGGTGCGTGTACTGCTGAGGGATCTTTTTGTTCTCCTCGGAAGACGTTCAGGTGGAGCGACCAGGATGGCAGAAGCGTTTCAGAGGCCTGCCGAGTGTGAATGTCTCACAGACTCGGGCCCGCATGTCTTCACTGGACGACTTTCTACTGCTTTACACGATTATATCACAAGCTCATTCTTATTCAGTCCCCATTCGATCGAGAAAAGAAGAGAGAGAGACGTTTCCCCAGCTCCAGTCCAGCGGCTTACGAAATCCATTAGATGCATTCTTGTCCAAAAGGCTTTAAGTCCACAGAGGTGAAAACAGTCCTGACTGTCTGTGTCTCGCTATTCTTTTTCATGAATAAATGTTTTGCAGTTTGAATAATGAAAACTGCTGGGCATGAGTAAGATTTCAAAAGACATGTAACTGCAAGAGAAAAAATAACTGTTTTAGGATTTTAGAGCCCCCCCCCCCCCCCCCCCCCCACCTCAAAATTTTGCACTTTCACTCTGATGAAAGCAGATGTGCTTACCAATAAAAAGCCAGACCCCAAAGAGAAAAGTGACAACCATACTAATGTTTTAAAGCTTTTTTTTTTGCCAATCTTCTATTTGTCTAAAGCTTTGTTTTATATATATAATTGATGTGATACTTTGTCATTAAAGCCCAGAGGGACTGAAAGCGATAACGGCTGCGCGTCGATGCTCCTGTGACACACGGTCAGAACCAGCAGTGTTATTGGAAAAAATGCTGCAAATTATGCGTTCTTTTGTGTATATTAGCCATAAATTGATAAAAAAAAATCAACATTTAGCTTATTCATCATGTGAAATTGGTGTCACTCTGTTGCACTTCAGTTTCCTCTTAAACAATCTTTGGCTGTGAGATTACATATTTATTTACATAAAGTAGTGACGGCTGATTTACAGCCAGCCAAGTGTGTCACTTTAACCAGTCCTATTTTCATGAATTAATAACTATTATTCTTTTGTACAATATCATCTTGTATCTGGAATAAATTCAATGTGACGCTGTAGACAAGCTCGGAGTACAGGAGCAGAGCTTCCCCTCTTAGGGAGCCGATGTCAACACCATGCTAGTGGAGACCCACAATGCATTGCTGGACCCTTTCGCAGGGAAAGGAGACCCGGAAGAACCAGAACCAGGACTGGGAGGGGGGGCAGACTGTCAGACCCTGCTGCAGTAGAATGAGAGGTTTTCTAAAGGGAACACTACCATTTCTGTCCACAGGGGGCGGCAGACTCACAGTTTGGAGTATTAGCGATATTTTTACGCTACACTGGAGCATAGGAATTTCTTTGTAATGTTTCTTTTTTGAATGGTAGTTCACCGGTCTGGAATAACACTACAGATGCTTCAAATCTAGTTGAAAAACCACCACAATCAATAAACCACCTCAAAAAGTTTAAGCTACTGGGTTAGCTAACAGTTGACTACTTACACAATCGGTAGAAAATGATCAAAGTTGTGGTTTTGGACACAAACACAAACATTATTAGTCAAATTATATTCTCCTGAGAAATAGCCCTTTCATGGAGTGCGACGCGTGTATTTTGAGTGGCAGAGCTTTGCACATCTGTCCAACTGAAGTCTTTGTTCAAACCAGCCAGACTCCTCTAAACACTGCTCGCTTTTCTGTTCCTTCAAGATAAAACTTTCAAAAGTAAGACGAGCAGAACATTTTGGCTGCTATTTCCTCTGTAACTTTCGTATCGGAGTGACAGAAACGTCCAGAGCAGATGGCTAATGAGGCAGTAATTGCGCTAAATACCAGGCTGTCTTCCCCTAACGGTGCCACAGAAACAAATTTAAAGTCACGGTAAATGCTGTGTATTTCTCTACTTCTGTTGACATTCACGAGATTCAAGCGAAGCCAGGATCCTACTACTGTATAGGAGTGTTGAAAGCACTCCACAACCCTGTTGCTGAGTGAACTTTTTATCCATCTTCATTCACTAACTTACTTTTATTTGATATTGATTTATTTATTTTTAGTTGACCGATGGATCCATATGCCTATCTACCTTAAGTTGGCAAAGATGCATGAAACAGGGCTTTTACAGAAACTGCTTGATGCATGCTGCAGAAGAGCGATGCCGTTTCTCTCTAGATGTATATTTCTACTAAAGGACACAACACAAGAACCTTTACTTGATTGATTTGACCGCCTTAACTCCTTTTTTTATATACACCAACATGGTTTAATGGCTGTATTTTTTGTTTTATTAATGTATTTGTTGCGTAAAATGAGTGACTACATAGTTTATAGTGGAGTTTTCTGAAGCAGTGTTTCGGTAATTTTCTGGATGGTGCGTAGATGGAGGCAGAAAAGTGTTCTATAATAACCAGCATGCTAGCTTGTGTATCTCCGGATTTGGCTAATTTGCCAATTAGCTTGTCCATCTCCAGAACTCGGTAGTTAGCTAACTAGCTTGTCCATCTCCAGAACCCGATAGTTAGCTAACTAGCTTGTCCATCTCCAGAACCCGATAGTTAGCTAACTAGCTTGTCCATCTCCAGAACCCGATAGTTAGCTAACTAGCTTGTCCATCTCCAGAACCTGATAGTTAGCTAACTAGCTTGTTCATCTCCAGAACTCAAGAGTTAGCTAACTAGCTTGTCCATCTCCAGAACCCGATAGTTGGCTAACAAGCTTGTCCATCTCCAGAACCCGATAGTTAGCTAACTAGCTTGTCCATCCCCGGAACCTGATAGTTGGCTAACTAGCTTGTCCATCTCCAGAACCTGATAGTTAGCTAACTAGCTTGTCCATCTCAAGAACCTGACAGTTAACGTTAGCTAACTAGCTTGTCCATCCCCAGAACTGGCTAGGTTGCTAACTAGCTTGTCCATCTTCAGAACTGGCTAGGTTGCTAACTAGCTTGTCCATCTTCAGAACTGGCTAGGTTGCTAACTAGCTTGTCCGTCCCCGACCTGCAGTATGTGAGGTAGCCAGACATCTGTTAGATAGCTTGCTAACTCTTCTAATCTACAGTGGCACAGCAAATAAGCCTAACGGCGGGTCATCTCTTCATATATCTAATATGTTGTTGGTAATATTGCTATCCTTCTCTCCTTAAATTTAGGTCTATAGTTGTGATGTGTGAGGAGGTTAGCAGTGGGCTAAGCTAAGCTAAACTATGAGAAACAATTTTTAGCTAGGCTAACCACCTATTCCAGCACTTTTTTTTTGCAATATGTCAATTTACTATTTTAAAGGTTGGCACTTGCTTAGTAATCTTTTCAGTAACCCAACAATGCACTTCAGCTTCAAGGCCACAATCGCTAATTTTTGTATTACAGGTGCATTATAAAAAACAATAAAGAAGCAGCATATTTGTAGATCTGTCTATTTCCAAACTGTCATCACTTCAACTTCATCTTTAGAAAAAAAATGTAAAGAATGTAATGCTTTCACAGCAAATTTCATAAATAAAGACTTTCTTTCACACGTTTAAACAAGTCCTGATTTTTAGCATTTGAACATTCTACATAGCTGACGGACAGAATTTGGGTCCACAATGGTTTCACTCTGGTTTCTAAAGGCAGCATCGTCTAAGAAGAATCCGTACCGAAAAACATTCATAACTTCCAAGAATAACGTATTGGACACAATCTTCCTGCATGACGCACATCTGTCCTTAATCCAGATTTTAGAGAGCACTCTGGGTCCATCTAATCCCTAAATAAACAAATCACGACAGATTTGCCTATGCTACCACTACTTAAAAAAAAAAAAAAGCAGCAGCAGTGCTGCAAGTGAACTGATCCCACAGTCCTTGTTGTTCATTAATGCATCTGCTGCTTGAAGGTAACTCTCTGACTCATGTTCTAATATGTCTGGCTGTGGCTCGTACCCAGGGGCACAACTTCATGACGTCCGCTGTGGCTTTTAATATGTTGTGTCTGGGATGAATTAAAAAAACAAAAATGACACACGTTTCTTTGAAAAGCCCTCCCCAACCACCCCAAGTAGTTTACCAATCCCTCCGTGTGCGAAGCCGACAGCTTTGGGCGGTTTGCTTGGACTTGAAGAGGAAGGAAACGGAGCAGATTTGATGAGCCTGAACCAGAAGTTGGGGTTATGGTCAACATTTGTTTTTTCCTTCATTTCTTTTAGCTCATTGGTCATCCTCAGTGAACACGAAAAACGCCTGTGATTGATTTGATGCTTATTAATGAGGCTTCCTCAGGTAGAACGTTTTGGGACTGGCAATATATGTTGCAGTCACTTAACCCAATTAGTATGCAGAAGTCTGAGGTCTGAGCCTGTAACCAATTTAAAGGTGCATTTTTACCAATACACAGGTACCTTTAGTTCATGTGTACCAGCAGAGATCTTAAACTTACAGTATTTGACATTTTCACCACGGAGGCACCTTAAAACAACTAGAGATTGTAAGAAAATGTTTTTTTTTAACAGACTACCGATCCCCTGATGGAAACAGCAACGTTAGCCATAGCCGACCATTAGCCAAAGCTTAACAGTTGGTGTAAATTTTGTCAATATGAAGTTTTCATGTGAACTCCCTCTGAACTGTAGGAGTGTATTACGCTGCGTGGTGCTCTGCTGACATCTGCTGGACGTCCTGCTGGCAAAACTGTCCACATCAACATAAAAAATTAAACCAATCCCTTTTAGATTTTAATATTCTCATTTTTTAAGTTTTAATTATAAGCGATTGGTGATCAGCAGGTACGGTGTTGGTGATGTAAATGGTCTACTGTGGGAAAGAAATATCTCTTCTTTTAAGATAAAGTTCAATTTCAAAATACATGTAAAACATAATCACATACTGCTGAATAAGTAGAGCACAATTGTCCTTCGACAATTGAAAAGTTGAATGAATAAAAACACTCATCTCAGTACAGTTGGTATTGTGTGATAAGAAGTGTATTTTGTTAACGTTAGCAAACTGATATTTTCCTCCTCTTTTGGTTTCCTTCAACTCGGTTAGGTCGCCTGAAGAAAATGTTTTTGAAGCGATCTGAAAGAAAGATGCCACACAGTTGAAGACCTTGAGATGCATTCGAGAGAAAAATCACTTAAGAAGTTAAAAAAAGCATTATGAAAACAGTGGTTTAAAACTGTATGAATTTTAGTTGCAGATTAATAACTGGCTTGTACGTAATAGTTAATAGCATTAAAAAGGTAAATTACAGTGTAGCACAATAGTTTCTAAGACATTCTAGCAACATACTACATTGAAGTATTCTATAGTGTTTTATCATACTATACTATTGCATTTGTACAATACTTTTCTATGACATTTGAAATTATATTTCACCTCACATACTATTTTTTTATCAACATTTTTATTGGATACAAGTTAAAGTACACCATGTCACAACATGGGACACACTCACACACACCTGTTTCTCATCACTCACCTGCGTGAACCTTCACATCAATGCGCCCCCTGTGGTCAATATCAGAACTGCATGTGTAGATTCACCCAATGTTCCCCTCAGAGTTAAAAACAGACCAATTGTTAAAGGCAGAAGCAGATGAACGATTGACTACATATTTATGTAGTGAAACCAATACACGAATGTGAAAATGAACAAACAAAACAAAACCCTTCCATAAAAGATGGAGGCAGGGCAGGGAGGAAGAGGTGAAAGACGGAGGCCTCCACCTTCTCCGGCTTTGCCGAGACGGAAAACGTCTCCGTTCCTGACTTCCGTCTCCCTCTGCTCGACCTTCTTCTCGTGGTCGACCTGAACGGTCTTCAGGCTTTGTTGCCTCTCAGCGCAGTCCTCCTCAAAGCTTACCTCGGGTTTCTCCTTCTCGCCCTTCATCTCCTGCTCCTCTCGCTTCCAGCCAGTAGCTTTCTGTTTCCTGCCCCCTGTGATCCGAACCAGAGCTCTGCAGCTGGCGCGCAGGCCTTCTTCTGTCTCAGCAAGGTCCTCCTTTAACCTCTCCTCGAGTTCCTCCATCTCGCCCTTGATCTCCCGCTCCCGCTGGTTCAGTTGCTTTGTGAACCGAACCAGAGCTCTGAACCTATCATCCAGCAGACGGGCCCTGCGCCTCTCGACCTCCTTCTCCTCCACATGCCGCTTGACCACGGCGTCGTGTTCCCGCCGGCTCCTGCGCCGGGCCGCTTCCATCTCCTCCTCCTTGAGTTTGAGGCTTTCCTTGAGACGGGAGATTTGGGCTGCGGATTCCTCCTCTTTTCGCTCTTGGAGCTCCAGCCGGCTGCAGAGGGAGGCCTTTTCACTGGCTGAAGCCCGCTGCGACTCCGCCAGAGACTCTACTCGTCTGTTCGCACGCCTGAGAGCGTTTTCCAGATTCAGGTAGAGAGTCGGAAGTAGGCCGGCAGGGAACCGCACTCCCTCGCTCCTGACCATGGGGTGGAACATTGTCCGTAGCCTACGGGTGATTATCTAACTGAGTTAAAAAACTATATCCCGTACCTGCTTTTTGGAGTAAACAGAAGCTGAGGCCTAGCAGTGATTAAACCTGCCTTCCCCCCGCCCCCCAAACACACCTGGTCTCGGTGAAGTGAATCCTGGATTGAAATGTTAGAATCACCCGAGTTCTAGAATCAGACACCCGAGTCAGCTGTCATCCGCTTCTGATGTCATCACATCCGCGGAGAGAAGCGGAGTCCTTTTCTCATCGACGTCTGGAGGACCAGAGGAGACCAGCAGGGGGCGACTCCCCTGGTCCTCCAGACGTCGATGAGAAAAGGACTCCGCTTCCCCTTTGATTTATTCCCTCAGTAAACATTGTAAACATGAGTTTAAGGTCTCAGTCTTTTTTTAAATACTTACTTACTTAGATTTAAAATACTGACGCAGTAATGATAATTTTGGTTCATGTCATCAACAAAATATTGCATTCATATTAATAAATTTGCGCGAGAGAGAGAGAGAGAGACGCACAGAGAGAGAGAGAGAGAGAGTGAGAGACATACGCACACACAGAGAGGTGGAGAGAGAGAGAGAGAGACACAGAGAGAGAGAGAGGTGGAGAGAGAGAGAGAGAGACAGAGAGAGAGAGAGGTGGAGAGAGAGAGAGAGAGAGAGAGAGACGCACACACACACACACACACACACAGAGGGAAGTTTCCTCTCACTCCGCGCGCAGCTCGCGAGGCTGTCGGAACTAACTGTCGGCGCTCGTGCCACTCTTCGTCTCCGAGGTGAGTCTCTTTTTTAAAGTGTTTTATTTGTAATTGACGTCATTATTTATTTGTTTGTTTGTTTGTTTGGTGTTGCTCCTCGTAAACACCGAGGTGCACGCGGGTTGTTGTTTTGTGAGTCCGCTGACTTGAATTAAGCCGCGTCCCTCGAGGAGAAAGTCTCCCCCCGCGGGGTGCTAATGACGTGAGCTAACGTGAGCTAACGTCACTGGACGCTAGCGTTTAACTTTCATTTAGCTCGTAGCATCAAGCTAACATGTCCGTGGTCCACCTTTACTCTGTTACGTCACGGCCAAACACATACGAGGCTGTACTGGGTTAAATTGTTATTTTTGTAACTTGTAACTAAATGTTTTTTTTATCGTGAACTTATTGATTTATAATGTCCTCAGAGAATACATTTCATCCCCAGTGCGTTTATCTAATTTACATAAGATAAATATGAATGAAGTCTCAAAGACAATAAAATACGTTACAAATAAGTAACTTGAGGTACAGCTTTAAAGTTAAATAGAAAGTAAGCATTAGAAGTCAATGTGTGTGTGTGTGTGTGTGTGTGTGTGTGTGTGTAACGTTATATATGCCTGCAGGGAGCTGCAGTAAATCAAATGGTTGAGATGCCCTCAGACAGAAAGCCACTCTGTGAACTTGCTGTTCACCACTGAGTGACCTCACCAAGATATTCCCCCAGTGTCCTCATTATAATAATATGAAACCCAAAACACCATCTCAAGGGCTTTGGTGTGTTCTCAGATGGGTTCAGTGCAACCAAGTGAATATGGAAGCTGTCTGGAAACAGGAATAAATTAAGCAATTGCTAATTATTCAGGACATTGGATGCATAACAGCATGTGCTGTATCTGATGCAAATTAGGCTACAGCCCCTGAAAAAATACCCCAGAAATGTGAAATAAAGTAGGCTTAAGTGAAATCTTCACTGCAGCTTAAGGCTTAACCTAAATATTTAATGCTATGAGGGTTCAAATTGCGGGTATTTAACGGTTCAAGATATGAGCTTCTTAGGAAAGGCTTGCTGGTAATGTGTTATAATGATAATTCCTTGGACCAATACAGCAACTTGTACCCAGAAGAAGAAGTTGTTGTGAGTTGGTAGTGATGAAGTGCACATGTATTTGCTCATTAGGCGTTCTTTAGGCTCTTTGCCCTTTATTCAATTCCACCCTAGAGATCGACCTAGTGAGATGAAGTTAAGCTAGATGTTTCACATTCAAAGGCAGGAGGAGCCTGAAAGCAGACACATTCATTTAGCTTGGTTTATGTCTCGTATTTGTCCAAGAATACCGTTTTGTTGTTGTAGAAGGCGATGCACCTCATATAAGGAAAATGGATTCCAGTATGTTTAAGTAAAAATTTAAAGGCTTTAAGCAAATGATAGTATTGTGACAGGTGGCCGGGACAATCGAGACATAAAATAATGTTTTCCCGCGTCTACTGTAAGGAATACCTCTAAGTCATGTTACAATACTGTTTTGCGATGCTTTTTTGAACTGAGCTGCACAAAAACTAAAACGTTACGTGAGAAGCTATTGATATATATGAACTTGTGTGAGATGAAGTTACACCGATGAGTCACCCCCCCCCCTTTTTCCCCTGATTCCGGGTCATTCCTCTTGTGTGTGAGGTAAACGTCTTTTCTCCCTCCCAACACGCTGGTTCTTTTGTTACTGATGGATTTACTCGCCTTTTATCATCAGTTAACGTCATCCATTCCACCGTCAAGCGAGATACACAACAATGTACAACCATAACCACAAATTCCTATCTGTATATCTTTTAAGCATCTTCGATAAAATTAGATTCTCCAAACAACACAGGACATTAACATTGTCCTACAATATTCTTTAAACATAAATCATAACAATGGCAGTTAAATCCCTGGTTTAAAATGGGATCGTCTGCGTCCGCTGACACCAGTTTACAAATCTGAATTTAACAAGAAAAAAAACTCCTGACAATGTAAATTGCAGATGGAAATTTAATCATTGTGTGACGCAGTTATGAGTACGAGCGACCTCACCCGCCTGTCCGTCTGCTCATGCCCCCCCCGGGGGGGGGTGGGGGCTGATTAGCACGGCACAGCACTGACGAGGTCAGAGGTCACCAGGTGTGTAATGGTCCCATTATGAGCCTCAGTGGGCCACAGGGCTGGGGGGGGGGGCGCTTTACATGCTCCAGCAACCAGACCCTGTATGAGAGGAGATTATTAGATTTGTGTGTCAGATGGGGCAACGGAGCCTAATGTGAGCCTTTTAGTTCTCAAGTGCAAGTAAAGATGATTTGCTAATTCCCATGATGCTTTCATTTCTGGAGGCCTGATCGTTGGCTGGCAGTGTGATTATTGATTCTGTGATTTTTGCGCTGATGTCACACCTCCGTAGGGACTCGCTCTTTAGTCTTTTGCGTTGCAGGGGCTCCAAATCCCACCTAACCCTTTACTTGTAGCTTGAGACAATGCTCTGTCTAAACCACTCCATAGTGATTGATGGACGCACTCTGAAAAGAGTCTCGTGCAGCAGGACGCAGCCTGTACTTTGTGTGTTTTTGGGGTGGATGGGGGGGTGGGGGGGGTTTGAATGCCCTGCCTGACAGCTGACACTCTGCTCCCTCCAGCTGGAGGCACCACGGGCAGCTTCACCTCCTCCTAATTTGCGCATGTTTGCGCAACACAATCTCATCCCGGCCCGTCACACACTGACGCTTGATTTGGACCCTCGGCGTCACTTTATAACCCACCGGGAGGTCAGGCAGGAGTTGTATATGTTAGGAACACATGAAAAATGAAAGCCAGCCAACTGGACTGAAACCTAGTGGGAGGGGCCGTGCGGGTTTGTTCACCTAAGGACCACATGTGGTGCTGCGTTGTTGTTGTGGTGACGCCTTTGCTTGCCCACGGGTGGTGACCTCTTTGTATACGTACCACTAAAAGGCTGGAGACGTCTCTCTGAGGAGCACAAGGGGCCTTTTCTGCTCGGTGCCCCTGAACAATGAAACGGGGGGGGGAAAGGGGAGGGGTCTTGGTGATTACGGACACCAGACTGGCAAGGGTCTTCAAATGAGTTATTTTTGTGAGGGTCTTCTTTGTTGTGCAGCTGCATCCGTTGATCCTGTCGCACTGCTACGCATTCTCATTCTACCAAGCGGTGGCTGTACTCTGAGATACGGTTTGTGCTAATGCTTCACTTAACGTCACTAAACACAGATTAAATGGAGGATGTTTGACACAGATTCTGCCCCAACTCAACACGTGAGTGACATTTTCAATTATTTTCAGATCATGGTCGTTTTAATTTGATCCTCGTAACATGTGGATCTTAAGTTATTAGAGAAATAAACAAACTGAGCAAGGGTGGTGAACTCCCATGATGCAACACAACTGCTCTACGTCAAGGTTTAGGCAGAATTATTTTAAAGGAATTGGGAGAAAGATGTAACTTTTCCTGCAAAGACGTTCGTGTTGCTCCTGTTTGTCTGAGCACCGGTTTTCTGCAGATGGAAGAGAAACCACACGAATGGCAATGAATCGCTTCAAGGCTGCAAGGACGATCTCGGTGTCTTCATATGCCGTTGATAAGATGTTCTGGCTGCATAAGAACGGCTAAACAACGCCGTGCTGCAGACGCCACACCGAGTTCCTCTGGGAGCTTTTCACGTTGCAAGGTCAACTTCTCATTGACACGGCCTTTGATAGAATGTGGAGGGACACGAAAGCAAGGAAACTTTCTCCTCATTGGTGCATTTTTTTTGTGGGGGTTAGGGTTTATAATGACCTTTTAAATATGTCACTACTTATGCATAAAAAAGTACTTTCTCTTCTTTACCATCACCGCTTTGTTCTCCTCGTCCTTAGCTGTGGATTCATGCAAAATGCAAAGGTTTTTAGGATCATTTCAATGTCCTTTTAAAGCGATGCGAGTTATACTTAAATGCACAATATGTTGTTGGATTTACTCTGTTTAAGTTGAGCTCTGTATTATTTATTAATGGCCATCACATCTGGATCAGCTGTCCCATGTGTGACAGAGGTTTATTTCCAGCAGTGACCTGAGGATTAGCAAACTGTATCGGCCTCCCACTTCTCTGGTGATTAAACGGATAACCGACATAAAATAGAAAAATGTTTTAGAATTACACCATAGTTTATACACGTTCAATGACCACAAATCCACCTCAAATATGTCCTTGTAGCATTGAGTTCTGTGTGAAGAGGTGAACTGCGTCCATCGTCTTGCGTCACCAGCTTCCACGTGGCCACGACGTCAGGTGACATTTTTCCCGTGTTCCCCGCATGTGGCTCTACTTGTACTTGTGTCCCGTGTGGTCCACCGTAGATGTTCCTGCAGCGAGCGAGCGCTGGAACAGATCTCTGGATTAGTGAGAGCGGGTCAAAGTATTGTTTTAATCTGGTTTTAGCTCTCTGTCCCTGACTGGTGCAGCACAGACAGATGGCTGAGGTTTGAGTGAAGGGGGGGGGGCTCCATTCAGACTACTAGCTTTTCACACGCACGCATTAAATGGTAATGTCACTGATACCCCACATCTACAGTATTGGGTGGTGGGGGGTCCTGTGGGGTAATTAGGTGCACTGTTAAGAGCAGTGGGAGGAAGCTGCCATTTGTGTCTTTGTTGTTCCTTCTGCCCCCCCCCCCCCCCCCCGATTCACTCGCTGCAGTGAAACACAAGATGAAAATCACGGGGGCCGCAAGGTTGGTGGTACGAATCCCGGCTGCTCCATGTGCCATGTCGAAGTGTCCCTGAGCAAGACACCTAACCCCTAATTGCTCCCCAGGCATAAAAATGTAAAGCATGGGTTATAATGCAATGTAAGTCGCTTTGGATCAAAGCGTCAGCTAAATAACGTAACGTAATGGTTATTGTCCCTCATCTTAACTAACCGAAAAGAGAAGATATGAGATATGCTGCATCAGTTGTGTGTGCGTGTGTGCGTGTGTGTGTGTGTGCGTGTGTGTGTTTGTGTGGTGCCATGGGAGTGCAAAGCAACACAGGCGTACTTCAATGGGCCAGTGAGTGCTCACAAACTGAGGAGAGAGATGACCCACATAATAGAGAATGTTCTGCAGGCTACCGCTAAAGTTCATTTCAGTGTGTTCGTGCTCTGCTTCAATGGACAAAGGTAATACAGACTCACAGTGCAGTTGATGTCTGTTCTGTTTCAATCTGGATCTGTAGGATGTGACCTCTTGTAGAGTTGTTGTATGTAATGTGACACCTCAAGAACTTTCTGATTTCTTTAAGCATGAGTAGTTTGAAGTGTGAACAGCACTTGTTTGGCTTGTTTGTAGTAGTTACAAGTCTAGAAAGATGTTGGTGCTTGTCTTTGAGGAATCTTTCGGGGGGGAGTGACTGGGTCGCTTCCTGGTTGGTTGGTCACACCTGATGTCCTCTCATGTGTTGGTGATAGGCGGGCACTAGCCGTTGCATTCCTGGCATACTTTGGATATCAACTGGTTCCCAGCTCAAAGGATGCATGTTGTCCTCTCACTGACTCTGTGCTACTCATCGCATTTACACCTTGTGAAAGGTTGTGGTTTTGTGATTTATCTAATATCTATCTAGAGTGATTTAGCTTGTACACTTGCCAGTCCTGATTATATATAATTGACCATCAGTTCTGGGAATACGATGTTAAAACTCCCATTTGGGGGCGGAATGTGTGCAGGTGATAGTGAATGAGTCAAGAAGGTCAGAGCAGGTATGTCGCTGAGGTCATCAAGCGGGCGCCGCCCACCACAGCTGTTCCTCTGGATGAAGCCCATCACACCGGCTGCACAGCAGGATTTAACATGTCAGCCACCAGAGAAACAAATGGAGAGGCTTTTATACGCTTCTATATATGCATTATGGGATGTTGAAATTCTGTTTTATACACTTATACCTAGGTCCATATTGTGTTATTAATTCCACAAAGGAAGACACCACATGAGACGGCTGTATTCTAATCAAGCTGTTGACCTCCGACTGACCCAAACCTCTCCCTCCAGGTAAAGGTGATAATGTTTATGAGCATGTTTATGAGCTCTGTAGAACAGGTGTTAATATACAAAAGGATCACATTGGCCATATTTTAACACACTTTACAGAAAAAACACCAAAACAATGAATTATTTCAGTCCCCTTTTATAGAATATATATCTTTCTCATCATAAAAGACCAACAGCCGTTAAAAAAAACCTCTTTCCGTGTTTTTAATAATATTTGATATGTTGTAAAGTCTGAGAGACTAAATGAACCGTCAGACGCCATGGAACGTTCCCTGTTGATTACTGACATTAAGTCATCATTTTATGGATTACAAGTTTACTAAAATGTCAAATATGCAAATGAGGCGGTATCTGATAATAAACTTTTGTGATTTTATGAACATGAACCAACTCAAATCGATAAAGCAGCATAACACCACCGGGGTAGTGAGCGGTGTGTCTGCATGATCTCCAAGGCCTCCCCGAGCCTCGTGAAAGGAGGGTTCGGTATTTCTGCTTCTTGGACTGGAGTCCTGAGCTCTGCACAAAAGCCCGGTTGCCTAGCTGCCTCGGCCAGGCCCGCTTTGTGTCCGCTTTGTGTCCGCAAGGCCTCCGACTCAACGGGGCCTTCAGGAGAATCCACTGGAATGCAGTTAGGGAGAGGATACCCCCCCCCAACTCCCGCCCCCCAACCCCCGGCCCTTGAGCTTAATCTTATTCAGATTTTCAGCGGGCAGTAGGGAGTCATTCACATGTTGCCATGGTTATTCAGAAGCCTTTTTCCAGCTCAATTGAACTGACCTCTGATGGGGAGGGTTTTCACGCTCTGGCATCCCAGTGTGCTCTGAACTTTAGTGTTTGTCGGACTGCAGAATCGTCCATGAATACTTCAGATGTGTGGATTTGTCTTGACTCTGAGGTGGATAACGGAGGAACCAAGTCCGTTGTCTTGGTTCGGACTCTGAGCCTCCGTGTTGTGTGTATTTGGAGTATGAATATTTAAAGATGTTCTTTCTACACCACGTGATTCGTTGATGCCTTTTGTTTGCGGCGTGACATGTCAATCAAATAGTTCGGTGCCGTTCACGCTGTAATGTCGTGTTTCGTGGTCGAGTCTGGGAAAGCACGCCGCTCCTCTCTGGGTTTAGGCGTCGACTCGGTCCTGTTGGTTTCACCCGCAGCGCGTCGCCGCGCTTCCGGTGCCGAGGCCCACCGCCATTAGACGGACTGTCGTCACAGATTAGGCTCCGGGGATCCGATGGGATGTTCCTCTTCCTCCTCCCAGTCAGCGTTGAGGTGAACATGCTGTTTTCGCTGTCTCTCTGGCGTCCGGCGTTCGGCTCCGGTTACCAGCGCCGACTGCAAAGTCCGGATAGGTGTAGTGTTCCATGCTCCAGAAAGCCAGGGAAGCTTCTATAACTCTCTGCAATCTCTCATGGAGCTATTTCTAAAAAAAGAAAAAAGAAACGCGTTCCAGAATGAATGAATTTCCATTATAGAGCACTGTGCTGCACAGAGGCCCCATGCAGGGATCTCACACCAACATTAACCCAGTTAATTGAGGGAAACTATTGAGTGAACAGTGAGAATGTGAGAACGTTGAGTGAAGCCCTGCTGTGGGAGAGGACCCCCCCAATTATGACAAAACCACGAGACCGAACGCTGCACGTATACCGTTACTTCAAATGTAGTTTATCAAGTAACTGTGCTTCATGTACTTTGGGCTACAAAATACATGAAATCACTATGAAGCTCACGTGCACGACTACGCTTCTCAACAGCAAAGTGATGTTTGACCTCCTCACATGCTGGAGATCTATTCTCTCCTTCCTTCTGTGTCTCATCTCATTAATCAGCATTTTTTAAATTTTTAAATAATGTATTTTAAATAAAGCATATGTAGCGAAGCAAACTGGATGTAATAAATATTACTTTGGTAAAAGAAGTATTTCAGTAGTGTGACTGTATGTAGATGTGTAATATATGAAATACATGATAAGCAAACTCTTGTTTTTTACCAAATGAACTATGAATTCCGCTCTTGTGTATTTAAAGTCCTCGATGAAGCTAAATCCTCCCACTCCATGTTTAGTTGTTCTTGTTGTGTGAGGCTTAGTGAGCCGGGATTATCTCTCCACAGTTCCTGTTTTCACAGCCAATAAACGCTGCACAGGTCATAACATCAAATGTTTGGAAGCTGAATCCACGTTTGATAAAGAGACAAAAGCCTGTGATGAATGCTGGTGTAGTTGGGAGTTGTCACAGCACAAATACCATGTAATATGGGCTCTTTAATCAGCCAGCCTTCCTGTCCCAACATGTTCACAGCGTCTGTTTCACCCACATTGTTACCTGCTGGTTTTATGATGCTGGATTGATAACAGGAAAAGAATTTGACATGGAAGGAACCCACTTACCTCCTGACATATGTCAGCTCCTGCATCTGTCAGAACTGCCCCCTGTCAGTGCCTTTTATTGAGTAATAATTTGTTTCAGATTCAGTGAAAAATTCAAACACTTCTACAGAAAACTGGGATTTTGTGCAAAATACTTTACATTTTTGAGGATTTTTGCAAGAACTGCATGTTTCTGCGCTTGGATGGTGAGCTTTTCTGTTGGGGAAGCCGCTCAGAAAACCTCCTTTTCTCACCCGTGAACCCGGTGAAGCCATAAAACCACCGAGTGCCCCGCTGTTAACTAAGTGGTTGTAAAGTTCCACAAGGCTGTGATTATCCCAGAGGTCACAGGGGGGGTCGTTTTATCACAGTGACATCAAGTAACCGACCGCAGTCATCCACAGGGTACAAGTCAGTGTGCGTCAATGGTGACGAGGGGGTGCAGACAGTCACAGACTAAACCACAGAGGTGGGTCAATGTCTAACTTACATGCTTTTTTTAGGGGGATTACAAGTGTAAATGTTATTATTTTATTCATCAAATGATGTAGTACACATAAACATCTCGCATTATGCTTCCCTCTCTGTGGCACACGTTGTTATTTCTGCTCACGTGATCCCTCACGGAATGTACATGTGTTTGAACCACGTGTACAGTGTGGATGACCCCCCCCCCCCCCCCCCCGTTTCCTCCCTGCCTTCCTGTTTTCACGCCGTGTGTTTCCTCTCTTCTCAGCAGCGGAGAGGATGAAGAGGAGGAGTCCAGGCGGTTTGTGGACTTTGTAGCCGACGTAAGCAGCATCAGCGTCTCCAGCGCCACGTGTGCAGCGGAGCTCGCCATGAGTTAGACGGATCCCCCCCCCCCCGGACTGACCGCCGCTGCTGCCCCCCTTAACCCCCCCCCCCCCCCTCCCACGACCACCCGGAGCCCCCGCGTCAGAGTGCGGCGGCATCACTCGCCCCGCTTCATGAGCCAGCAGGATGCGGCTGAGGTCCTCGCACTTTCCGAGCGCCTCCTCATAGCGTCGCACAAGGGACACGCCGACAATGTGGTGCAGCTCATCAACAAGGGCGCCAAAGTGGCCGTGACCAAGGTGAGCGGGGGGGGGATGCTTTCTTTGTTTTATTCATGGTTTCAGCCATGAGGCCCAAGAATGAGGAGTCACACACACAGTTCAGTTTGATGGAACAGAAAGTGCTTTCCATTCCTTTTCAACTGTGTAGCCCAATAAAGCGAATGACTGATCAGAATCAGAGGACTGTACAACGTCCCTGAACCTCCCCCTCTAAAAAAAGAGGGGGTTCCCTCTCCCAGCATGAACAGAAGTACAATAACAGAGTAGAAACTAAAGTGGAGAAAACAAATAATAATTGTAGTAAAAGCGGTAAATATGACTAATGATGACAATGTGAGCAGAACCACGGTCAATGGAAAGATTTGGGGGAAGAAGTGGATCTCAGCTGTGTGACAGTAAACTAACGGGGCGACACTGTTCTGAACCAGAGGAGCTGGACGACAGTGAAGGAAACATGAAAAAGGGACATGTGGAATCTGGAGCTTCATCTCTTTATAGCGTTGTGTCCCCGAGCCGTGTGACCCATCCAGGAGCTTTACTCAATGATTCTTCAGTCCCACTAATATCTTTACTGCCACTTTATTGTGCGCTTTCTAAATAAATATCCGTTTTGTTTTCTGTTGGCGGAGCAGATGTGTGTTGAGTCGTGCCGGGATGAATGGCGTCGGCCTCTTTCCACGCGTCTCACCTGCGTCTCTCAGGTCAAACAGAAGCTCAGCTCACTCATTACACAAATCATCTCCGAAGCTCCCTTGGTGTTTTCATAAATATTCTCTGTGAAATGAGTGCAGACTAATATTTATGCGCAAATCCTTTTATCTCGAATGATTTTTCTTTTTTTTTTATCATGTTCTTCGCTTAAACCAATTTCCCACGGGAACGTGGCGGCGTCCTATCACGCGTCCTGCTGCTCGCTCCGCCGGTTTTTGTTTGGACCAGCTGTTATTTGGACGTGTTTTTTTGGCCGGGTGCCACCGCGAAAAACACTTAATCCAGGATGAAGGGGGCCCAGTTTCATGCGAAACATTCCGCTGCTCGGGAGCACGGAATGCGGAACAGTTTTCAGAAGGTTAATGCGATGAAGGGATTGAGAAGGAAAACGGCTTCAATGAGGCAATAAAGAAGAAAGAGTTATGAGATGATGGTTGAGGCTCCACAGCCAGATAACCACCGGCTTCCCACCTTTTAGGGCGCTGGGTTTTGTCTCACGTCGCTTACGTTGGAGTTGATTTGGTCCCTTTGCAGTACTAGATTACTACAGACCCCCCCCACACACACACACACACCTGGCCTCAGGCCGGCTGCTTACCTGAGCTCGGCCAGTGGCTCCTGTCCAAGGTAACTCAATCTGAGGGCCACGTAAATACAGAGCAGAGCCACACCCTGACAAAGCACGAGATAATACCGGGGGGGGGGCTGTTGTGTGGGAACACTCATTTGATCTGTTATTTAACTGCGTTTGCACAGTGAAACGACAGATTAACAGATCACCTGACTTCCTGCTCCGTCTTCCTCCTGGATACAGTTCATTGTTCAGAGCTTTGATCCCAATAATTATCATTTATGTAAGAAGGAATTTCCCCTTGGTCCAGTTCCCTGATTTCTAACATGATCCCAATGTGTCCGTAGTGTCATAGCCATGTTTTAAAATCCTGTACATTAAAAACAGATGGATTTATAATAAAATCCTCCAGATGGGTGAGTTGAGGCCCCGCCCACAGCGCCCTGTGTTGACAGGATGCTCAGCCGATCCGCTCCTCAGCCAACGTGAACGGCGGATTAAGTTTGTTTGTTTTCGGTGGACTCATTAGCGATGGGGGGGGGGGGGGATTGTCCTCTGGAGCAGCTTGTCTTCAGTGTGTGTGTGTGTGTGTGTTCTGTGTCTCCAGTATGGCAGGAGTCCGCTGCACTTGGCCGCCTACAAAGGCCACATCGGCGTCGTGCGCATCCTGCTCAGAGCCGGCTGCGACCTGGACATCCAAGACGACGTGAGTAGACCCGAGTAGCCGCTGCCGGAGGGTCGCTTCTCCTTCTCTTTTCCCTCCAGCTTTGTTCTCCACTGGGACGTTGGCACTTTAAAGACGTAACTGAAGGTCTGATGACCTCCAGTGGCCTGGAATGGGACCCTCTGGACTGTCCACTTGTGGGGTTGCCCTCAGGATGCGAGGCCCCCTCCCTCCTTCCTGCACCTAGTGGAAAGCCAAATGTCTGGCGTGGCCAAATTCACTCTGTGTGGTCAATGAGCTCCGCAACAGGCTGCAGTACGCCCCCCAGGACGGGAGGGAGCAGGAGGTGCAGACTGCGTCAGGAGGAGGAGGAGGAGAGAAGCCAAAGGAGGAGGAAGGCTGGGAACGAGTCTGGAGGATCAGGGAGAGTGAAGGAGGTTAGCCCACACCCCCCCCCTCCCCCAATTCTGCCTTCCCTGAACAAACTCCCTCCTCCACCGGGCTCACTTCTTATCCAAGTTCTGAATGACCCTGCTCTCCTCCCTCCACCTCCTCCTCCATCTCTCATGGAACCCGTTGCTCTTTCTTCCAAACCTGCTCCCTTCTGATCCGCTCCGTGTGCTGAGTTTGCTTTGGGGCGGCTCGTCACTGCTGTCGTGGTTACACAAAGCGCTCGGGGCTCCAGACACTTTGAGACGCCCCGCTGTGGTTTGTGTATCTTCTCCACGGGTCCATGTTGACATCATCTCCGCTGGAGTCAGGGATCGCTGGAGGAAAATCATTTTTTTAAAGGACATATTTTGACACAATTTTAGAGAAACCCTGTTTGATCTTTTCCAAGAGAGAGTTCAGGGCCTCAAAGTGAAGCTCAGATTGGTTAAATGTGGACCCTTTGGATCTCCTCCTTCATCTCATTCAGTGTTCCACAAACAATTGACAAAAACAAGACCACCTGTGAATGTTGGCCACTTTTTTAAAGTATTATTTTCGTGTGTGTGTGTGTGTGTGTGTGTGTGTGTGTGTGTGTGTGTGTGTGTGTGTGTGTGTGTGTGTGTGTGTGTGTGTGTGTGTGTGTGTGTGTGTGTGTGTGTGTGTGTGCGCAGGGGGAGCAGACGGCGTTGCAGCGTGCCGCCGTGGTGGGAAACAGCGACGTCATCAGCGCTCTCGTCCAGGAAGGCTGTGCACTGGACCGACAGGACAAGGCGAGGATCTGACACACACTCACAGAAACTTCAAAGCATCTGATGATCAAAGAGCAACCAGCGGGCCTGTAATCTACTTCGTTCCCCATGAAGAGTAGAGGAGTGTGTCTAGAGTCCCAGAAGAGGAATAAAACTCCCTAAGTGATGCATTAGTAGATATGTATTATATGTATTTAAGTAGATACTTTTCGTTTCGATTGTTTAATAAGCGCTCGACAGATGGCGATGGGATTTAGTTCTGAGCGCGTTATGCAGACCACAAACGGACCACACGAGACACAAGTTGTAGTTCATGTCAGCGCCGTGTGATCCGTTGCTTCACGTTTCCCTTTCTGTCACATGACTGAAGCTTGTTTTCTTCTCTCTGCAAAGCCACGAGACCCCTTTAACAAAAACAACACTCGAATGCTCTCCTCAACTTACAGATGAGGCTCATTAGGACTTCAGTCACTATAGTTTAAGACTGTGAAACACACCGTGTTCTGCTTTGTAAATGACTGTTTTTGTCAAAGCAGCCTGGTGTCTTTGAGGAGGGAAACGATAAGGACTCAGTTCCCCGTAAAGAAGAGCTGTCTGACAGCGAGGTCAAAAGGGAACAGGTCATAAATACGTGAACAGATGCCATTCTTATCTCAAATATGTGGTGTTGCCCCCGTCCACACACCATAACGTTTGTGTTTGTAAGTAATACACTGACTGAGGATGAGTACCTCGTCCAGCCCCCAAAATAATCCTTTGACTAAACCCATCTACTTCAATCCAAAATGAGCTGGGATTAGATTGGTTTTTCGTATCCTTTATCGACACCTCACCAAAGTGCATTGGTTGCTTTGGTGACTCCTGACTGCTGTTCTCCTCCATGATGTTTGAAATGTATCCTGAAGCCCTCTTGTCTGGTCAGGACGGCAACGCGGCGCTCCACGAGGTGTCCTGGCACGGATTCAGCCAGTCCGTCAAAGTGCTGGTGAAGGCCGGCGCCAACGCTCACGCCAAAAACAAGGTGACGCTGCAGCGCAGTTCAACTGTCAACTGCATACACATCGCGAGTCCTACTGAGCAAAAGCAAATGATGACGTTGTGCTTCCAGGCAGGAAACAGCGCTCTGCACCTCGCCTGTCAGAACGGCCACGCTCAGAGCGCCAAGGTGCTGCTCCTGGGGGGCGCCAGGCCCGACAGCAAGAACCACGTAAGCCCCCCGGCCGTGGACACGCTTAGCATTTAGCAGGAGAAGGGAGCCTCTCTTTGGAGAGAGTAGCTCAAGGCGTCGCAGTGAGGAACCTTCAATAAAAAAGTCGGGAGCCTAACAACTCGCCAAATGTGTCTTCCAGGCGGGGGACACGTGTCTGCATGTCGCCGCCCGCTACAACCACGTCGCTGTGATCCGCATCCTGCTGGGAGCCTTCTGCTCCGTGGAAGAGAAAAACCAGGTGAGTCATACAGTCTGTAGTATGTACTGACTGCATGTATACATAGTAATACGTGTGTGTGTGTGTGTGTGCGCAGGCTGGGGACACGCCGCTGCACGTGGCAGCTGCTCTGAACCATAAGAAGACGGTGCGTCTGCTGCTGGAGGCGGGAGCCGACAGCCACATCTGCAACAATGTGAGGTCCTGCAGCCTCTTCTTCCTCCACATGGTCGATGCTCAGAGGAAGCACACACACTTCTGTTGCTTTACCTCTCGGGAGATTCCAATTTGATCTAAAACCGGTTAATTATGTATTAACTTTGATGTGTGCAGGCAGGTCAGACGGCTCTGGACGAGGCCAGAGAGCACAACAACCCAGACGTGGCCCTCCTGCTGACCAAAGCTCCCCAGGTAAAACCAGTAACTCCCAGCTTTAGACCACATGCAGAGGCTCCTACTACATTCTGCGTGTAATTCAATTAGTTACAGAAGTAAAGGTATTTTTTGTGTGTAAAATAAGTATTTTCACCGTCTCGTATAACGCAGCAGACACAATCATTCAGCAGTGACTCCAGTCCAGACTTTTGTTTCCTTCCGTGTGAAGGTGCAGAGTTTTGTGCGCGGCCGCAGTGCGAGGAAGAGGAGGGAGAAGATGAAGGCGGAGGGCAGAGCTCAGTCTGTGCCCAGAGACGAGGCGCTGCCCTGTAAGGTAACATCTGCACCACCACCACGTGTTTGGAGCTCGATTAAAGGAATGATATTTAATGTCATAAATGAATTGTTTCTCAGGACAGTGCTGCAGACGACAGCCAGAGCAGCGACCGACCCGCCTGCAAACACGCCGAGGTCCCCGAGACGGCCAAGAACGGGAAGCGGAAGGACAAAGTAGGTCCCCTCTGTCGCAGGAAGCCGTTTGAATCCACGCTGATGTCCTCGTTAACCTCCGACCTCGTCCCCGCTCCAGCCGTCTTTGTCCGAGCCGCTGCGCCGCAGAGACACCAGGCGCAGCGACGCCTCGCACAAGAGGAGGTGCAAGCCGCCAGGAGGCGACGTCCCGCCGCACAACTACAAAGCCTACCAGCTGTACACGCTGTACCGAGGCAAGGACGGCAAGGTCATGCAGGCAAGTGCTTGGCCCGCCGCTTACGTACCAACTTTACTGAGCTCCCACCAGCTCAAAGCGTCACTGCGGACCATCAAACGAGCCGGTCTCTGTTTCCAGGCTCCTCTGAACGGCTGCCGCTGTGAGCCTCTCATCAGTAAACTGGAGAACCAGCTGGAGGCCACCAAGGAGGAGATGAAGACCGAAATCCACACCGTCCAGGACCTGATGAACAGCAAGATGGGCCAGCTGGACCGCAAGAACAAACACCAGGTAGGGCCCAGATGAACCCATATTCATAATGTGGACAAAGACCAGCGAAGAAGGAGGAAATGTCTTCATCATCATAAAGTAGAGTGGGACGAATTCCTAAAGGCCTCTCGCTCTCCTCTCGTAGACCGGATAAATTGTTTTACTTCCTGTCGCCTACCTCCATTTCTTCTTCTCCTCGTGTGACTTTTCATCCGTCAGATCCGAGCTCTCGACAAGATGACGGTGGAGCGAGTGGCCGCGGAGAAGAGCGAGTGTCTGCAGAGGATCGACCAGCGGGCCCTGCAGGAGAGGCTGGACGCAGAGAAGAGACAGGTAGCGCCAACAACCAATCACAGGCTCTGCAGCTGATGATGTCATCAACTGTTCACTCGGGGAGCCTCATGGCTGACTGCTTCGGTTTAATTATGCAACAAAAGGTTGCACAATGAAAAGTAGTCATTTTAAACGGATCACATGGCATAAAGATTGTAGGGAAACGTTGGCCGTCTTTGACTAGGTTTGACGTGACATAATCGTAACGGCCCGCGTGGTCGTTTCTCCCTTCAAGCAGGCGTCCCTGGTCAGCGAGCTGAAGACGTGGTGTCTGTCCAAGCTGCACAGCATGGACCTGCGGTCCCCCGCAGAGCCCGTTGGCGGCGGCGAGCTGCGGCGCTTCTCCTCCGCGGCCGAGGGCCTCAACAAAGAAGCCGAGGCAGCCGGTTCCACCGCGCTGCCCCACGACAGCCCGGCGCCTCCTCTGGACTCCAGCTCGGCCAGCCACTACTTTGTGGTCCACATGGAGAGCTCTCCAGGTGAGGCCTCCTTCAGCACCTTCTTACCTTTGTCCTGCAGTGGACTGTTGTAGCCTGAAGCTGTAGAAAAGGGTCATAAACGTCAAATTGACATTTTTCAGACTGTCCTTGAACACATCAAGTGACGAGAAAGCAGCTAAAAGATGAGTTCTAGGCAATAACTCGTCTCCTTCACTCCCCTCAACAGATGCTCCCACTGCAGAGGTCAGCTCTCCTGCTGCCCCCCTGACCTCCGTCCAGGTGGTCCGGCCCAAGGAGCGTTCTGGGATGTGTGCCGACGCCCAGAAGAACAACAACCAGGACCTGCAGGACCCCGGGACCGGGCGCGAGGCGAGGAGGTGCAGATCCAGCAGCCTTTCTCCGGCCACAGAGCGCCGCTGCACCGGGGCCGAGGCCGGGCTCAGGGGGCGGGACCAAGGGAAACACCACAGGAAGCACAGCCGCAGCAGGACTAAGTCCAGAGGGGCCGCAGGGGCCAGGACTCTGGAGGTCTTTGGGGAGCAGCCCAGTGAGCCCTCCTTCGCTCAGGAGAGGGACAACATGCACGCGCAGGAGGTGACGCAGTACTTCTTCGAGGCGGTGTCGGCGCAGATGGAGCGCTGGTACGAGAGGAAGGTTCAGGAGGCGCGATGGCAGGCGGATCAGAAGGCTCAGGCCGACCGGGACGCTCTGATGGAGAGGATTGGGTACCTGGAGGACGAGCTGCGCATGCTCAGGACCAACAGACGGGATGACCGCTAGTGCACACAGTCCATGTGAGGTTCTGGTGTCATCGGACAGCTGGAGGACAGATGTGTGTTCACTCAGCATGGTTTTGTTAAATAAGGGCTGCACATATTGGTGGATGAAACGTTGATCCGTGCACCATGTTTTCATCGTACAGCAACATAAGCTGAGCGTCTGCATGTTGACGTTAGAGAAGCAGGCCACTGAACATTTATGTAGAGCTTCAGTGAATAACATTTTAAACAATCCCCACATCATTTGGACTGTGCTCTAATTATCGGCTCTCTTCAGACTCCGTAGATTTAAACTAACGAGTCCACACATCGGGGGTCTGTTCTCACTACGTCGTGGATCAGAAGTTTTCAGGATGCCGACGTTGAAGATGAATCATGAAGAAAGCCGAGTTGGTTAGTTTTACACATGGATGTGAGTAATGCACTGCGTGATAGTAAGCATTTTGTATAAAGATCATTCTGAATCTGTTTATTGGTCCCTCTTTAATACGTTTATCATTTACATATTGAGCAGAAGACACTGAGAAAACTAATGGGATTTAATGAATTCCTAAAAAAAAAAGACATTGCATATTACTATACACGTCAACAGATTAACACACTAATTACTTGACAATTACTGTTAGAAAGCATGTAGTTCTATTGACGTGTCCTTTGCTGCCCCCCTGTGGAGAAACACCAAAATACAAACTACATTCATCAATTATTGAAAGCTGATGTTTTTATTCTGTTCCACTGAAGTGGACTTTACAAAGAACATTTTCACTTCCCCAAAACAGGTGACAACTGAGCCACAATTAGATGTCTAATTGATTTCCTTTAACTGGTGTAAAACTTAGCTTCTGCTGGTCAACATGGTGTAATATTATAGAAGTTGAAACATAATGCAAAACTGTAGAATCCATTAAATATTAATAAAGCAAGAAAGTGTCCCATGTGAGTCAGTTTCATCTGAAAACATTTTAAAAGTAAATTTGACACAGTGTCATTTGGTCAAAGAAACGAAATATTATTGGATGGTTGACAACTAAAAGGATTCACCCTTTTTTAAATGAACACGTTCTTCTGATAAACAATGTAACAAAATAAAAACTTGTCTTGTTGGTCCTTTGAAACGTCTTCGCTGTAACAGCATTACTTTCAGCTGCTAAACTGTCCGTTAATTTATTTACTGAAAGAAATCCAAAGATTTGAGTCCTTGAATACGAACCTTAAGCCACATCAGCGTTTCCTCCTCCTCCCTCACTGGTCCGACGGAGCGTCGGTGCCGAAGTATCGATCCCCGAAATTACCTTTTGGACCCGAAGAGGAGAGAAAATAAGCGGCCTGCAGGTGAATTCACTGAGGAGGAGGAAGAGGAGGCGTCCTCACCGATACCCGGGATGATGTGGAACTGGTCGTTGACCTCCTTGTCCACGGCGGTGGTGATGATGTGGACCTCGGGGAAGGCGTACGCCACCGAGTGGACGCCCGTCTCCGCCATCAGGAGGGACAGCAGGAAGATCTTGTCCTCGGCCACGTCGTGGTCCTTCAGGAGGGAGAAAGAGAGGAAGAGCTCGCCGCCTGACTTGGGTTTGGTTAAAGACCGAGTCGACCTACCAGCAGCACCCTGACGGCCATGAGGGCGGCCGCCCCGGTGGACACGGTGCTGTCCATCAGGAAGACGAAGTCCTCGCTGATGTCCTTGGGCAGGCGGAGGTAGTGGAGCTGGAAGAAGACGAGAGATGCAGGACGTCTGCGTTTGGTTGGCTGTGACGTTTCTCCTGTAAAAGGGTCACAGGTACCTCCGGCTCCCCGGTGTCGTGGTTGGTTTGGATCAGGATCTTTCCCAGTCGGATGTCTTTGCACACGGCCATCAGAGCCGGCTCCATCGTCTCCCCGGCTCTCAGGATGGAGACGCCCGTGATCTACGACACAAAAACAAACAAACAAACAAGCTCCCGCAAACAACCTCGTCAACGAGCGACAGGAGAAGCAGCAACTTACTCGTTTACCGCTCAGACGCTTGCCGTCGTAGACGCCGCCCTGAGGCATCTCCACGGATACCGGCTGGACCGCAAAGGAAGAGGAACGTTAAGACGGGACGATGTTTATTTACACGGTAACATTTAAAAACACACTCACCGTGAGAGGCAGGAAGGAGAGCGCATGCTCGATGAGAAGCCTCATCAGTCGCTTTGAGTAGAAGATGAACTCGTCTCTGTTTGTGTCCTTGTTCCTACACACACACACACACACACTGTAGTTTGAGGCGTAAAGGTCAGGATGACTGGACCTCTGAGGGGTCTACATAACCCCCCCCCCTCACCTGATGATGGTGTGCATGCCGTGGACCTGCGGCGTGCTCTGCATGACGCTGAGGGTTCTGGGTAACGGCTGTCCCTGGTGAGCCGAGGCCAGAGCCGACCTGTGCGAGTCACACGAGGAAGATCAGAGACGTCGAGAGGAAGACGAGCAACGAGACCCAGAGGAAGCATCGGTTGATTCTGCTTTTGTGTTTTCACAATAAAGAAAGTATTTGCGGCACCGATCACAGAGCGAGCGAATCCACGACCATCAATCAGACCCGAGTGAAAGGCTTTATGGGTACAATGAGCAGAAATATCAGATCGATTGGTCTGTTCATCAGTAAAAGCTGAAAACAAGACTATTATTGATTTCCTGTGAGATGAAGCGAGGTTACAACAATAAAAAGAGGCCTTCATACCTCACAGTGATCTCACGCTGGAAACGTCACCAGTCAGCCAGACGAGACATGAGGAACAAAAAAAACACCGGATAAGTCCACCCGCAACATGAAACCCCGCCAAAATAAAGCCAAACACGTGAGGCAGAAATAAATGTTTGTTTGTTGAGCTGCAGCATTAACGACTAAATGAGTCTCCAGATGTTTGTGTCTGCAGTGCAACGTGCTAACAGCGGCTAATTAGCGCTAAACACACTGGCAGGTATTTGATTGTAGAGGCGTTTTGGAGCAGTAGAACGCTTTGACCAGACGTTGGTGGATGTCAGGAAGCTAAACATGAAGGAGAATCGATGAGAGGAACTGAGGCGTCGGCCGTTGTGTCCGAGCAGCAGCGGACCTGCAGGAGAAGACACGTGTTGAGGACCCTTCACCTTCTCCAGCTGGCTGTGAACGTGCTGAACGATCAGATCCAGCGCCACGAAGTTCTCTCCACCTGCAGACAGGGACGGGGACTCAGAGACGACGCCTCACGCCGAGCCGACGCTCAGCGAAGCGAGCGCTCACCTCTGGGCACCACGATGTCGGCCGACTGCACCGTGGGTTCGATGTACTGCTCGAACGCCGGCTTCACGAACTTGTTGTACTGTTTGATGATGCCGCCGATGTTGCGCCCGCGCTGCGAGATGTCCCTCTTCAGCCTCCGTATGAGGCGGACGTCCGAGTCCGTGTCCACGAACACCTTCATGTCCAGCAGCTGGTGGACACAATGTGGAGCAGTGTGACTGTTTTATGGAAATTATGTCGAAGCCAAAATAAAAAGGAATGAATCAAGAGAGTGGAGCCATTTTCTCATAGAGGTCACAGGACGGGAGGAGTCGCCCCCTGGTGGTCACTGCACAGAATGCAGCTCTAAGGCCGATCCAGATGTTGAAGTCATTCTCACCTTTAGCAGCTCCTTGTTGGCAAAGGCCAGGATGCCCTCAAAGATGACAACGTTTGCCCCGTACACCTTTTTCTGTCAAGACAAACACATTTTAAAAAGAAAATGACAAATTAAATAACAAATTAAGCTCAACTATGATCTTTACACGGCGTGCTAACCCTAAAGAGAAGACTCTCTCACCCATTCTTTGCGTCTGCAGTGGGACGTGAAGTCGTAAACCGGCACCTTGATGCTCTTCCCTTTCTTCAGCTTCCGGAGGACGGAGACCAGCAGCTCGAAGTCGAAGGCGTCGGGGTGATCGAAGTTGTACTCGTTTTTGGCCGCGAGCTCCTGCTCGTCTTTGTTCAGAACCTGAGACCAGAGTGACGACATCATCATCATCATGTCATACATGAAGGCTACTTCATCATGACATACAGTACGTAATCATGTTCTGTGGGGGGGGGGGGGGTTACCTTGTAGAAGGAGTCCATGGAGAGCAGCACCACCCAGGGGACGTCCAGCGCCTCGATGATCTTATTGGCTACTGTGGTTTTCCCAGAAGCGCTTCCTCCACACAGACCTTCAGGAGCAGAGGAGAACACGTTACTGGAACACGGGCTGGCGACTGGTCCGGTGTGACACATGGGGGGGGGGGGGGGGCGTGGCTCACCGATGACGAAGGCCTCCTTGAAGGTGGTCCCCGTCACGTTGTACCAGGGCGGCCTGCCGGCCGTGTAGATGGTCCGCTTGTTGGTCCTCAGCAGCGGCGGCTCCGTCTTGGACTTGCTGGCGGGCTGCTTCCTCGGCGATATCGACGGGGTCAAAGGGCAGCGGGGCGCGCGGCCCGAGTCTCCGCTCCCACTGGGGTGGAAGGCGGGGGGAGAGATGCAGATGCACAGATCAGACTCTTTTTCCTTCTTAGAGTATCTTTGGTGGATGAGGGAAGGTGGAGCTCCTTCAGAACCATCACTAAACATCGTGGAAGCCTAAACACACCAGGATAGTTTTTCCGAGTACGCCGGCCGCCATCAGAAATGCCTCTGAGCTCATAGCGGGCCCCCGCGCCGCTGCGTGTGCAGGCGTTTAAGTGGCTGCGTGTCTCTGCAGGCGCCACAGAGATAATGAAACACTCAAAAAGAAGCCTGCGATCCAACATCCGAGGCCACGGAGACCAGCTTTGAGTATTCATCATATTTGTGGAGCCGCAGACACGAGTGTCCTGCAGAGGGGACGAGAGGGAGACGATGCTGCCGTCTCTCTCTCCCTCGTCCCCCCCCTGCAGTGAGGTCTCTGCTGTCGGTGTGGTTGAGGGGGAGGGAGGGGGTCTCGCCAGCCCTCCCCAGGAAATCACACCGTCGCCCCGCACGCAGCGAGGCACGAGGGGGGGGGGGGCACCGCTCACATGAGTAAGGCTGTCATCACTTGGCGGGGTCGTTGGTAAAGGTTTACCTCTATTACTATTTTCACACTCAAAAAGCTCAGCTCAGCTTCCCTCCCCCCCCCTCTCTCACACACACACACACACACAGTTAATCCTCGTGGGCAGCTATGACCAGGGATCAACCAAACAAACAATGTCAGGCCGCTTTCACTCACGCATCCAGGTGAGCATCCGGGCACCTGAGCCCTCAGTGTTAGCCACGCTAGCATCAGCTTTCATCCAATCGTATATCAAAGCTAATAATAACAACAACCATCCCTATTAGTAATGAACACGAAGCCTACTGAAGGGTGTTAGTGAGTTATGCTAAAGGCAGCCGGCCATGATGAAGCGCTCCCTCTGTAAAACAACCCCGGACACGTGTTTAGGGATTCGGGGTTCACAGACCGTGGGAAGAGTTATTTAAATTTCCCTCGTCGGTCCATCTTTTGTTCGCCGCTGCCACGCGCACACTTTGCGCATGCGCGGAGGTGAATGCTAGCTCCGTTAGCCTGCTAACTTGAGCCGCTAACAACGTGCCGGAGGCGCAGGGCGAGCCGCTGACGTTTGAACTTTACGTTTGTAGTTGATAGTTTACCTGTGGCATCTGGACCTGTCCGCTTCTATCCCGCCGCCTGTCTGCTGTTCGTCCGGTTTGACGTTGCAGTCGCCGCTCTGTGTCTCCATGACGGCTCTTTCAGCGCGGCTCTGGAAACCAAACAGGGGCAGCGTCGTGACGTCATGACGCGACGTAAACTCACGCTGAACTTGCGGATGTCGGAAGAATTGTGATTAGAAATGTGGAATTTGTAGTATATATTGTGTTTGATTAAGTAGAAAAAGTGAAACTACTTTAGATCACTCTGTGGGATTGTCCCTCGTGAATGTAGATCTAGTGGCTTCAGTTTATTTCAACAATTCGTGCCAATTCCATAAAAAATATAATATTTATCAGCGGCCGATGTTGCTACAACGACACAATGTGTGTTTTGTTTGAAAGGATATGGCTATTTAGATTCAAACAACTTATAAATGCTCGATATGTATACTTGTAAATTATGAATCTATAAAAAATGGCATTTGGCCCACTAGACGGTGAACACCCCATTTGCGCAGGTGTCATTGTGAATTATGACCAGTTATTCAGAGAACTCCATATTACTTACATCTTAAAATACATCAAATATAACTAAATTAATGTGCATTTCATAGCCATTCTCCCTTGACTGATATAATTATATGATGTTGTATAAACAAATGTTGATAAGTGTCTTTATAACTATCATGAGCTAATGTCACGTTAAATATTTATATATTTTTCCTTTTTTCTTTGTATTTTTTTAACATACTGTTGGCTAAATAAATATTTTAATTTTAATTTCATTTAATCTCTTGATATTGTCATATGTCTATTTAAACCCAAAAATGATGTGTAAATGAAGGTCTAACAAATTGTAGCACTTATCTATTATTTTGAAACTGCTTATTTGATGAAAATTGTACTTTGTTACGGTTCTTCTGAGTTTGTATCTCTCCACTTATTGTAAGTTGCTTTGGATGAAAGCGTCAGCTACATGACATGTAATGTAAGGTAATGTTGGTCCAGGTTAGGCCTGCTGAACGACACCACCTGCTGGTGTAAATGTGGACCTGCATTGTAAAGTGGAAGCAAAGGATTATGGGTAATTGGTTGATATTAAATATATTTATAATTATATATATATAATTATTTTGTATCCCCCTACATCATTTAGGAGAATGACCCTTCCATATGCCATATGCCGTGAATGCAGATGTGGAGAACACCTGCTTTCATCACCTCACAGAGGAGCTCACAGTGACCTGAGTTCAGTTCAGTTCATGACATTCATTGGAATTATTTACCAAGTATTATTCGACAAAAAATATTTGAATTGGCTGAATTGATAATAAATGAATGCAGAGCGGAATGAAGACAGGTTGTGATGTAAAAATAAATATCTGAGTGTTTGCTGTAAGAATGTGCAGAAAAGTAAAGGAGAGTAATGATTAAAAAAACAAAAACAACAACATATGATTTTGATCTTTGAGAGTAATGAATGAAGTGATTATTGGATGCACCCACCGGGCCCCTGCAGACCCGTCCTGCACACCGACAGCAGCGGCCACGCGCCGCGTGTGCGCGGCTCCCTGCTGCTGCAGTTCGAGCCAACAACACCCCCCCCCCCCCCAAAAAAAAACCTCCCTCAGAAAACTCCCGCATGTGGTTCCTCCTCCGCTCCTCTCCACCACGAAGGGTTCTACCTCTGAGATGACTCCCCCCCGCGTCCAGTGAAGAAGACCAGGAAGCAGCTCCTGCAGCACCCTCTTCATATTATATTCATTTATTGGCTTCTTGTCTTTTATCATCATTTAAATCTCACGCGGGACACCGACCGACTGCGGGCCGATTCAATGGAAAATAACGCCGCAAATTCGGAGAAGTCTCAACTGATGCACGAGAAGAGTGCGAGAATGTATTCTCTCAAACTGCAAAGGTGGGTTTTTGTTTTCGTGGTTTTATGGTTTAATGGTTTGAGTGTGACGCGCAGGGGGAATAATGCTGCAATAAGTTACACGTTAGATGTGGCATGCGACACAAAAATACATTTAGAAGAAATAAAATATCATAATTAATAATCTCACATTAAATAAGAAGCCCTGTTTCTCTCTGATTCTTGTGCAGAAAGTCACAATTTAAATAAAAATAATGTATATGAATAAAAAGGACATGTGTGCGCATGGCGGGTGCAGTCGTTACCGGGTGCGCGTGAAGCGCGCTGCCGCGCTGTTTTGTGTGAATGAACAAATTCATTTGCACGCTCGGCTCGTTCGTGGACAGCTCGTGACAAATGGCCATTTCACCGAGGACTCATCACCTGTCATTAAGGGAGGGGGGCAGCAGGGGGGACAAATATCAGGCAGACATTATCACCTTTATAGAAATAATACAAATGATTTAAAAAAAAATACACCTATACTATAAGTGTGCATTTCGGAGTTACAATCATAAAATTATTTTTTTAAAGGAAAGAACCATAATAAATTAAAGAATAAAACAAATAATTTACTTTATGATCCTGTAGGTTTTTCATATCGCAAATCGAAATGTTAAATAGTCAGGTGTGAAACACGTGTGCGCGTTCACACTGATCGACACTGATCGATGACTTTGGAAATATCGGAAAAATAAACTCCAACTGGAGAAGGATGGATCCTCTCGTGGAACCATCCGCGTGGACGTGAATGAGCTCGTCTCAGCTGTTTCGCCCCATTACTGGATTTTGGGCCTCTTCACAAAAAAAAGAAATATATACACACACATTATCACGCGCGCAAAAACGTGTTTTTTTCATAGTGTCAGAAAAAGGTGGCGCGTGCTTTCAGACGCGTGCGTGTTTGTTCGTGCGCGGTTAAAAAAAAGAGTGCAATGTGGCATCACATTTGGGATTTCATGCACCATTTGCATCGCGTGTGTGTGTCTGTGTGTTTGTGTGTGTGTTTGTGCGTCATATTCAACACTTTGTTCCAGCTGGCTCTAAAGGAAGTGACATCACTCCTCAAGGCCCAAACACGTCAGACATATAATCGTTCATTAAGAATCGGACCAATCAACAGGAACCACTTACCGACGCGGCCTTGTTTATAAAGGGTTAATAACACGTTTCTAAGCCTTTATTGATGGTTTAATATTGATTATTAACGCTCCAAGGAGCAGTAACGAGCCATTAAAAGAGAAAATTAGGTTCGGGTTATTTATTCATTTTGTCAAATATTCTCACCATTAGACAGTAAGAAATGTACTATTTTTGATAAAGGATTAATCGGCTTTGAGGATTTGTTGCTAAAATGGTAAAATTCACCATTTCTCTCAAACAGTGTGAATTCATCAAGATTATAAAGACAGATGATTGATAATGTTATTAATAACTTGTTAGGAGTTTATCAAAGTCAATACATTAACATATTTAATCCACTCACCCATGATGTACTCACTGTTAATCCCGATATTTCTGGCAGCACTTGAAGGCATCATAGCTGGCTGAGGGGGTTACTGGGAAGATGCTGCTGATGAAACCAGTGAAACCAGTCGGGCCTTTTGATGGACGCGCACGGAACACGCACAACGTGTTCACGCAACTCACATCTAGATAAAACCTCCAAAAGCATCCAGACAAAGTGAGAATAAAAATAAGATTTAAACAAAATGTCTGATGGAAAAGGCCATAAAAGCACATCGTCACTGAGGTTAAGGAAACCCTGCAGGTTATTGATCCACTATTTTAAATGTGCAGAATAACAACATTTGAACATTTGCTTTGAAATCTCAGGACACTCCAGTGTGTGTATATGTTGTGTGTATAGGGTGTGTGTGTGTGTGTGTGTGTGTTTTCATGTCTCAGTGGTATAATTGAACAGAATCTGTTTTCCACTTGGCTGATTCTCTTCAGTTTGGACGTACGTATGTGTGTGTGTGTGTGTGTGTGCGAGATAACGGCTGATTGTGAAACACTGGCAATCTCCCGTGTGAAGTGTGCGGCGTAAAGTGTGCGTCTGTGTGCGGTTATCTCGAGTGAGCCCAGATTAGTTTTTTTCCACCTCATTAGCCACATCATCACAGCTTCCCCCTCACTGCCCAGGAGCAGCAACCTGGCTGTGTGTGTGTGTGCGTGTGTGTGTGTGTGTGTGTGTGTGTGTGTGTGTGTGTGTGTGTGTGTGTGTGTGTGTGTGTGTGTGTGTGTGTGTGTGTGTGTGTGTGCGTGTGTGCGTGCGTGCGTGCGTGTGTGCGTGTGCGTGTGCGTGCGTGCGTGCTTTTCGCTCTGCTCCCATGATTAAAATGTAACTGGATCTGCTGGTGTGGTGAAAGCTGACGTCCTCGTGATAGGAACATTAAAAGCATCCAGCAGATGTACTTAAATGGCAGGATGCGTTGTGTTAAAGCTCAGCGATGGGGAGGCCGCCCCCCCGGCCCCCACAGCCCTGCTGTCGCATTCAAGCTCACAACAACCCATCAACCAAAAGACGGTCATTTTCTTCCCCACAGGAAGCCATTTTTATTTCGAACGGTTAAGTGTTAAAGTCCAGATTAAATACATTTTCCTCTTTCTCCCCCCCCCCCCCCCCCCGCAGCTCCTCTCCAGACCCCAAAGATCAATACCCCGACTTCCCCTTTAAGAACGGGGGCGTGGCCGTGGAGCTGAGGAGGCCCGTGGGCGCCCACTGCCACGGGGCCGCGGCGCCGGCCCGGGACGAGGGCGCCGTCCGGCAGCTGGCCAGGAAGAAACTCTACATCGCCTCGGCCGTGTGCCTGGTCTTCATGGTGGGAGAGGTCATAGGTGAGAGCTTATCGTGGTGCGGTGTTATTCGTTATAACTTTAAGCGAGGTATCAAAAGAATAGGCGCCGCCCCCCTGGTGGCCACTACAGAGAACACCACGCTGGCGTCACTCAGTAACTGGCGCCCCTGGTTCCCCCGCAGGAGGCTACCTGGCGCACAGCCTGGCCATCATGACCGACGCCGCCCACCTGCTGACGGACTTCGGCAGCATGATGGTGAGCCTGTTCTCCCTGTGGATCTCCTCCAGACCGCCCACCAAAACCATGAACTTCGGTTGGCACCGATCAGGTGAGAACGACGGCGACGGGACCCTCGCCTCCTCCCTCAATATGAAAAGGTAATTAGGACCCCCCCCCCCCCTCGTCTTCTGCCCCCCCACAGAGATCCTCGGGGCGTTCGTCTCAGTCATCTCCATCTGGGTCGTCACGGGGGCTCTGGTGTATTTGGCCGTCGAGAGGATCGTACGCGGCGACTACGAGATCGACGGCCACGTGATGCTCATCACCTCGTGCTGCGCCGTCGTGGTCAACATAATGTGAGCGGTTTCATTTCTGCGTTCTCTGCAGTGACCACTCCCCCCCCCCCCCCCCCGCCCCCCGCCTCGCCAATCAACCCGTAGCCTCTTCTCTCTGCAGCATGGCCTACATCCTCCATCACTCCACCACCTTCCACGCCCACGGCACCGGCTACCAGCAGATCGACGAGGGCGGCCGGAGCCCCGTCGCCCACGGCCACTCCCACGCGCTCCCCGGCGGCCACGGCAACACCAGCGTGCGCGCCGCCTTCATCCACGTGGTCGGCGACCTGCTGCAGAGCGTCGGCGTCATGGTGGCGGCGATCATCATCTACTTTCGGGTCGGATATTGATCACGTTCACGTCAGAAAAGAGAGCTTTACGCTCAAATTACATTTATATGTTGCCTGAATATTCTCAGCTTTTGTAGCAAAGAAAGACCACAAAGTGTCCTTCTAAAGGCATGGAGGTTCTCCAACGCGTGCATCGTGAGAGTTAAACAGGATTCATCCAAGACGTTCCCTCTCTCTTTCTGCCTCGGGGTCTATAATGGCTGCCGACTGTGGGAAAAACACCATCTGACGCCCGTTATTTTAATCTTCAAAAGCCTCTTTTCGCCCTTGCAGCCCGAGTACAAAGTGGCGGATCCCATCTGCACCTTCCTGTTCTCCGTCTTCGTCCTCTGCACCACCGTCACCATCCTCAGAGACGTCTTCAGGATACTCATGGAAGGTCAACAGATACTATTTAAAATGTTGGGAGAAAACCCACCATCCTGTCCTCATGCTAAGCTAAGCTAACTAGCTGCAAGTGAATAGTCGAGGTGAATTAACAGCGAAGCTTTTGTTGTGTGTGTGAACGCTGCAGGTTCCCCTAAAGGAGTGGAGTTCAACTCGGTGAAGGAGGTGCTGCTGTCCGTGAAAGCCGTGAAGTCCATGCACTCCCTGCACCTGTGGGCCCTGACCCTGGGCCAGGCGCTGGTGTCCGTGCACGTGGCCATAGGTGAGACGACGCAACGACCCGCACACACACACACACACACACACACACACACACACACACACACACACACACACACACACACACACCTGCACCTGCACAGCGTCTCTCTGTGGTCGCCCTACACGGCGCCGTCGCTATCAACGCAGAGCTTGTCTCCCTGCTCTCTCCAGAGGAGGGCGCCGACGCTCAGTCGGTGCTGCAGGAGGCCACCGACCTGCTGCACACCAAGTTCGGCTTCCACAGCATCACCATCCAGGTGGAGCTCTACTCCGAGGACATGAGCCACTGCTCCCACTGCCAGGACCCCAGGGACTGATGCCAGGCACCGGACCCCCGGACCCTAACCCCCCCGACAGGAGAATTGTATTATTTTGTGTTTGTGAGTCAGGAGACGGCGGAACCATCCACGTGTCGGTAGAACGGCGCCGATGCTGCGCCACGCTAACGCTGCGCTAGGCCTCGCAGTGAAGTCCCTTTAAGTACAGAAAATAATCTTCAAAATATAAGAACGGACGATTCGAACGATGCAGCAAAGATTAAATTCATGACACTTCAGCCAGATTGAAGTAAACGCTGGTTGAAAACACTGCCCGACGATTTGCATTTCTTAAAAATTAAGAAAAACTGCCAAATGAAGAACCAGGTGAGCCCTTCTGACGTATTGAAGCACTAAAGCAGCAGAGCAGCGTTAGCTGTGGAGCAGCCGACGTCCTACCGGGGGCACGTGGATGAATTTAACGTCTCAAACGGACCGTCTACAGCTCACGGGCCACCTTTGATCTGATCTGACATTAATCTGCAACACCAGCCCGGCCACGAAGGTGTCCCTCATTTCACCGTGAGCTCCGGTCCAACAGGACACAGACCGGACCAAATGCAAGGGTCTCACGTCGCATTATTCATGCAACAGCCTCACACCAAAGATGAGGAGTCCAAACTCATTCAGGGCTGCGTGAAAGCTTGGAAGCGGTTATTCTTGTTTTTTTCGGTAGTTCTATTCTGTTGTGAGTTGCTTATTGATCGGTCTGTATTGATGAGTGTCAAACTGGAGAAGCGGTCGGCTGATTCTGCTGCAGTTCTGAGAGCAGAAACGATCACTTTCAGCTTCAGGCAGTCGATCATCTCACGGCTCTCTCGTTCCTCTCATTGATGAGTCTCACTGTGCATCCACCCGATCCTCCATCTATCATTCGTCAATCCACCCAATTCTCCATCGTCCATCCACCCAATCCTCCATCTATCCTTCATCAATCCACTGATTCGTCCAACAGTCCATCCACCCAATCCTCCACTGTCCATCGTCCATCCACCCAATCATCCATCTATCCATCGTCAATACACCCATTCGTCCACCAGGATTGACCCAATCCTCCATCCACCCAATCCTCCATCGTCCATCAGTCCATCCACCCCATCCTCCATCGGTCCATCCACCAGATCCTCCATCAGTCCATCCACCCAATCATCCATCTATCCATCGTCAATACACCCATTCGTCCACCAGTCCATCCACCCAATCCTCCACCAGTCCATCCACCCAATCCTCCATCGTCAATCCACCCAATCCTCCACTGTCCATCGGTCCATCCACCCAATCATCCATCTATCCATCGTCAATACACCCATTCGTCCACCAGGATTGACCCAATCCTCCATCCACCCAATCCTCCATCGTCAATTCACCCAATCCTCCAATGTCCATCAGTCCATCCACCCCATCCTCCATCGGTCCATCCACCAGATCCTCCATCGGTCCATCCACCCAATCATCCATCTATCCATCGTCAATCCACCCAATCCTCCACTGTCCATCGGTCCATCCACCCAATCATCCATCTATCCATCGTCAATACACCCATTCGTCCACCAGGATTGACCCAATCCTCCATCCACCCAATCCTCCATCGTCAATTCACCCAATCCTCCAATGTCCATCAGTCCATCCACCCCATCCTCCATCGGTCCATCCACCAGATCCTCCATCGGTCCATCCACCCAATCATCCATCTATCCATCGTCAATCCACCCAATCCTCCACTGTCCATCGGTCCATCCACCCAATCATCCATCTATCCATCGTCAATACACCCATTCGTCCACCAGTCCATCCACCCAATCCTCCACCAGTCCATCCACCCAATCCTCCAATGTCCATCGGTCCATCCGCCCAATCATCCATCTATCCATCGTCAATACACCCATTCGTCCACCAGGATTGACCCAATCCTCCATCGGTCCATCCGCCCAATCCTCCATCGGTCCATTTTGTGTTGTTCTTGGCATCGGGTCAGATGAGTTGAGCGTTGAATGGAAGGAGTTCATCCTCTGGGGAGCTGGAATGAGGGTCAGTTATCGCTCAATAAACAGAATCATGGTATCGGAGAGATGTCGACACGCCTGTAATAAAAGCATCGATGTTGTTGGATATTTGTACTCCGTGAACTACTCGAATGCTCGCATGCTTGTTAGCTGTTACTCAATGTCGCGTCCAATAAGACGTCTCCTCGTTCGACGACCAATCAGAACGCCCCGTGGAGGGTTAATCAAAGACAAGACTTCTCCTTTAAAATGTATATTTTCACCAATTTCTAAGTACTGTATTTTTAAATACATTTATTCCTTTTGAAATACTGCAAAATGAAAATATGTCACCGACCTGACGGCGAAGTTTAAACAAAGTGAAATTAACACCATTTCACTGTTAAACTCATTTCCTCTCATTTGTTCACTGTGGAAGCGTCGTGTCGTTACTGCACTGTGTCACTGTTGTAAATATGTCAAATATTGTGTGTTTTCTGTGCATCATTTTGTGTATACGTGTGTAAATACATGTGTCCCCCTTCTACAATCGGTCCTGTTTGTCTATGTGCTCTATGTTGCATAATCCCACGTCACATGATGTTTGATATTTCATTTGTATGCATTTTTTGCGAGTGTTTTTTGTAACGTGAAATAAAAGGTGAAGGAAAGATGCTGGTTATAATTATATTATTATTATTATGATGATTGGAGAGATGTGCATTGACTCAATGTGACAGTGACTTTTACATTTAGTTTTAGCTCCTGAACCGCTAGTAAAATCATTTAAAAAAGATTTTTCGGAGGACTCTACTCAAACCTTTATTGCAAACACTTTTTATTAACATTTTAAAAAAATAGCAATAGAGAACACAAGAGAAGTGGCTGTACATGTTTGAGATTTATAAGTTAGCCGCTCATTAATCTGCATTCCGACACCGTCGATGAGATTCGTGAATTAAATTGAAAAGACAAAAGAGCCTTTTCTTAAACCCCCTAATTAAACTTAGAGGAAAAGCATTTAACGCAAATTTGAAAATAAATAAGAGAGATCGCTGCGTCTGGAAACAAAAACACATTATTTCTCAGTTTTTTTTAGACACTAGAAAATAAATGAGCTCTTGTCACAAAACAGCAGCTGCTCTAATTAGACAATTAATCCAAACCTTTGAAACAACAACAGCAACAACAACCGCTGGAGAAAAGAACCATGGAGGAGAAATACATGTCATTCAGATACATTTCATCCAGCAGCTAAAAAGATTTCAAGTATTTCCCTTAGTTAAAATCCTGAGATGCTTCTCCTGACAGAATAAAATGCAAAAAAGACCAATCCCAAAGATGCGACTTAAAGGAACAGTTCACTCCAAAAACAGTGATTGTCATCGAGTGATGAGATGAAGCTTTTCGAGTTGTTTTCGTGGAGATGTGTTGTTCTCTACAGGGTGAACTGTTCCTTCATCAGACATCACTTCTCATACCGATGATGATGATGATGATTGTTCTCAAATTTTAAAACGCAGCACAGTTCAGTTTAAAAAAGTGGGAGGAGAAAATGTAGAAAGTGCATCAGAAACACTTTAGTTTGACTTTCTTCTCCACCAACAGATCGTTGTGAGTGGGAAACGACAACCTACGAACGCATTCACTGGTTTCCTCATGAACACCTTTCCCGCCTCGTTAGCCCCGCCCCGCAGTGATGTCACAGCGTACCGACACACCCCCAAGTGCACTTCCACGACCCCGTTGGCCTCTCGACGCCGAGGGTCGACGTGTTAAAAGGCCGCGCAGGTAATCATTGGTACCCTGAGACGGGTCGATGGTGATTTCCACTACTTCATTATTCCGAGACACGTTTGCGAAATAAAAAGAAACCCGGGACGCTCAGCGAGGCACTTTGATGGTTGAATGTACTTCCTCTAAAAGGCAGAACTTTAAGAACATCGCTGACCTTTTGGACGAAGCCACGAGAGAACACAACTTTCATTAATCCCTCCCCAAATCCTCTTCCCCGTGTGATCCACCTGCGGGTTCGGCCTCCTGCTCCGGGTCGCTGGGAGAGTAGAGCGCGGCGAACTGCTCCCGGGCCTCGCCGACGACCTTCTCCGTCTGCGAGCTGACCATCGACCTCAGGCAGCTCACCCTGACCAGCCCCGACTGGCCCGCCGCCACCACCCAGGTGTGGGAGCACATGTTGGGGCTGAAACGCACCTGAGGGGAGGAGGGACAGAGCACGAGGTCAGCAGACGGCCTGCAAAGCGCCTCATGAAAAATACAACGCTGACCTCGCGGTGACCAGCGTGATGCGTAAGTAACGAGGAGCTCAGATCTGATGTTTCATCACTGTGTCATCAGCGCGTGGGCTGAACCTCCCCGTATTCCTCTCTGCATCTTCATCACCAAACATCTCACCTACATGAGCCCCCCCCCCCCCGAATGTCCCGCAAAGCACTCGTCCGTCATCACGTCCCGGCACCTTAAAACTGCTGCCCATAACATCCCTGAATGGCGCCTCTCTGTCTCTCCCTCCCCCCCCCACCCACAGTGACATTTTCCTCATTTTACACATCATTACATTCTGGCCGTCTTTATTGCTGCTCATCAGAGGACGAGAGAGAGAGAGAGGAGGGGGGCTCTTATTCCATCTCTCGCCTCCTTTATCTTTATCTTGGTGATTCCTCCTCTTTTCTCCTGCACCACACTGTGTGTGTGTGTGTGTGTGTGCAGGTTTGTGTACCTTGTGTAGTGCAACCAAAGGCGCCTCCTCCACGTTCAGCTTGGTCTTAAACTCGGTGGCCGCCATGCGTTTCCACAAAGCTCGCTTCTGATATTCTTTGAAGGTCCGCTGGAAGTCAAATGATTACAAACATACTTCAATAATTCATCAATAATTACCAACTTTCACAATTTTGTAGGTTCTTGCCTCAAACTATTTTGATACAACGCAAAATCTATTTGACACAATTCAGAAGTGATGGACGACGGCTGGATGCAGCTCAGCCGACTGGCCGCTAAGCCCCGCCCATCAACGGCAGACCGGCCAATCACAGCGCTGGTGGCATGGGCCAGCTGAAGATGAAAGGAGAAACCAGAGAGACTCGCTTGTGGATCCACCCACCGGGTCGCTGTCGGTGTGCAGCAGCCAGCTGCTCCTCGCCGCATCTTTGAACATCGGGATGCGCAAGGAGGGACGTCCGTCGCTTACAGCTCCTCCTCCATCTCCACCTCCTGCTCCTCCCGCATCTCCATCTCCACCTCCTGCTCCTCCCGCATCTCCATCTCCTGCTCCTGCTCCTCCCGCATCTCCATCTTTCCCTCCATCTCCTCCGCTCTCGTTCCCACCGGAGGGTCCTTCGGTCTCTCCCTCCTTCTCCTTCTCCTCCTTCTCCTTCTCTTCTTCGGTGGCATCGTGGGACATCAGGGACGTGAAGCAGACGGGCTGAAGGACACGTTAACGCGGAGCGGCTGTTAGCGCTCCACTCGCGGGGCTCCCCCCCCTCCCCCCCTTGAGCGCGTCACTCGGCAAGAGCGGGGTAAAACTCACAAAGCGTCGGTCCAGCGTGCGCTTGATCTGCGCGGGGACGGTGCTTATGTGGGGCAGAAGGGAGAGGATCACCTCCCCGAAGCTGTCCGCCGTCGCCACGCTGTTCAGCCACTCGGTGTACGAGATCGACTGCAGCGACGCGGGGGAGAGAAAAGACGCAAAGTCAGGGCTCGCAGCGGGTTCATAGGAAACGACACGTCAGTTTAAGTCTCAGGCGGCTCACACTCACCCACACGGTTCCGGTCCGAGGGACGGCGAAGATGGCCTGCGACTGGTGGTCCATGTAGTGAACGCCCTGCGAGCCGAACCTACGGGGGACACGCACGCAACCGGCAGAATTTAAAAAAAACACCACCCCCCCTCAGATCCTCAGAGAGTGGCGCGTGGAAAGGTGAAGGAGAAGCGGGCCTCACCCCGTGTAGGCGTTCTCCTGCGCCAGCAGGAGGCCCGGTGCGTTCAGGGGCCAGAACACCTCGTTGGTCAGGAAGCGCTTCTGCACCAAGATGGGCTGGTGGGGGCGCCTCAGGTCCCACTTCTTCACGTAGCGGTCGTCTCCCGCCGTTATCAACAGGGAGCTGGTGATGAAGGGAAGGATAAAACGAGGAGGATTTGTAACCAGCGTGATGAGCTCATTTCAGCCTCCGGGACGCGTGGATTCTTCTGTGCATCAGACCCGAGTCGGAAGGTTCATCTTCTCATTCACCTTCGTGGCTCCACTTCAGCTTCACACATTTCATATTTTCATCAGATAATCAGTACTCAAAAGCTTCTCAGCTCCTCGGTGTGCGTTTAGACACACATTTCATATTCCAGCACCTTGAAATGACGACATTGCAGATTCTCTTTCCCGCCTCCACCGTTTAAATCAAACAGACGACCATTTAAATATTACAATGATCGTGGCAGCATCAGAGACATTTAAATGGTGGAGTCTTCCTCAGGACGCCAGTGATGAAAATGATCCTCAGGAATCAGGACTGAGGCCTTTAAAGCTGCTGCGATGGGAGAATAAAGCAGTTCATAAGTGATGAACAGTCTCACCTGGAGGCGGGGCAGAAGGCCAGCGCCCGGACGCTGTGGTCGTGAGCCATCAGGCATCGATACGGCAGCAGGGTGAGCGACTCCGACTCCCGCAGGCGCAACAAGGCCGACTTTGTGGACAGATCCCACAGGCCGACGACGCCTGGAGACACGGCGAAGACACAAAGCCGGTTGGGACGAGACACAGAGACACAGAGAAATGACCATAATAATAATAATAATAATAGAGCAGCAGAAATCCATGAGTGACCCGGACACAAAGAGCCTGACAGACGAACCTGAGGGCATCAGGCCCTTTGTTCGACCAAGCGATCAAGAGCGTCTCCGAGGAGTCAATCCGTACCGTCATAAAACCCCACGGCCAGGACGTTGTGCGGCTTCTGGGGCAGCCAGTCCATGGACAGGACTTGGCCGCTCCTCTGCTGGCGGGGGGCGTTCAAGGAACCCAGCTTCAGGGTGAGCACCCCCTCGGCCTGCGGGACAACGAGAGGGAGGGGGCCCGTCAGGGCGTCGCCGCGGCAACAGAGCGCACCGGAAAAGGTTCCTCGGGGAAGCAGGAGGGGGAAAAGAGGCACCTTGAAAATCTGGGGGGGCCTACCTGGTAGATGGGAAGCTCCTCGGAGGCCGCTTCTGCAGAGAGGAACACGAGGGACACTTTAAACGCAACGGCAAAGACACTCGGGGAACATGTGACCACGGCGTCGCTGGGATATTGATTACATGATTAAATATTAAAAGAGAGGTTAGAAGACAATAATTAAAAGGAGTGCAACAAATAACGATTTAAGTATTAAAACCCCCCCAGACATCTGAAACCCAAACGTGAAGATAATCTCAGCATTAAAAGGACTCGACTGGAGACTGATAACAGATCAGTTCTTCTGGTGAATATACGACCCCCCCCGCCCCCCCCCCCCACATGAGGATTGACACAGCCGGGATAAAAGGTGTCGGCTACTAGAACTGAAATTCACGGCTTCTAACACCAACGACCGGCTCGGCGATGCATCTTCTTTGTCATTTCAATTACAGAAGCTCAGCGGCGCTGTAAGCGATGGGCCTTCAGTCTCCCTTTTGTCTTTTTACCCCTGTGCCCCCCCCCCCCCTCCCCCCTCCCCACGCTGCAGCTTTTAACAGCCTCCTCTCATTCATTCTGGTGACTGGACAGACAAAAGCCATTTTTAATTATCTGTCCCAAACAGCACCGTGCTGCACACACACACACACACACACGGGCAATTTAACCTTTGACCCGCTGACTCGGTGCTGAATTATCCCGATAATGTTCGCTCATCACGTCCGGCCGTACGGAGCGAAAAAGCTTTCATTGTTTCACTTGGTGACACGCGGATTCACACGCTTCAACGTTTTCACATTAAAACAACAAAAGCAGGGAAAAAGAGACGCTTGTTTCGTTGCACTGGACGGCAGGCTGCAGCGTTCTGGAGGTCTAAGAGCTTCGGTGTGTGTTTCCATCCGGAGACGGTGACATTTGGGAAGAGGAGGCCGACCAAGCGTCACTTTGGAAGCTCGTGATCCAAAGCACGATGGAAACCAAACTGCCTTATAAGTTATATTATAGAATATTAGAGCCTATGATGAGGTCCTTCAAATCAAAGGCAGTTGTGTTCCTGCATATTTTAAAATGTAAAACCTCTTTAAAAAAGAGGTAAAAAATATATTGAATGTATTTTAAATTGGTGTGTAATCGTTAAATAACGGAGCGGATGTCAAGTGAATGAATAATGTCATCGTATTTCAACCGGAGCTTATGAGCAACGCTGACATCAGGCGAGAGGACACGCCCCCTGACACCAGCCCGACGGGACGCAGGACGCCGACTGTGAATCAAAGAAATGTGTGAGAGACACTATGATCCAGACTGGTGCAGACACACACACACACACACACACACAAACACACACGCACAAACGTGTTTCTGCGTGTGATGGATGTGGTCGATGAGAACGCCATTAATCTCGTTCATGCAGCAGAGCTCCGGCTTCTAGAATGTCAGCAGATACTCACACACACTCCTGGAGGGCATCAAATGTGTGTGTGTGTGTGTGTGTGTGTGTGTGTGTAGGTATTATGGGAGTGTGTGTGTGTGTGTGTGATTGGTAAACAGTTTGTTGGACCCGCGAGCTCTAAACAATCCCTGCGGATGTTGTGCTTTTATTGATTTTGAGGCCCGGTTTGGTAACGACGTCCGTGTCTGATGGGATTAATGCGCTGCTTTTAGACACCGATCAAGTTGTGTAGAATCAAAAATAAGAAAGAAATAATCTGACCTGATCCTCATCAATTTAGTTATTGTTTTCTTGTTAATGATGCCAAACATTATTTGTGAGAATTTGCAGTTTTTCTATCAGTGTAAACTAAATAATAAAGATGTCGGTCTTTGGTTGAATAGAAATTTAGAGAAATGTCACAGCAATTTTTCCTTATTTTCAGGCAATAAAATAGAGAATTAAATAATAATATAAATGACGATTCCTCACAACACTAAAAATCGTTACTCGTCTGGAAATAAACGCCATTTTTTGCTGGAAGTCAAATGTCTCTCGCGATGCTTCGTCAAAACCTCCTCACCAGTTTGGGCGAGACTCTAAGACAGAAACATTAAAGATGGAGCGGCCCTTGTTCTTCTTGTTCTATTTTTTTTTAGTAACAGAGGAGTGCCACTACAATCAGAAAAGGTCTAAATTAAACAACACACCAGTAAGGCGCCTCTTTACTGCGGGAATCAGGCCCCCGGCCTCCTGACCTCAGGGCACCACTGCCCCCTGGTGGCCACGCGGCGCACTTCATCTCTTTAGTGTCACTTGTGCTGTGAGGGGAAAAAAGCCCCCCCCCCGCCCTCGCTGTGATATTTGTAACACGCCGTGTGACGCCCCACGCTCACCGGTTGGCCTCCTGCCGGCGTGCAGAGCGTCCGGGTGGGGCAGGCTGTAAACGGTGACCACGCCGGTGGAGGTTGCGACCGCCAGGAGGCCGAGCCTGGGCAGGAACGGAGCCTTGGACGGGGACGGGAAAGGGGTTATGAAATGCTTTTAGTATATTAAAAGGCAGAGCATCGGGTCTCTGGGTGTCTCACCTTCCTGCCACAGGTGGGCAGCTCCCAGCCCCCCGCGGGACACCACTTCAGCAGCCAGATGAAGCCTTTGTCCTGCGACAGGCCGTATGCCAGCGCCGGCTGGCGCTCCGGACTGGAAAGACGGAACGTTGTTATTGACAAAAGGGACGGGATTTTGGAGCTTTGGATTGAAGAATGGAGGTGGAAACCAAAAAATAAATATCACCTACAGAAGAAACAGAAAGCCCCCAAAAATAATCAAATGAATAATAATAATAATGAGAATATATACACACACACATTTTAAATAATAATTAATAAAAAATAAATATATATTTAAAAATAAATAAATAGCATAAATAAAATAAATAAATAAATGCAAAATTTAATTTAAATAAAAAAGTTTAAAAAATAAAATAAAATATGGAAAAATAAAACAATATTTCATTTAAATGTTTTTTTAAGATTAAAAAAAAGACAGGAAACATAAAAAAAGACTAAATAATAAATAAACAAATTGAGTAAAAAAAATAGTAAAAGTTAGTTAAATAAAAATAAATAAAAACGAGTCAAAAATTGTTTAAAAAAAGAGAAAAGAATAAAGACATGTACACCACTCTACCTGCAGTTGTACTCCAGCCGGCCGAGCTCCCACAGCTGAACGAGTCCCTTCCCGCTGTGCGTCCTGTCCACACAGTGCCGGTCGTCCATCCCCCGGTGGCAGGACAGAGCCACGTACTGGGAGGCCGGAGCCCCGTCGGGGGTGGGACACCACTCCAAGGCCCAGACCGGTCCTCCCGCATACAGCAACGTGTCCCAGCGATCCGGGTGGGTCGGCGCCGCTGTGAACCTGGTAAACGGAGCGGAGTGATGAGTTGATTTAACGAATGCATCATTAAGGAGGAACCAACTCCTCCTGGAGGAAAAGCTGTAATTTAAAATGTGCTAAAATCACATCTTGAGTCCTTCTAACCTGCCGAGTCTTTGCAGAGGCGTCTCCTCCTCCTCCTCCTCCTCCAGACCTTCTCTGGACACCCTGAAGGCAACCGACTGACGCTCCTGAGGCAGGAAGTCCTCCAGGTCACTGAGGAGCACACGGGACACACACACACACACCTTCAGCGGTTACGTTACCAAGGGGATTCCTGCCAAACCTCCACTGAATAAAAGCAAAGGGTTCGAGGTCGACTACCTGGGTGGAACCAGGTGCCAGGTGCTGGTGGAGGGGATCCACTCTGGGAACACCCAGCTGCTGTGGTGCTCCTCCCGGCTGGAACACACACACACACACATTAAAGTACGTCACACACATACTACACAGCTGTTCATTACGCTGTAATTCAGCGCGTGGTTCCACTAAAAGACATCAGCAGGGGGGGAAGCTACTCACAACTTCTTGGTGACGTCGGTTGCTTCCCAGGAGACCTTCATGACGTTGGTGCTGAGCCCGTTGGCCGTTTTGAGATTGGGGCCATACTGCAGGAGAGGGTTTTTTTGGGGGGTTTTTCCAGCGTAAAAAAGGACAGTGATGATCCATCATTTGATCAAGTAACATCTCCAGTGAATGGATGCAGATTTTATCCAAACTCCAGAAGAACGTGATCACAACCAATCAGAATGAAGCAGAAGACTCTTACGTTATCTCGTACATTTATCTTGGGGGCGGGAAAAGGTCTTGCATCCTGCTCAGAGTCGGAGCTGGACTTCTCTGCTGCCTCCTCCTCCTCCTCCTCCTCCTCATCCTCATCCTGTTCTTCCTCCTCTACCTCGCCGCCGGGATGGAAGTCCTCATCTTCTGGAGCCCCGCTGTCGAGGCGCTTCCTCTTCCGGCCTTTACTTCCTGCGTGAACGTTGGGGAAATTATAACTCACTTCAATATCGATACATTATACATTTAAAGAGAAAGAGCAGATGGGATGTCCTTTTATTTTGGTCAATAATTACAAACATGAAGCTACGTCGCGCTCCGCCGTACCTTTGCCTCCTTTGAGGTCCGTCCGCTCCCTGGAGACGTCCCCGGGGTGGTCGAGGACTTCCTTAGCCAAAATATGGAGGTACTTCAACGCCCTGAGGAGACATTAGAGAACACGTTCAACCTGCGAGGACGACGCCGCCGCCACCTCCGCCTCCGCCTGGGTGGGATTACCGAAATGCCCCCAACTCACGCCTTCGCCGCTCCTCTCCGGGGGCGCCCGCTCGGCGTGGTCTCCTGCTCGGGTTCGTCCGGCGGCGGCGCCTCCTCGCACGCCGGCTTCGCGACCGGCTGCTTCCTCACGTACTTCCTCTTTGTTCTCGGCGTCCCATTTTCCAGCTGCGCGGCCCCGTTGGTGGTGGCGGCGGCGGCGGGGGTTGCAGGAGATTTCTTGGCGGGCGTTTTCTTGGCGGGGGTCTTTTTCGGCGGGGTCTTCTTGGCGGGGGTCTTCTTGGCGGGGGTCTTCTTGGCGGGGGTCTTTTTTGCCGGGGTCCTTTTGGCCCTCGTCACCTTTTCAGGGGTGTCCTCTGAGGGTTCACAATCCGAATCCTGAGGGGTCTGTTGGGGAGCTTCTGGTTCCCCATCCTGGATCTGATGTGGGGGGTTCTCAGCTCTGTTCGTCTTTGGCGCAGTTCTTTTAGAAGCTCCTCCTCTTCCTCGTCCTCTTCCTCGTCCTCGTCCTGCTGATAACCTGCTCTGTGGTTCTTTTTTGGGACTTTTCCCATCAGACGGTGAATACGTTTCAAAATCGGAATATTTTCTATTTTTCTGTCTCTGCCGTCCACCGGAGCTCGGTGTTGAACACGGTGGCTTCTCGTCCTCTGCGTGGGGACAGACGTCATTTCAGCACAGACACACGGAGACCGTTCACTTAAAAGTGTTGTTATCATGTTACTCCCACAGGCTTCCTTACAAAGACAAACCAACCACTGAGATATAGCAACGTGGTGCACATGCTCTTGAATAAGCATTTAAAGAGTACAGTGCATCACCTGGTCCAGGGTCAGTGGGATCCATGGATCCTGGGTTTCTGGGGCAGTGCAGGTTTTCTCTGATGCATGGAGCAGGTTTCTCCTCCTCTGGTTCCGCTGTTGCTCGGAAAGGAAGAAGAAATAAGACGCATTTCAGCCTTTTGTGACCCAGACTTGAGTAGAAACAGATGAATGTATAGAAAGGGGATGTTAAACAGGGATTGGACACGTTCACCAGAATTTCATCATCCTGCCTCAGTGTTTCCTCCCTCATGGTCCGAACCGACTGACTCAAAGTTCCCCCCCCAGCGGGTAAATGACTGCATGAGAGTCTGGACCGTATTTCTACACGGTTCTAACTATTCGGCGTGGGAAGCCGGGGAGAAAGAGGCACTTTGCCCCGAAACCACGTTATCCACGAAACCCGACCGAGATTAGGACAGTTCAACGGTTTGTTCCGTTCTCTGAAGTGGACCCGAGGGATGTAAACTCAGACACTGGACAGATGTTGCGGTGTTCGGACCCGCCGTCAGTTCGGCACGTGTTTCAACCCTCATACGTGCACGTTATTACTCTTCAGACGAGTCTTTCATCCCCGCAGACACACACACACACACACACACACACACACACACACACACACACACACACACACACACACACACACACACACACTGCTGCTGCTATCAGGCTAACAGCACCAAGCTAACGCTCAACGGCTAAAGCGGCACCGGAGCTCACCTCCGCGTTAAAGTCACTCGAACCCGCCTGAAATCGTCCGGTAACCGACGGGCCCGTTTCCGGTCAGCCGGTTTAAATACTCACCCCGCGTGGCTCCCGGGCTCCCGCCTCGGTGGCGGAGGGTGAAAAACCTCGCACCGTTTTCCGGGACGACGCTCGCCGCAGTCTGGGGCCGCTCGGGATCGAGTCCCGCCCGCCGCCGCCCGCCGTTTCGCGCCGCGCGAGGTCGACGGAACCGCGGGGACGAACCGGACGCGTCGCCCGAGCCGGTGGTCTGCCTCGAACCGGTGAGACGTGAACGCTGCGCGGGCTGCTTCCCCCTGATTCCGGTGGTGTGGAAGTCGCTGTCACACCGTCACACCGCCATGTTGCTGTGGCGGCAGGGGGAGGCACACCGCCCCCTGGCGGCGCAGCGGGGAGGCGCCGGTTCAACGCCGAGCGTCCCCCAAGCACCTCACACAACACCTTCAATCGTCTGGATTGAAAAGGAAACGTATTATTAATTTCCACTGAACAAAAAAAATCCTGTGCAAATACAATTTAAAACTATTACATTTTGCTTTAGAGAAAAAATAAAGCTTTAATGACCACAAATCACACCTGTGCACACGGTCACGTTCGCCAGATCAGAATAGCATTTATGAAAGATGGCTGTGAGCAGATGAGGTTTTAGATATTTAAAAAAATGTAATACTTCAAATGACCTGAATGCAGTAAAAGTTATACTAAAATTAAATGTATTGTGGCTTTGTATGTAACATTCTTAATAGTTTAAATTTATTTAAAGGAGTTATATACATGATTGTTCATAATTTTATAGTCAGTTTTTACTGAGTGATTTTTTTATATTTATTCTATTGAAACATACGTTGGTATTGTATTGTCTTTTAATGCTCACCGTTGTCTAACACCTCCGATTTTCATATATTGTGCTTTTCACTGACGACACAGAGCCCCAAAATAAACAGGAATTAATTTTAATCATCTTCGTGGTTATAACAACAAAAAACAATTACTAACATTCAACGTACAGATTCATAACAAATTCTGCTGAGATCATAATTACTTTAAATATAAAGTATGTCCCTCACAATGAAAGAAAAAAAGAATAAGTGCATTATTTGTTTATTTAAATCTGGTCTAGATTAAATCTACTCTCTGGATGGTGGTGATGAGTATGATGACATCACAACATTATTTTGAATTCTCATCGAATGACTGCAGTCGAAAACACTACCGTCAAAACTCAGCCCCCCGATATGTGGGAATGTTTTTCACTATACTCTAGAATTCAAGTTAATAAGGTTGGAGTGTGGTTCAAACAGAAGGGGACAAAAAGGGGACAAAAGGGGGACAAAAAGGGGACATCTGCCCCACGTGGGCTCTAAATCACACACTTAATGTTTGGACTAAAGAACGTGTATCTAGACCAAGAAGTAGAGCAGCAGGGGGACAAAAGGTGCAAAGGAAAACATGGACTCTGAGGAAAGGGCCGTTGCCATGGTAACAGAGGGCCTGCACGCTGGAACAGGTTTGGTCACAAGCACAAGTGCACGTGGGAAGTGTTTCAATAAAAGCAAAAAGGCGCCCTGGTTCATTTCTTCTATAATAAATCAGATAAAACCTTTAAATGTTGAGTTCTGAGTTCCTGCGATGGAGGTCTGAAGAGGATCAGGACTCCACTGGGACGGGTTCAGAACCCCACAGTAACTTCTGAAATACTCCCCACGTTCTCTACTTCAAACTCTTCCATAAAGGCCGATGAGGGACATGGAGGTTAAAAAAAAGATGAAGTGTTTGTTTTTTTAAGTGCACCACAGAAGGAAAAAAGAAATACATTCATAAAAACCCAAATAAAACAAAGTGTTAAAACGTCACAAACAAATGACTGAAGGCCTTAACCAGACTTCACTTGAGTAGATACAGAGCACATCAACATGCTGGAAGTCCACCAGAAAAAAAACATATGAACAGAAAAACGTTCCTTCATCACAAAGCCCAAAACAACACGGACTAAAACACGTTTTAGGTGGAGGTACATCCTGTAACTTCTAGTTACCAAGGTTTAGAATAGAAAAGTGCTGAATGGAAGGAGTCCATCTGGTCACCGGGTGGACGAATCGACTCAACAAGATGTTCCTCACAAAGTTTTAACCGTTCATTTAACGCAAAAGATATGAAGCTACGTTGTATATTCAACATGATTTAGTAAAAACCTCAAAATGTTGCAGGATGAGATGAGACCTCCCCAGGAGAAGAGGAGAGTCCGCAGTGAGAAGGCGTTCAGATCCTCCTCCAGAGGCACAAAATATGCTCAGAGACACGAGTGTAAAAAAAAGGGACATTTCTCTAAAGAATAAGACACGTTCTGAGGACAAAACGCTGCACTGTGTCCTGCTCAAGGCCTCACGAGGACCAGCACAGAAGAGTGTGTGTGTGTGTGTGTGAGGTTTCCGTTCAAAGTCTTAAATTGCAGCTCCGTCTTTTTCGAAACCAGCTCAATTTTTTCCCTTCAAGTGTTCCCTTGAGCCTCCCCAGCCCCGGGGGGGCGGGGCCTCCGCGGCGCCCGGACCCCTCGAGCTCCACTGGTCGACCCGCCGCCGCTGGTGCTCCTCCTCCTCCTCCTCCTCCGCTTGGCCGGACGAGACGCCGCCGAAGGCGAAGCAGTCGCTCCGCCTCCCGTCGGCCTCCCCCCCCGCCCCCCTTTCGCCCCTCCTCCCTTCCTCCGTCACGACGTCTCCCTCTCCGGGTTCTCTGACCTCCGCCGCGTCCGTCTCGATGGGGGCCTGCTCCAGGCCCGGCCCCGCATCCACCCACATGGGCCAGGGCGGATTCTCCACGGGGGTGAAGTGGAGCACCCGCTGGTGCAGCTGGGGGTCGAGGCCGTGGTGCTGCGGGTGGAGGAGCTGCAGGTGATGCAGCGGCTGCAGAGGGTGCTGCATGGGCGGGTGCTCCAGCTGCTGGTGGTGGTGGTGGTGCTGCTGGAGGTGGTGATGGTGGGGATGATGGTGGTGGTGCTGGTGGTGCTGGTAGTGATCCACCACCTGTCTGTCCACGTTATGGACCGCCTCCTTGGGCTGGTTTTTGAGGAACTTCTCAAACTTCTTGGAGGCCTTCTTGTTGGTCACAAACCAGTCCTGTTGGAGCGAGGAGGCGGAGTCAGAGCCCACAGACATCTGTTGTTGTTGGTGTTTGTGTGTAGCAGGTACTCTACCTGTGAGTGGACGGAGTTGATGTGGTACTTCACTCCACTTTCAGAGTTAAACTCCTTATTGCAGATCAGACATCGGTATTTTCCAGCCTGGAAGTCGCCCTGGAAGGAGATGCAGAGGCAACAGAAGGAGCCGTGAGGCGAGAACAGCGCTTCACCTGAACTCCCAACATCACACATAATCAGATCAGCACCATTTCTTTCACTCGTCATCCTTCCAAAGAGTAAAAAGGAGGAGAAGGTCTGACGTAGGCTGACGTACCCTGGAGCAGAGTCCCAGATGAGCCTTCAGTCCAGACACGCTGGTGTAGGTGGAGCAACAACCCTGAGGAGGGTCACGCACTTTAGGAAAGGAACCCTTCACCCCACTATGATGTCATTAAATAAATGTCATTCATTTAATACATATACAAGGGATGGAACTGTTCTCCACCTGGTTGGGGCAGTGGACCTTCCTCTGCAGCTTCACCTCGTTCTTCCACTTCCTCAGAACCTCCTGACTGAAGGCCGGCAGGCCCGGCCGGGCGTACTTCAGCTGCCACAAAAAAAAACACACACACACACACACACACACAGCGCTTATTCCAACGTCGGTTACCGCGGCGACGGCCCAAGCAGCCCACAGGGTGAGGAGCCTCGCTCACCTTCTTGTCGTCGGGCACCAGGTCCGACTGGAACTTCCTCTTGGGCCAGTCCTTGGGCAGGTCGTTGTTGGCGATCTCGGCCAGGTGGAAGTTGGCCACCTGGGCCGAGGCCCGCTGCACGCGCCCGCTGGCCGTCCTCTCGGGGTCCGCCTCCCCGAGGCCCTTCTGGGCCTCGTCTTCCTCGCTCCTCTGGGGCGTCTGGGGAGGTGGGAGAGAGAGAGAGAAGAGGGAGGAGGAGGAGGAGGAGGAGGGTGGTGGGGAGGAGAGGAATCGTCTGAACAGGCGCACGGAGACGAGACGCAGGACTCACGGGCGCGTGCTCGGACTTCAGGTGGTACTCCAGCCCGGCTTTGGACCTGTAGGCCTTCCCGCAGTGGGAGCAGTTGAGCAGCATCTTCTCCAGCTCGGACTCCTCCTTCCCGCACTTCTTCATGTGGTACACGTAGCCCATGATGCTGGTGAAGGCGGCGTGACAGCCCTGAGAGGACGAGAGGAACCATTTCAACCCGGGGTTCAGAGTTGAGTGAATCTCAGAATTTGGAAGATTTCTTTTACCTCTTTGGAGCATTTTAACTTGCCGAGCCTCTTGAGGATTTTACGCAGTTTGTCTTTGATGGCCCGGTCGTCCAGGTCCTTGGCATCTTCTGCCGAGGGCTGAACAGAGAGGCAAAGAAGCCGATTGCAGGAGCTTGTGTTCCATTGCCCACCGAAGTGTTTCACTCTGCTCACTCGACCCGTCACCACACCGCAGTCAGAACACAAAAGAGCACGAGAGCAGCCGCTCTTACCAGGTGGCTGTGGTCCGCCATGACGTGGTACTTCATCCCCGTGGAGGACTTCAGCTGCTTCCCACAGTGCGGACACGTGAAGGGCAGCTGCACACAATTCACACGCCGCTGTAATCTGTGACCATTTCACTCACATTATTTTAGAAATCATGTATTGCATTTTTTCAAAGATATCTCAGGTGCCTCCTGCAGTACTCCGAGGTACCTCTAGGGGGTAACAGTACGCTGGACTCAAAAGACCTGTGTACATGAGGGGACACTTTGAATGCCCCTTTAGTGGCGTTAAAGGATGAGAGTCCTTTAAAATCTTCTTCTTCTTCTCAGTGATGTTGTGACTCCAGGCTGCTCACCAGTCGGCAGTTCTCCATGTGCTTCTTCAGCCCCTCCACGGTCTTCCTGCTCACGCTCTTACATTTCGGGCAGGTGACTCGGCCTTTGGCCACAATCTGCAGCTGCCATTGCTCCTCTTGACTTCCTGGAGGGGGGGGGGGGGGGCGACAAAATAAGTGGTTTAATTTGACATATTTTAAAGTGGCACCTGGACAGCAGACAAAAGGGGACGGAGACTCTGGCTCACCTGGGGGGTACGTGGGGGGCTCCTTCTTGGTGGAGATGAGAGGGGGTTTCTGGTCCTCGCTGGGGGGGGCTGCCTCACCGGCACCATCCGAATCTGAAATATTTACATTAGAGGAAATATTTTGTCCTATCATTGAGACAAAAGAAAAGTCCTTATTTTTACTTTATTTATGAAATGTTTCTTTTTGGGGTAATTAATCGTCTCATGTGTGAGTCACCCTTTCACAATAAAATACATGTTCTAAAGGAGATTTATATTCAAAATATTGATCTACACATGAGCTGCTCCAGTTTCATCCCACAGCGGGAAACACACTTCTTCTGAATGAATGAATGAATGAATGAATGAATGAAACGTGACAAACAAACTCACTCGGGTCTCGGCCGTCTGGGGGCCGGGAGAAGATTCCAACGGGGGGGTCTCGCTCCGTCTCCACTCTTTGGACTTTCTTCATGTTCAAGTCTTCAAAAATCAACACAGAAATACTCCACATGTACAAATACTTCATTTATCTCATGAACAAAGGGAGTATGTCGCTTGGGAAGTACAGTTACACACTATTCATGGACACACTGTTGCATTCAGGGTCCAGGTTCTCTCTGATTGGTCGGGTTCCGTATTCTACCGTTAGCTCGGTGTTGTTCATAACCGGAGTGCCTTTACCTGTACGATGTGACGTGCATCACCACGTACCGGGTCTCCAGACGGGCCCCCGGTCTCTGGCGGCGCCGCCCCACCCTTGGTCTTGGCTGCGGCCGCTCCCCCACGCCTGCTCCGGCCCCTGGGAGGGCCCCTCCGGCCCGGGGTCCCTGCCCTCGATCCAGACCTGGCCCTGGCCCCGGTCCCTGTCGGCCGCCCAGCCTTGCTCGGGGCACCGGTCCCGGCCCGTCATCCAGGCCTGGTCGGGCCCGCCGTCCCCGCCCGGGACCCACGTCTGTTCTTGCCCGGCGTGCGGCGCTCGGTCCCTGCCGGCGGTCCAGACCTGCTCCTGCGGTCGGTCCCGCCCCGGGGCCCAGGCGTCGGGGGCCCGGGCCCTGCTGGGGTTCCAGCCGGGGTGCTGAGGTTGGGGGGCCGCCCTGCCGGCCTCGGGGCCCTGAGGCAGCCCTGCAGAGGGCGGAGCCATGGACCCGGGGTCCGCCCCATTGGCCAGGCCGCCCGATGACATCACTGAGCAGCTGGTGGTCGGGTAATCTATTGTTCCCATGGAAACACTCTGGAGGTCCTCATACCTGGTTTAAAAAACAAACACAACAACACTTATTATTGCAGGACAGATGTGATTTTTAATTGAAGTTTTGGATGGTCACAGGGCTCTACAACGCTCACCTCTTCCTTCCGTAGGATCTCCTGGTCTTCAGGGCGTCGGGGGCTTCGCACTCGTCGTCCTGAAACATTCCAGCAGAGCGCTGTGAAGAACCAGCGAACCACGCGCACTCAAACTACTCGCCGGGTCGTTCTCACCTGAGGAAATCCGGCCGGGTTCAAGGCGCAGCTTCTGTCCGCCAATCGCTGCACGGCTGTAGGGAGGCAACGTGGGGCTTGAGTCACAATCAGAGGCGCCGGCAGCTTTTCAGAATAAAACCTCCATACCTGGACACGGCGCTGCCCCTTTGGGGTGGGACTGGGACGATTTGCGCTTCCTCGGCACGTACAGAGGCGACATGTCCCCCCCGCAGTGTGCCGGGTCCATTCTAGGACACCGCCCCGAAGAAATCAGAAACACAGAGAGAAATATCATGGTACAATTACTGCAACGTTGGTAATAATTAAAAGGTCGATATGTTTGTGAGACAAAAAGTTGTTTTTAATGGAAAAGTTTTTCTTCGATGCAATAATTATTCAGAATTTGTTTCAATGTATGGAACAAATAAAGTGTGAAAGCATGTATTTTGTCAATGACATTTATTTTACAGCCTATATTTTATTTTCTATTACTTAAGAACTTGAAACAGAGTATTCTTACACTTGTGTATTGTCATTATAAAATATTTAAATACGTGCAACAACAATAATACATACTCCTCTTCATGTACTCGTGTATTTGTACACGGAAGTATTTCTACTTTTACCTGCATTACGTAAACAATGACCACGTTTTAAACGAGCAGCGTGTGTTTCGCGCGCACGTTTGTTGTGTTGTGTGCGCGCGTCGTCACGTTGAAGGCCACCGACGAGAGGCGTTCAGGGAGCCGAACAAAAACGTGGTGAAAGTGAGCGACGCGGGAGCGTGTTGGTGTTTTCCACCTCGCTCTCCGGCAGGTGACCATCACCCGCGCGTCCGTGTCAATTAAAAACAACACGGAGACATTAGCGGGACGTTTGGAGGACGACGCGTGCAGCCGGAAGCGGAACCAGCTCGGTACCGGGACCCGGTAACCGGTGCTCCCGTTGCTCCTTACCGGGAGGCGGGTCGGTGGTGGAAAAAAAAAAACGCAACGAAAGCCTCCGGTTCTACGGTACCGTCCCTGCGCAAAGACGGTTAGCCTCCATGTCTGCTGAGTCCCCTCCTCCTCCTCCTCCTGCTCCTCCTCCTCCTCTGCCCCCCCGGCAGTGATCCCACCGAGGGAGGGGCACCATGAAGGAAGACCCCGGCGGATCAAACTCTTCCGAAGCGGGTGACGAGAAGACAAAGCTCCCACGGCGTCAACATGCGGAGGAAAGCACGCCGCTGTTGTTGTGCACTCCGTGCGTGTGCGTGTGCGCGCGGCTCCGGAGGAGGAACGCCCTCCTGCGAACAAACAAGAGCCGCATCTGCTGCTGCGTTCACGGGCGGTGGGAAATAACGTGATTTACGCGATGGCATCGTCTTCGTGCGTTTAGGACCTTGTGCATCCATGGAGCAGAACCATTAAACTACTTTATAAATATGTAAGATATTAGTTTTGAATGTATTTATTTACACAGTCGCCCTTTATTTGTGAATGCATCAGCCAGATGTTTTTCAGTCTACACCAGTTTACACCAGACCCTGAATGCAGCAGCACGGGGACCAGAGAGGGGGGGGGGGACCTTCTGATAGCAGAAAGTTAATAAATGAATGATTTACCCAATAATCACCCAACAATCACTCAGCAATCATTTTTCTTTTGTCGTGTCCATTTGGGAGGATTACAGCGTTGCTACGGCAACCAAACATCCAGCGAACAACAAGCCAAAGGTAAAGGTGTTAAAGGCAGTGACCGCGCCCCCTGGGAGTGGTCTCCTGGTGAACGTGACTTTACATTTATATTACAGGCCCTGCTTTGAAGGTGTTTTACCTGTAATGTCTGTGATATGACATCAGGAGGGAGGGAGGTCCATGCAGCTCTGGAGTTCCTCCCTCCTCCCCCCCCTGCGGTGTCTCAGCCACTCCTCTCCCTTCCTCTTGCTGCTTGTCAAAGCAAAAGTGAAAGCAGTCTTACTGAGGGAGCAGAATCCATTCGTCTGTGTGTTTGAGACGAAAATGCCAGAAACCGCATCAACTAATTACCGGTCCTTTCAGTAAGTAAGCGTCCTGTGAAGCGCCGCGTGACAGCATGACTCGGATAAACTCTGAAGGTTATAGGCCTCTGAGGTAAATCCAGCTGTGTGTGTGCGTGTGCGTGTGTGTGTGTGTGTGGGGGGCAAAAAGAGTCTGTGATACGTGTAAGAATTGTCTCTACTTTATTTAGACTGTTGACTTAAGGTTTCTCTCGCTTTGCTTCTCAGGAACGATGATGACCAGCCGCAGAGAGGTGAGAGAAGTTCTGATGGGTTTTCTTATGAATGAATACGTTTCTCAGTGGAATTTAGAAAAGTACATTTACTGCAGTACCCTGAATGTACTTAAACTCAAGCTAAAGGACTTTCACTTTTGAGCACATGTAGCTGCAAACACCTTTATACCTTTAATTAAGTAAGGTTTTGAATGCAGGACTTTTACTTACTGAGTATTAGTACTTTAACTTAAAAGTGTGCAGTGTGTAGCTATGAATGTGCGTCATGCTGATTTTACCTCCCTTTCACCCCAAGACATGACCAGGATGTTGAAAAAGCACAGGAACTATCAGCATGTTTTGTCGAATTAGAAAAATAAGTATTGAAACAAGTTGAAGTTGTTGTCTATTGTCTTATGCTTATATAAGTTTGGAAATGTTTAGCGACCTTTTCAAATATCTGCTGAAACGAGTGACGCGTAAAGTGGTCGGTGCAAGGTTCCTCTTTCAGAACGGCAGGTCGGGGATCGGTTCTGGTAGGAACCCTTTTCAGATCTCAGTTTGGTATTTAGCGACGTGCAAATTCCATGTAACGTTAAACGTGTATCTTCATAACCACAAAATAAACGGAACTGCTTAAGACGCTGCAACGACACCGCATCGGAACCCCCCCCCCACCCGCACAGGGCCCCTCTTCGGGTTGTCACTGGCTTGTTTTTACTAGGGGGCCCCGACAGACGGCGGATATCGCTCCATATCAGCGACACCGCTTGAAAATCCCCCGTTGACACTGCAACGACACGTCGGGAACCTCCCTAATGGGGCCCCCTTACTAGCCGGCATCGACGTGAGACACAGGGAGTGAGGCAGCACCTGGAAAACTTCAGGGACGGTGCCCTTGCTTCATGTCAATCTGATGCAGTGGAAATTCAAATGGAGCTTCAAGAGAAAAGCAGCAGAACGCTTGCAGCATGAGGGAGCAGCAGAAACCCAGTCCAGTCCACAAGAGTCCTTCAAAAGGGAGTTCTTTCTCCCGTTAAGTAGACACTCAAAAGCTTCTTCTGGCAGATTCTCAAAACTGGAAGATGTCTATGTTCTTTACAGTTTCCTGTTTTCAAAGAAAAGCATCCAACTTGAAAGCTTTGTGCAATACCGTTGCAAGAACTTAGAGCAAACAATGCATTAGATTGAGGCGGATGATTTAGATTTGGAGATCAATTCTGCTGTCTACACTTTTCCAGACCACACCTCCACCTGCCCAAACGACATGTTAAATTACATTTACAGTGAAAACCTGGATCTGCACAGTGATCTAAGCATTGCATTGCGTCTCCTTTCTCTCTTGCCTCTAGTGAGAGCAGCTTTTCTGCTTTGAAGTCGATCAAAACCTATTTGAGGTCATCCATGTGCCAGGAGAGGCTCACGGGACTGGTACCGATTTCAATAGAAAGGTGTTCGGAGGGTCCTTAGATACGGAAGTCATAGTGGCTGCATTTGCAGAAGCCAAAGCCTGCTAGCATCAGTTTTAAGTAAGCAAGTCTTTCCACTTCAATTCCTTGTTTGTTTGCTTAGTTGCGTTATCATTCTGAAAAGCATTTCAGTTATGTTTGTTATTTATATGTCGTGTGTAAAGATTGCATTCAGATAGTTTTAGTTTTTAGATTTTATATGTTCATTGTTTAATAAAAGATTTCTTTACTGATCCGTGGTCCTGGACTTCATCTATCATGATTTTGGGGGGCCTTCTTGCCTATGGCCCCCAGGGGATCTAGAAGCACCCCTGGTCATGAAGATAAGATACTTATTTAATGTTATTTGCATGCCGTTAAATACCCAACTGAGATCGCACCGCAACCTGCTGTTCTAACAGAGGGACCTTCCACCAACTCATTTTCTCACTCGGCGCTTCTGCGTTCTTCACTTCCTTCAGTGTCGGGGAAGACCTTCTTCGTTCACCTAGCGGGAAAAACCAACGGCGCTCATGGAGACTTTGTCAGGTATCTGACATCCAACGGCAAAGTCGAGGTGGACTCCTACGCAGCGAGCGACTTCCTGGTGGTCTTCTGTCCCGTGGTTTCACGAGTCGGAACGGACATCGAAGCGGCCCTGAGCGACAACTCGGGTAGGAAAGACCTCCGTGTGCTACCTCCCCACCCCCCTCCAAAATAACCTAAACATCTGGTAGTTTGTGGCCTTCTGGAACATCCCTGTGTGCCCTCAGTGCTGACGGATGGCAAACCGACGCTTCTGGTGGTGATGCATCACACGTTCGATCCCAACCACGTGGTGGCGGAGAGCAGGAGGCAGGTGAGCGACCCCAGGGTGTGGCTCACCGTGGACTGCCTGTTCCACCAGGGCAAACTCTTGCAGCATTGCCCCCTCAACGACGCCATGCGGGTGCAGGTCGGAAACTTCCTGGAGTTTTCTTTCTGTTCCAAGGTAGGACATTTACATATTATTTTGACTGAAAACCAGGTGCATTTTATAAGAAATTCAGGGCATTTTTTTAAACTTGAAAAATAACATTTCACCTTTGTCAAAAATATTACATATACTCATTTGGGCTTCCAGTGTATGCATTTGTCATCTAATGGCAGCAATAACACTATTAGGCAGTAGTCTACAGAATTTTTGGATTTTTTAAAAACCGAAATAAACAGAAAACGTAAATCAGACTCATTCAATTTTATTTTCATTTCTTTAGTTTCTTCTCAACTAACATTAATTGTATTTTACTCAAATAGAGGACTCGCTATTGACCAAAAAATGGCAGTAACTTATGAGGAGAGGGGAAACAACTCTCACTGACCGTTAGCTAGCTAGCATATCTTTGTAGCTAACATTAGTGAAATAGCTAATCAGAGCTAGCTAACGTTAGCTAACTAACGTGACGGGCTCCTAGTTAAATCATTTTAAGATAATTAACACTTAGTTATCACTCACCGTAGGCGATGGTATGTTGCTCAAAACATTCAATGGCAACTGGACCGGGTTATTACAGCTATGTTTTTGACAAGTTAACTAAACTATTATTATTGTTGGAGGAAATGCGATGAGGCGTCCACACGACGTTGTGGCAGAAATGAGGGATGTGATGAGTCTCGTTTCTACTAATCATCTGACCGCATATTATTTTGTTTCTTTCTTTCATGTTCCTTTCTGGAAAAAGATACCCCCCAAATGTAAGTGTTGCTTTAACCTCGCAAGCTAAATAAATCTTTCAGTCTGTTTTTTTAATCTGTTTCAAGTCTTTTTTCCTTTGTTTTAGGGTACTTGGTGGGAGCAGTAGTTGGTGTTGTCGTGGTGGTGTTGGTGGTTTCGGTGATCGTACCATTGATTTATACATGGAACAAGAATAATCAGAATCAGACCGCCTATGACATGGGGATGAATTAGTCTCTCACCGATAACAGAAGCACGCATTCAATGGTATTACTGGGTTTTGGCTAAAGCGTTTGATCAAGAATATTTTATCTGAGGCAACAATACCGGGGAAAATGAAGCAAGAATAATGCATGTAAAGATACACAAGTAGCTAGATGAGAAAAAGATGGAAGTAAAGAGTCATCATTACAAATCAGCCCACGACACAATCGAAAAGTCTGCAACTTGAAAGATTTTTTTGGGTTGTATTCATTCCAAACCGGTTTTAACTTAATTATTTGGTGTCAAACCGTGATTTTTGTGTTGCATGTTCATGTTTAAACGTGTCTCGTAGAGTAGTGTGTCATCAAATGTCATGTTTCAGAGTTAAAACTTGCTGTGAATGAATGAATCATCTGCTGCTTTGTACCATCAAAGATGAAGATTATGTGTTGTTCCTTTAATGAAGAATAAATAAAGTGGTTGCATTACGTTTTCTGTGCATTTGTCTCTGCTGTGGACGCCGACGTATCGTCTTTCTTCACAAACCCTCGAGTCCACGATCTGATGACGGGACCTTTAGACGACTCAGAGCCCACTTTGCTGATCTGACTGAAACCGTTGAAGCTAAAGTACCGTTACGGGATACCGTTAAGAATGTCTGACGTAATGTGTGTACTGTTATGTTCAAAAAAGGAAGAAACACCGGACGGACAGAAGGCATCTTGGAAAGAAAAGTTCAAATCAAAAGTATTTACTTAAAGAAACGGTCTTGTGCTGAAAAGAACACCTCAGCGAAAAACCACAACGTGATGCTCTGATGCTTCTAATGGTTCACGTGATTGAGTCTGTGCATAAAAGTCACGGGCGTAATGTGTGGAGAAGCTGCACACTGGAGTGGCTTCCGGTTTGTAGGGTGGAGGGGCTGTTGGGGAAATGTTCTGTACATAAGATAAAGCGCCTAATGAATGTTATGAGCGGCTATGGATACCCAGCGAGCGAAACAACAGGAAGGGAGGCAGCTGCCACGACCGGGGTCTACATAAAATGAATGTTTTAAAGCACAGGAGTAATGTCCAAACATTGATCAGAATCTGGATATTGGGATATAAGATATAGGAGTGTGATTGGAGAGTAAAATTGGACCGAAAATGTTCTCAATACGTTATTGCCCTTCTGAGTTTGAGAAGACGATATCAATCTCTGAACATTGAATTGATAGTCCAAGTAGAAAAGGGTTTGATAGTTTGCGTTTGAGAACTCGTGAAGTCAGATATACTTTGTTCAAAGGTGTTCTACCTGTTATCTCTGTTATATAACAGCGGGGGGTCCATGCAGCACAGCAGCAGCTCTGGAGTTCCTCCCTCCTCCCCCCCTGCGGTGTCTCAGCCACTGCCTTCCTCTTGTCTCTTTCTAATTGTCAAAGCAAAAGTGAAAGCAGTCTTACCGAGAGGAAGCTGAATCTATTCGTCTGTGTGTTTGAGACGAATATGACAGAAAACTTATCAACTAAATACCAGTCCTTTAAGTAAGTAAGCGTCCTGTGAAGCGCCGGGTGTCAGCATGACTCGGATAAAAGGTTATAGACCTCTGAGGTAACTCTAGCTGTGTGTGGGGGTGATAATCAAAAGTTTCTTTCTTTGTGCTAAGTTAGAAAATGTTGCCCTGTCCTGCTGAAGAATTCAAGTCAGAGACAGTCTGGCAGGATGGGGGTTCCTGTCTGGACTTGATTTAAGAGTCGGGACCCGCACGGACAAACAGAGGTTTCTCTGTGTGTATTGATAAGGGGATCGGTTTCTGTTCTGACTAGGGAGGCAAGGTCAGCGGGTCAACCAGCAGATGTGTAAGATAAGGAGGGAGGTTCACACCACACCCCAACCAACACTCAACCATTGTTCTTTGTTTACGTTAGGCAAGGTGGTCTGCACATTGGATGTGACCGGATCCTTAGAGGCGGGGGGAGAAGGTTCATCCCCTACGCCAGCTTAGGGCCAATAGAAATCTTTTCCTTTGTCTTTTGGGTTATAAAACATGATGTTTTTGCTGATGTTAGTTAGTTGTTCCTACAGCCTGCGTGCTGCCTGAACTGCTCCTGCCTTTGCAAATGCAGCGCTTATACTTGACCTGTGATCAGATGAATAAATCTACCAGAACGAGAGAAGTAGTTTGGCTGAATTCTTCCAGACGTCCCCATCCAGGCTTCCAATTTTTTAAAACACGAGCCTCTCTTTTGTAATTACTAACAATTTTGGTGACGTCCCGACGTGATTGGCTGACCTGGATGAAGATCGAGGGGGCATCCGTTTTCCGGAACAGGCAGAAGGCCGGCGGCGTGGTTCAGCGTTGACAACAAAGGAGCGCGCTACAGAATGGGTGAGCAGACGAGCCCCTTTTTGTTCTAAAGGAATGAAAAGTCTGCAATTGGACAAATCTAAAATAATTGTTGTCAACTGCAGAATACGTCTCTGTCCTATAAGACCACTAAATTTAAACTAAATTTCAAAATTTTCTGATGATCACATGTAAAGTATAAGCACATAATCACATTGAATTCAACATTAGGGAAAGTGAATGAGTGTCCATAGGGTAGGGAATTTAATTAAATATATACTCAGTAGAAATCCAGAGTTGAAGTTTGCGTCCCTCTGGTGATCGCAGTCCTACTTTCGCATGCAGTAGGTTTGGCGGTTCAGTGTAAGAGTAGGGACCTAGCGGGTAGGGATTTAGTTAATTAAATACAGGGTTTAAAAAGGAACGACGGTGCTCACTTGAGCTATCGAAGGTCGACCCTCAGTCATTAGAAATCCAGAGTTGAAGTTTGCGTCCCTCTGGTGATCGCAGATCGTTACGTTCGCATGCAGTAAGGCTGGCGATTCAGTGTAAGAGTAGGGACTCAGCGGGTAGGGAACTTTAGGTAATTATATAGAGTTTAAAAAGGAATGACGGGGCTCACTTGAGTTCCCTGAGGTCGACTCTTAGTCGGTAGAAATCCAGAGTTGAAACGGTCCCTTTGGTGATTGCAGTTGCACGTATGTATGTCGTGGACTGGCAGTTTAGATCAGAGCAGGGTTTAAATTTATGTTAATCATTAGTCAGAAGAAAACCCAAGTTGAAAGGTACCTCTGGTCCTGCAGCCCCATTAGTGTGATATGGGGACTGGCAGGTTAGAATATTAGATGACGAAATAAGGACACAGGGAAAGATTTGTTATTTTTCATACTGGGAAATGTGTGGGTGGTTGGTGTAACTCCTGGTGTTTTACCGAACCTAGAAGCTGTGGATCAGGACTTGAAAAGGACTGAGAATCTGACAGTGAAAAGTGTTTGACCGGATTACACATTTGTGGGGATATGTATTAAAGGGTAAAAGGGAAAATCATAGTCAATAGTGGTGATACAAACATGAGAGAAATAAAACAATACAGGTGAACTGGTGTTATAAGCCTCAACAATCGAGCGCTGTATTCCTCTAATACAGTAGAAGCTTCTTGATTGGGTTCACAGTATTGGGCATTGTGTCCTTTCTCTGGTGTTCTAAAGCCATGTGTGAACAAATAAAATAACCTGTGAAACTGTGAGGAAAACAGAGGAAACCATAATGATATGGGATGATGCAAAATAGGCACTCTGGGTCTATTTAAGATCTATGAGAGATTTATGAAAAGAAAAAAATTTAAATTAAAAAAGGAAACATGTAACAGAAATAAGTGGAGTGGGACGTAGAGATGCAGGAAGGCTGCAGCTGCGGAGCCCCTTATCATGATGAGACAGAGACTCAGCCAGCAGGGTGCTGCAGCCGGCTGCAGAGCCAGCACACACACAAGCACACGCAGTGCTAGGAGCTAAAGGGAGACAATATGGAAAGAAGATCAATTCTTATAAAGTTGTGTGATTATTGATGCCGACAGAGTTTCACACAGGCAGTTAGAAAAGTTCAGTGCAAGAAGTGAATTAGATAGACGTAGCAAAAGAAAAAGATATAAAATAAAAATTGATTGTAATGGTTTAATGATTTTGTGTCATTTGGGGTTCACATAAATCAGTTAGTTTGACGAATCAGAATAAATTAATATGTTAACACCCCTTATGGGTGAGACACGCACAAGCGTCGGTGCAGTTAGGGATTGTAGATCCAACAACAGGTTTACAAACAAAACAACAATTGGAGATATCAAAAAGTTTTGGTTATCCTGTTTTTTCAGAGTGAATAAAGTTGTTATAATGAAGCATGAATGACTTCTATGTGAATGAGTTTCTAGGACTCCAAGCTATTACCCCAATGTTGATTTAACTATATGAGGTCAACAATAGGTTATTAAGAACTGTAACTAAATGTGGAAATGTGGTAGAACATTTCTGGGAGAAACAAGTTGGGTATTTGAAAGACAGACCCCAGCCGGAGCCTGTCAATTAGAGTAATCTAAACACACCACAAGGTCACGGGATGGTCAGAAAAGGCCCCAACTCGTAGCTTGAGGAAAACAGCAATCAATCACCCGGTTCGGACAGAACAAGCATGAGACAGGGTGATGTTATCAAGGAAACTCAGCCGGATCAGAACCTGCATCAAAGTAATGATTTGAAACCTAAGAAGTGATGAGAAATGAGGAGAGTAGGTGTATATAGTGTCAGTCGTTTGGTATTAATGTTTGTAGTTTTAGTCTCCTACACTCAGAGATGAGCTGTAAATCGTTGAGTGCTGATATTGAGTGTATAGTGCACGATACACTTGATACAGTATCTTGATGATGGAAGCAAATGTCTGATCAAGGAATATTGATAGTAGCAGGACATAAAATATGGAAACTTTGTCACAGACTGTCGTCTTGTAATGGTTCAACAAGTAACAAGTATTACACACTGCATTTGACTGCTAAACATGAGAGATCTGTACTCTATCAGTGTTGAATGAATGAATGAGTGAATGTATTGGATCCCAACTTGGACATGAGCTAAGTTGTGTTTGCAAGTAACAGATATGCCTTCGTTTTGCTTTTGGGCCGAAAAGCAGTAAAAGTGGAGACACTCAGGCTGCTGTAGGATGGGGAGTCCTGACCAGATGGGTCTGCTGCAAACTGAATTTATCGTCTCTTGGTCCTATTGTTTATTTCACTGGTGGTTTGGGATTAACCTTCTGATACATCGTTTAAAACTGTGGGTTTTAGTGATTGATACAACTGCAGATGTCCATCCACTAGTGATAGTAGTTCACAAGTTTAGAGAAGTTAATGCGGGAAGGGAAATCATTAGAGTTGTAGACATGCAGGAAGGAAGATATGCTAGAAGACACATAATAGATCTTGTTGAAGGGTTTTATGGGAGTAACAAGGTCACAGCAGTCAGAAGATGCGTGGGAGAAACGGTGGGGCCATTAAGGCTGGACAAAGAGATGCTTGCTCACTTGGAGCAACTCAAGCAAATTCTTGAACCACACACACACACACACACACACACACACACACATACTGTTGAATGACATGAATCTTAAATGTAAGTATTCTTCAGTGATGTGATTAAGTCTATGTAGTTTTCTTAAATATTAGGACATAAAGAGGATATTCTTTCCTTTTTAGTTTAGATGATTTGGCTCATCACTACTGTAATGTCAAAAGTTACAAAGTTACACAAACAATTGGATTGTAGATGGGATTTTACAAACAGATTGATCAAATATATTCCAACTTTTAGATGGTTAACACACAACAGGTGCTGATCGTGTTTCAACAGGAAACAACAAATGCCCTGACCTACTTTCTTTTTAAGTGCAACACTTAAATTGAGGATTTAACGTAGAATGATTAGGACAAATAAAAATGAACATTTTTAAACAAACATAGTAGAGTAAGAAGGGAGATTCGTTTTGGGGATAAACACAAAATTTGAAATATTGCCTTAGAGGTCTTGAGGTTATTTGGATATTAGATTTAACTTCATATGGGGATATTTTTAACCATGTTTTAAATTAATACAGGCCTCAACAGGAGTGATGGAGATGTGTGTACAGTTTTGCTGTGCTACTTATTACAAAAGAGAGAAATATTGGGCATGGATTAATTGTGCAAAACACAATCCTCAAGTTTAAATGATCAGAATTTAATAAAATTACACAGATACATTATGATACAATTTGAATATTAAAACTAAAGATCTTTGACCCTAACCCTTCTAGATTGATTGAATTGTGTTCAACAAAACAGTAGATGTTTGAACAAGTAAAGAGAGAAATTATACCAAGGCTTTAGATACCGGAGAGTAAGAACAAGTTTATCTTTGTGATGAATGTACAACATTGTTTCTTATCAGCCACAGTTAGCAGGACTAATGAATAAACTACAATTAGATAAAAATTAAGAGAATGAGCTAATTGTAAGATAATTGGGTTGCGAAGCTCTGGCCAAGGATCAGACTTTAATATCCCAAGAAGGTGAATTGGGTGAGAGTGAGCACCAATTCAGCCTTTATCCAGATAACCCTCCCTTCTCCTAAGGCGCCGTCTACCAGCAACCAGACGCATACCCTCCTCCACAGGCTCTCTGTCCCTAACTTTATGCCTCGTACAAGCAGGACTACAGGACATGACGGGGGCCCCACTGTACGGTGCTACAGCCAACCGAGAAGACAGTGGGGAGGGGCAACCGAGGCCGAGGTAAGATGAATGAGGGGCAGTTTAGACAAAGAAAATAATTGTTTCTGTTGTGGGCAGTCTGGAAATTGTTCCAGGGCATGCTCCTAATCACCTAAAGGCCAGAGGCCTCAGTCCAACACAGCTCGATGCCCTCATGATGTCCATCCACCACAAGCACCATACACACTATAATAGATGCCATAGTGGTGCCCAGATCCGATGGCTGATGGTAACCTGTTCCAGAACCTGAGGTTACTCTGATGATCAATAGAAGACATTACAGATGTATGCTGGACTCTGGTGCTATTCCACAGTGAACATGCCATCTGCCACCATCAAGGAATGCTGTGCCGGATTTTCGGGCCAATCAGAGGAGTGGCTGCTTTCTATCCACGCCCTGCTCTGACAGCCAGCTGCTGCAAGCTGAAGTCCAGCAGACACAGACAGAGGCAGACGTCGGGTGGGAGAGAGTGGAAGACTAAGACCAACCTGATCTACATGAGACTGTTCACTGTTGGGGCTCCTGATTCAAGGTGTTACACCGGACTGAACATTGTACAATTAACTGTTTGTCTTCTCCTGAGGAGGACTATGATATCCTGTGGATTACGACTGGAGTTTGAATGGACATCCAACGTCTGTGACATCTTTGTGGGGAAAACAAGGCGTAGCAGATGCGCTACGAGAGACGTCGGCTCCTCACATCACCTTGATCATCCAAAGCAGAGGAGAAGCTGAGAACATGGGGTCAATCGTTAAGACAGGGGTTGATGCCACGGACTGGGAGCCCACTACAAATATTAAACTATTGCACACACATTTGAAGTAAACTCAAATCAGAGAAACACATGTGAAACCACACACTGACAATGGAAACACAACTCATGGTAGATTTCTTGACACATTTTGGACGAAAGGGGGAGCTTGATTGATGTGGGATTGATTCCAATTGCAACGGTGGTAATTGAATTGAAATGGTTAAATGGAACGGTCCAAATTTACCGTCCTTAGTACCCCGTAAGGGATAATAAGCAGTAGGGATAGAAAATAAATTGAAGGATTGCTGGATGCAGGCGTTTTGGAAAAGACGAGGTTCCCCTGGAATACCTTGATTAATTGGGTCCCTAGAACCAGAAGCCCGACTATCATACGGTGCACGATTTGAGTTTTAAGTTGTGGTGTCAACACACTATTAACGCCCCAAATTCTATGTTTAACACTATGTTTAATGCAATAGGCTCTGATGAGAGATGTTTCACCAGCATCAACCTGGCAGATGTTTTTTCTGTGTCCTAACTGACAAATTGTAACTGTTTTATCTGGGTGTTTATGAAAAGAACAGATTTGTGGTTTCTGTTCTGTTTCAAAAGGGGGTGTGTAGAACAGATTAAAGAATAAAGATTTTGATGCAATATAGTGGCAAATTAGATAATATGGAAATATGGCACCCTACTTGTGTAAGGAACATAGCTAAAAAAACTAACTAAAACTAAAATAGACCAGTTAATAATGGAACACGAGACTGTTGTGCGTACATCACATGGGATAAAAGGCGTTTTTATAGTCAAATATGTTGACACTCTCCTTTTAATTAACTCTGCCCCAGATGGATCCTTTACTAGAGCATTAAATAGACTAAGAGCCATGTCCTTTAAATAAGCTGAACACTCTGGCATAGACAATCCCATTAATGATTGGTTAGGTCAACATTTTGGACAATGAAAGGGTTTGATAATGTCACTGTTTTGTACTATAGTATAGCATAGTAGCCTTCACCCTTTGTGGATACTAGATCCCTGTATCAGACAATTATGTCTTTAATGCATCACAACTGCAGTAGATGCTAAAATGCCCCTGCCATACAAGATGGTTTTGTTACATGAAAGGATCCAATTGTTAGGGCTGTGGGAGAATGGAGGAGATGGATATTGTAAGAACCGACTTCAATGGACCTGAAGAAGACACCCCGTTAGGGTCAACGTCCCTGAATAGATAATCTGCTAACTGTTGCACACATCATATATAGTGGATGCACGCACGTAGGTGGTGTGATAGTTTTTGGGGCTAGGATGTATTTCTGTGTCTATTGTGATCGGTTTAGATGTGATATAGATTTCTTAGTATTTCTTGTGATGCATAGAAATTTCCACAACTGCTGCATACACCCTCTACACTGATATAGGTTCTAGTGTTTTTTAATGTTTAGAAATTTCCACGACTGCTGCATTCACCCAATACCCACTGATATAGATTTTTAGCGTTTAGATTAGTCGTTTCTTTTGATTTTTTGGTTTACATAATGAATTATGTAAAAAGGGGGATTGATAATCAAAAGTTTCTTTCTTTGTGCTAAGTTAGAAAATGTTGCCCTGTCCTGCTGAAGAATTCAAGTCAGAGACAGTCTGGCAGGATGGGGGTTCCTGTCTGGACTTGATTTAAGAGTCGGGACCCGCACGGACAAACAGAGGTTTCTCTGTGTGTATTGATAAGGGGATCGGTTTCTGTTCTGACTAGGGAGGCAAGGTCAGCGGGTCAACCAGCAGATGTGTAAGATAAGGAGGGAGGTTCACACCACACCCCAACCAACACTCAACCATTGTTCTTTGTTTACGTTAGGCAAGGTGGTCTGCACATTGGATGTGACCGGATCCTTAGAGGCGGGGGGAGAAGGTTCATCCCCTACGCCAGCTTAGGGCCAATAGAAATCTTTTCCTTTGTCTTTTGGGTTATAAAACATGATGTTTTTGCTGATGTTAGTTAGTTGTTCCTACAGCCTGCGTGCTGCCTGAACTGCTCCTGCCTTTGCAAATGCAGCGCTTATACTTGACCTGTGATCAGATGAATAAATCTACCAGAACGAGAGAAGTAGTTTGGCTGAATTCTTCCAGACGTCCCCATCCAGGCTTCCAATTTTTGAACACGAGCCTCTCTTTTGAAATTACTAACAGGGGGGGGGGGGGCAAAGTCTGTGATACGTGTAAGAATTGTCTCTACTTTATTTTAAACGGTTGACTTAAGGTTTCTCTCGCTTTGCTTCTCAGGAACGATGATGACCAGCCGCAGAGAGGTGAGAGAAGTTCTGATGGGTTTTCTTATGAATGAATACGTTTCTCAGTGGAATTTAGAAAAGTACATTTACTGCAGTACCCTGAATGTACTTACACTCAAGCTAAAGGACTTTCACTGTGCAGGGATCACTTTCACTTTTGAACACATGTAGCTGCAAACACCTTTATACCTTTAATTAAGTTTGGTTTTGAATGCAGGACTTTTACTTACTCAGTATTGTACTTTAACTCAAAAGTGTGAAGCTGTGTGTAGCTGTTGTTATGAATGGCTTTTGCACGTCATGCTGATTTTACCTCCCCTCCCCCCCAAGACATGAGCAGAATTAGTGCTTTGTTGAAATAGAAAAATAAATATTAGTATTGAAGTTGAAGATGTTCTCCATTGTTTCATGCTTTTTGAGAATTATAAAGTTGAACCAGCTGAAGACGCACATTCTTCCCTTCCTTCAGTGTTGGGGAGGAACTTCTTCATTCACCTGGCGGGAAAAACCATCGGCGCTCATCGAGACTTGGTCACGTATCTGACATCCAACGGCAAAGTCGAGGTGGAGTCCTGGGCAGAGAGCGACTTCCTGGTGGTCTTCTGTCCCGTGGTTTCACGAGTCGGAACGGACATCGAAGCGGCGCTGAGCGACAACTCGGGTAGGAAAGACCTCCGTGTGCTACCCCCCCGTCCCTCCAAAATAACCTAAACATCTGGTAGTTTGTGGCCTTCTGGAACATCCCTGTGTGCCCTCAGTGCTCTCAGAGCTGACGGATGGCAAACCGACGCTTCTGGTGGTGATGCATCACACGTTTGATGCCAACCACGTGGTGGCGGAGAGCAGGAGGCAGGTGAGCGACTCCAGGGTGAGTCTCACCGTGGACTGCCTGTTCCACCAGGGCAAACTCCTGCCGTGCCGACTCAACGACGCCATGTGGCTGCAGGTCGGCGACTTCCTGGGGTTTTCTTTCGGTTCACAGGTACGACGACCTCTTCTGACGCGAAGAGGCGTCCACACGACATTGTGGCAGAAATGAGGGATGTGATGAGTCTCGTTTCTACTAATCATCTGACCGCATATTATTTTGTTTCCTTCTTTCAGATTCCTACCTGGAAAAAGATACCCACCAAATATTGTAAGTGTTGCTTTAACCTAATCATAATAAATCATTCAGTCAGTCTTTTTAGTAAAATATCCCGTATTTTAGGTTGTTGATGAGCTTCAGTGGAGGGAGAGTAGCAAAGCATCTTTCATAGAATCTGGTTTTAGATTTAAGGTACACACCAGAGTACAGTTTGAATATTTCATCCATGCATTCTCATAATGACCACCAGGGGGCACCGCCCTTGTTCCCATAGACGTCTATGAGGAAATGACTCTACTTTTCTCTTGATTCATTCCCTCAGTAAACATTGTAAACACGAGTTTATGGTCTCTATTTTCAAGTCTTCTTCAATACAGTATGATGTTCATTTAGTAAATTAAGGTACATTTAGAGTCAAACAGCAGGGTGTGATTTACCCAAAAAGTTTTACTGTATGGAAGGTTTTCACTGTGGTCACATTTGTTTCCTCCTTACATAAGTTGCCTGTGATGAACCGGAGTTTGGTTCAAACGTCTTTTTTCCTTAATTTCAGGGTGTGCGATAGCAGGAGCCATTGGTTTTGCGGTGCTGTTGGTGGTGATCATAATTTCATCGTCTAAGGAATAGAAGAACAATTTCCGAGAGGATTGCCGTTGACACACTGGAGATGAATTAGTCTCTGACCGATCACAGAAGGAAGCTTTAAATTATATTACTGGGATTTGGCTGAAGGGTTTGATCAATAATATTTTATCTGAGGCAACAATACCGGAAAAAATGAAGGAAGAACCATCATTGAAAAAGCAGCTCACGACACAATAGAGAAATCTGTAGTTTGAACGATTTTTTGTTGGCTGTATTCATTCCAAACTGGTTTTAACCTAATTGTTTGGTGTCAAAACTGTTTACAACGCCGACTGTTGTGTTAAATGTTCATGTTTAAATGTGTCTCACAGTCATCAAATGTTACATTCCAGAGTTAAAACTTGATGTGAATGAATCGTCTGCTGCTTTGTACCATTGAAGATGAAAATGATGTGTTGTTCCTTCATGAAGAATAAAAAGAATAAATAAAGTGGTTGCATCACGTTTTCTGTGACGTATCGTCTTTCTTCACAAACCCTTGAGTCCACGATCTGATGACGGGACCTTTAGACGACTCAGAGCCCGCTTTGCTGATCTGACTGAAACCGTTGAAGGTAAAGTACCGTGACAGGATACCATGAAGAATGTCTGACGTAATGTGTGTACATTAAGCTCTCTCAAGGCTCCATGTGTTTTGTTTGCCACCCTCACCCATATTTTTCTGTTCACTGCATTGGGAAATTTCATGATTGGAAGAATCTAAAAATATGGCGCTATCAGGTATCCCGGTGACCCCCGTAACCCCCGCAGGGCCTCCGAGTTCTTCTGCTGACATGAGAAGCATCAAGGGAAGCAGGATGTGCTTTTTCGTGGTGAATTTGGATAGAAGCCCCCCCGATCCAAAAAAACAGAAATGTCTCATCTCAGACCGGTCAAACGGTTTAACAAAGGTCTCCTTTAACAAAATGAGACTTCACCGAGTTGACGCGTTAATCAAACTGAAGTGTGGAGTTTGGGGACCTCGGCATCGGTCCAATCACCTTCAGCCCGACTGATGAACGTGAAACCAGCTGAGTGGCTTCAGGCCTCTTCGTTAAGACATGGAGATCATCCACAACGAGTGTCCGCAACGTGCTGCTCTGATGCTTCTAATGCTTCATGTGATTGAGTCTGTGCCTAAAACTCATGGGAGTACTGTGTGGAGAAGGGTTACGGTTTATTGCTCATTAGAAGGAGGATATGATCAAAGGTATCAACTTCCCTTCATTATACCGAATTTTATGAAAAGCACTTGGGGAATAACATGTTAAATTCTACTTGTGAAGTCATATCTACTCTGCTCAAAGGTGTTCTACCTGTTATCTCTGTTATATAACAGCGGGGGGGGGGGGGGGGGGTCCATGCAGCACAGCAGCAGCTCTGGAGTTCCTCCCTCCCCCCCCCCTGCGGTGTCTCAGCCACTCCTCTCCCTTCCTCTTGTGTCTAACTGCTTGTCAAAGCAAAAGTGAAAGCAGTCTTACCGATAGGAAGCAGAATCTATTCGTCTGTGTGTTTGAGACGAAAATGACAGAAACCACATCAACTAAATACCAGTCCTTTAAGTAAATAAGCGTCCTGTGAAGCGCCGGGTGTCAGCATGACTCGGATTAACTTTGAAGGTTATAGACCTCTGAGGTAACTCTAGCTGTGTGTGGGGGGGGGGGGGCAAAGTCTATGATTTGTGTAAGAATTGTCTCTACTTTATTTAGACTGTTGACTTAAGGTTTCTCTCGCTTTGCTTCTCAGGAACGATGATGACCAGCCGCAGAGAGGTGAGAGAAGTTCTGATGGGTTTTCTTATGAATGAATACGTTTCTCAGTAGAATTTAGAAAAGTACATTTACTGCAGTACCCTGAATGTACTTACACTCAAGCTCAAGGACTTTCACTGTGCAGTGATCACTTTCACTTTTGAACACATGTAGCTGCAAACACCTTAATACCTTTAATTAAGTTAGGTTTGAATGCAGGACTTTTACTTACTGATATCTGTACCAGCAGGTGTGTTATGAATGGCTTTTGTGCGTCATGCTGATTTTACATCCCCTCCCCCACAAGACATTGTGTTTGTAAAAGAGGTTCGTACAACGATGTATTTGGAGTCTGTCTTTATTTAGCAACTCTGTACAGCAGCCCTGAAGCTCCCGCTCCCCCCACCGACGTCACTTCCTGTTACTTCAAAATAAAACATTCTTTACGCTATTATTCCATAATACCACAGACATGACCAGAATGTTGATAAAGCAAACACCCATTAAAGGAACTATCAGTATGCTTTGTTGAAAAAGAAAAAGAAATAACAGTATTGAATCAAGCTGAAGATGTTCTCCATTGTTTCATGCTTTTTAGAATTATAAAGTTTGGAAATAATTAGCAACCTTTTGAAATATCTGCTGAAACCAGCTGAAGACGCACATTCTTCCCGTCCTTCAGTGTCGGGGAAGACCTTCTTCGTTCACCTGGCGGGAAAAACCAACGGCGCTCATCGAGACTTCGTCACGTATCTGAAATTCAACGGCAAAGTCGAGGTGGAGTCCTGCGCAGAGAGCGACTTCCTGGTGGTCTTCTGTCCCGTGGTTTCACGAGTCGGAACGGACATCGAAGCGGCCCTGAGCGACAACTTGGGTAGGAAAGACCTCTGTGTGCTACCCCCTCCCCCTCCCTCCAAAATAACCTAAACATCTGGTAGTTTGTGGCCTTCTGGAACATCCCTGTGTGCCCTCAGTGCTGACGGATGGCAAACCGACGCTTCTGGTGGTGATGCATCACACGTTCGATGCCAACCACGTGGTGGCGGAGAGCAGGAGGCAGGTGAGCGACTCCAGGGTGAGTCTCACCGTGGACTGCCTGTTCCACCAGGGCAAACTCCTGCAGTGCCGACTCAATGATGCCATGTGGCTGCAGGTCGGCAACTTCCTGGGTTTTTCTTCCGGTTCACAGGTACGACGACTTCTTCTGACGCGTAGAGGCGTCCACACGACATTGTGGCAGAAATGAGGGATGTGATAATTCTCGTTACTAGTAATCATTTATCTTTCTTTCAGGTTAATTTCTGCAAAAGGATATTCACCAAATGTTGTAAGTGTCGCCTTAACCTTGCAAGCAAAATAAATCATTCGGTCAGTGTTTTTAGTAAAATATTCTGTATTTTAGGTTGTTGATGAGCTTCAGTGGAGGGAGAGTAGCAAAGCATCTTTCATAGAATGTGGTTTTAGATTTAAGGTAGACACCAGAGTACAGTTTAAATATTTCAGCCATGCATTCTCATAATGACCACCAGGGGGCAACGCACTTGGTCCCATAGAGGTCTATGAGAAAATTACTCTACTTCTACTCTACTTCATTGCCCCAGTAAACATTGTAAACATGAGTTTGTGGTCTCAGCCTCTAGTTTCAAGTCTTCTTCAATACAGCATGATGTTTATCTAGTAAATGATGGTCCACTTAGAGTCAAACAGACCCTGAGGCAGGGTGTGTTTCACTTAAAAAGTCAACACATTTGTTTCCTCTCTAAATAAGTTGACTGTGATGAACAGGAGTCTGATTCAAGTCTTTTTTTCTTTATTTTATGGTACGCAGTGGAAGTTTGTCTCGCATTGCTGTTGGTGCTGTTGGTGCTGTTGGTGTGGATCAAAAATTCATTGACTGAAAAATGGAAGAAACTATTTCCGAGACGACTGCTGCCGACACACAGATGAATTAGTCTCCCACTGATAACAGAAGGAAGCTTCAAATAATAAATACTGGGTTTTGGCTGAAGCGTTTGATCAAGAATATTTTATCTGAGGCAACAATAATGGGGAAAATGAAGGAAGAATAATGCTTAAGCCAGTTCAAACTTGCTGTGAATGAATCACCTGCTGCTTTGTACCATCGAAGATGATGATTATGAGTTGTTCCTTCATGAAGAATAAATAAAGTGGTTGCCTCACGTTTTCTGTGCCTTTGTCTCTGCTGTGGACGCCGACGTATCGTCTCTCTTCACAAACCCTCGAGTACACGATCTGATGACGGGACCTTTAGACGACTCAGAGCCCACTTTGCTGATCTGACTGAAACCGTTGAAGCTAAAGTACCGTGACGGGATACCGTGAAGAATAAGAATAAGAAGCTCTCACAAAACCAGTCGGGCATTCAGAGAACGCCGCTCTCGCGTCCGTCATTGCACACGTTGAATTCTAGTTGTGGTTGAAACTCGGAAAGAAATGAAGATGCCAAGACAAAAAAATGACCAACATAAGTCAAGAGATATAAATCTCTGATCATTGTACTTTGACCTGATAACCAAAGTAGAAATGGGTATGATAGTTTCAGTTTCTAAACTCGTAAAGTCAGATATCCTTTGTTCCACCTGTTATCTCTGTGGTATGACATCCAGGAGGGGGAGGCCCATGCAGCACTGCAGCAGCTCTAGAGTTCCTCCCTCCTCCCCCCCTGCTGTGTCTCAGCCACTCCTCTCCCTTCCTCTTGTGTCTAACTGCTTGTCAAAGCAAAAGTGAAAGCAGTCTTACAGAGAGGGAGCAGAATCCATTCGTCTGTGTGTTTGAGACGAAAATGACAGAAAACATGTCCTTGAGGTAAGTAAGCGTGCGTGAGCATGGCTCGGTTTAACTCTGCGCGTTATAGGCTTCTGAGGTAACTCCAGCCGGGGAGGAGAAGAGTCTGTGATACCTGTAAGAATTGTCTCTACTTTATTTAGACTGCGTTAACTTAAGGTTCCTCTCTGTTTGCTCCTCAGGGACGATGACCAGCTGCAGAGGAAAGGTGAGAGTTTTAGATTTAAGGTACATACCAGAGTGCAGTTTGAATATTTCAGCCCTGCATTCTCTGCATTGACCAGCAGGGGGTCGACTCCTCTGGTCCAATAGAAGATGAGAAAATGACTCTACTTCTCTCTTGATTCATACCTTCAGTAAACCTTGTAAGCAGCTTATGGTCGCAATCTCTAGTTTCAAGTCTGATGGGTTTTCTTATTGATTAATACGTTTCTCAGCCATGACATATGCGTTTTGCTTGCTTCGTCCTGGTCGGTAGCGGACAGTGTAATCGAAGACTGCTCGGGCACCCAAAGCTGTTTTGTAGCTCCCTGTATTGCACAAGCCAATCGGCATCCTTTGAAACTCAAAAATGCCAAAGGGGGTGCAGAAGGCCGTCTTCATCTGGTCCTGCTCTGTGAATGGAACCTGATGGTGTCCGCTGGCCAAGTCCAGGGTGAAGAACCACTTGTGCAGATATCTTAATTTTACAAATGTTACCGGGTATATATTCCACGTTTAGACACAAATATTTACTATTGTAAAAAATACAAATACAACATTTTCATGATGGGGCCACGTCTCAATAGCCCTTTATGGACCATCCGCCCCAGCCCACCGTCCCAGGTTCCAGATCCAGCTCAGGTATGGATGCTTCTTGCTCCATCCAGTAGCTGGTCCCTCTCAGACCGCAGCTGTTGAACTAAGTCCTTCAGTTCTTGAAGCTCAGTAGCCATGGCAGGCACGACCCAACAGAAAAGACCACAGCAGCGGCGGCACTGGTGTTTGACATGTCCCTCGATTTGTGCACATTGCTGTTTTGCCTTAAAAAACGTAAAATGCTTTTTAAGAATTAGTAATAAGTTTGTAAATGCTTAGAGACCTTTTCTAATGTCTGCTGAAACTAGCTGACTTCCCTTCAGTGTTGTGGAAGACCTTCTTCGTTCACCTGGCGGGAAAAACCACTGGCGCTCATGGAGACTTGGTCACGTATCTGAAATCCATTGGCAAAGTCGAGGTGGAGTCCTGCGCAGAGAGCGACTTCCTGGTGGTCTTCTGTCCCGTGGTTTCACGAGTCGGAACGGACATCGAAGCGGCCCTGAGCGACAACTTGGGTAGGAAAGTGTGCTACCCCCCCCCCCCCCAACCCCCTCCAAAATAACCTAAACATCTGGTAGTTTGTGGCCTTCTGGAACATCCCTGTGTGCCCTCAGTGCTGACGGATGGCAAACCGACGCTTCTGGTGGTGATGCATCACACGTTCGATCCCAACCACGTGGTGGCGGAGAGCAGGAGGCAGGTGAGCGACCCCAGGGTGAGTCTCACCGTGGACTGCCTGTTCCACCAGAGCAAACTCCTGCACCCGTGCTCCCTCAACAACGCCATGCGGACGCAGGTCGGCGACTTCGTGGGGTCACAAACCCTCAAGTCCATGATCTGTTCACAGGTACGGCGACTGCTTCTGACTCTGATGAGGCACAGTCAGCTACTGTCGTTACTACAAATCATGTGACCTCAAATTATTTTGTTTCTTTCTTTCAGGTTACTTCCTGTAAAAAGTTGCCCATCAAATTTTGTAAGTGTTGCTTTAACCTTGCAAGCAAAATTATTAATTCTGTAGTGAGAGTATTTTTGGTAAAATATCTCGCCTTTTAGGTTCCTCATGAATGATACAATGTGGCTTTAGATTTAAGGTACACACCAGAGTGCAATTTGAATATTTTAGCCCTGCATTCTCTGTTCTGACCACCGGGGGGCGGCTCTGTGAGAAAATGACTCTACTTCTCTCTTAATTTGTTCCCCCACTAAACATGTAAAGATGAGTTCATGGTCTCAGTCTCTAGTTTCAAGTCTTCTTCGATACAGAATGATGTTCATTTAGTAAATTATGGTCCATTTAGAGTCAAACAGACCACAAAGCAGGGTGTGATTCACCTAAAAAGTCTTATTTTAGTGGATGTTTTCGCTGTGGTCACATTGGTTTCCTCACTAAATAAGTTGACTGTGATGAGCTGGAGTCTGATTCATGTTTTCCTTTATTTTAGGGTACGTGGTGGCAGTTTGTCTTGTGGTGCTGTTGCTGCTGTTGGTGGTGATCATATGTGTATTGAAATAGAAGAGAAATGTCTGAGAGGACCACCGCTGACGCACTGATGAATTAGTCTCTTACCAATAACAGAAGGAAGATATGAATTATATTACTGGGTTTCGGCTGAAGTTTTATGAAGAATATTTTAATTGAGGAACAATACGGGGAAAATGAAGGAAGAATAATGCATGTAAAGATACACAAGTTAAGCAAGTGGCTAGATGAGAAAAAGATGGAAGTGAAGAGTCATCATTACAAAATCAGCCCACGACACAAAAGAAAAGTCTGTAAAGAGTTTTTGTTGACTGTAATTATTCCAAACTGATTTTAACTTAATTGTTTGGTGTCAAACTGTTAACAACGCTGATTGTGTTGTGTTACATGTTTAAACGTGTCTCGTATAGTAGTGTGTCATCCAATGTTACATTCCAGAGTCAAAACTTGATGTGAATGAATCTTCTGCTGCTTTGTACCATCGAAGATGACGATTATGTGTTCATGAAGAACAAAATAAAAAATGAAGAATAAAAATAATAAATATCGAATCGTCTCTCTTCACAAACCCTCGAGTCCACGATCTGATGACGGGACCTTTAGACGACTCAGAGCCCACTTTGCTGATCTGAGACCTGTTCACTGGTGACGACGCAGCACTCCCCCCCCCCCCCCCTCCACGCGGTGACAGCTCCTCACTGAGCGGTGGAGTCTGAAGGAGGGGGGTTAGTTAACATGGGGGGGGGGGGGCTTAAGGTCACGCCTCTGGCCTAAAAAGGCAAAGCGGAATACCAGCGAGCCGCTCTAAGAATAACTCCGGGCCCGAGGCCCAGAGGACGGGCTGAACGTGACGGAGCTTCAGGCGTCCATTAAGAGAAGGAGGCGAAAGAAGCCGATCACATTGATTATTGATCTTTAATCAGCGGGACACTGGCTGAAGTTGAACTTACTTTGGAGCCGTCTCTCTCTCTCTCCTGATCTGTGATCTGTGCCCCCCCCCCCCCCACCCCCAACACCCCTACCCACTACCCCCCCCCGTGGCCAATCTAATTCTGTCAGAGCGGATAGGGGGGGGGGGGGGGGGGGGGCTTCTCCTTTCTCCAACCACAGCACCATCTGGGCAAAGGGCAGAAGACAGTGACCACCTCGTCTCGGTCTCCGTCCACTGGGACCCTTTAAGAAGCATCGCCCTTCGTGGGGAAAACACCACCTTTGCCAAAGTGTTTTTTCTTTTGTCTTTTCTTTGTCATTTTCGTTCCTGCGTTGGAATTAAATCCCAGGGATTAAACTCGAGGTTCTGCCGTAAACACTCGTCTCCATGGCGACTTAACCTGCTCCGAGGATTTACCGCTCCGACAGCATGACTGAAACCGTTGAAGGTAAAGAAGCGTGACGGGATACCGTGAAGAATGCCTGACGTAATGTGTGTATATTAAGCTCTGTCAGGGCTCCATGTGTTTTGTTTTGCCCCCCCCCCCCTCAAGCGTTGGTGAATTTCATGATTAGAAGAGTCTAAAAATATGGCGCTATCAGGTATCCCGGTGACCCCCGTAACCCCCGCAGGGCCTCCGAGTTCTTCTGCTGACATGAGAAGCATCAAGAGAAGCAGGATGTGCTTTTCCGTGGTGAATTTGGATAGAAGCCCCCCCCCCCCCCCCCCCGATCCAAAAAAACAGAAATGTCTCATCTCAGACCGGTCAAACGGTTTAACACAGGTCTCCTTTAACAAAATGAGACTTCACGAGAGTTGACGCGTTAATCAAACTGAAGTGTGGAGTTTGGGGACCTCGGCATCGGTCCAATCACCTTCAGCCCGACTGATGAACGTGAAACCAGCTGAGTGGCTTCAGGCCTCTTCGTTAAGACATGGAGATCATCCACAACGTGCTGCTCTGACGCTTCTAATGCTTCATGTGATTGAGTCGGTGCATAAGGAGTACTGTGTGGAGAAGCTGCACAGTGGAGTGGCTTCCTGTTTGTGTATGTGTGTGTGTGTGGGGGGGGGGGGTTCGTTCAGCCCTGTGCACTCGTTGGGGAAACGTTCCGTGTGAAAGATAAAGCTCCTCATGCCTGTTATGAGCTGCCATGGAAACAACAGGAACGGAGGGAGCTCCGCCTTAAAAGGAGCAATCGCACACGGGTGGCTGCTTCGTTTAGAGATGACTTCTAAGGGGATTTACTACATTTATTTTGAAAAAGCTCAGTGCTAATGTTGTTAATCTCAATCTGGATAATAGGAGTGTGATTGGAGAGTAAAAAGGTTCCAGTTTATTGCTCATTAAGAAGTATCTCATCAAAGAGCTCAACTTCCCTTCTTTATAAGAATAAGAAGTTCTCGCTTCTCTCAGTCACGTCCTTCATCGCACACGCTGGATTCTAGTGGTGGTTTGAACTGCCAAGGCAAAAAAATGGTCTTTGCATGATGTCATCACGCTCCGCGGGAGTCATGGAGCTTGAAAGAGGCCTGTGTGTGTGTGTCTGTGTGCGTGCGTGCATGTGTGTGTGTTAAAAATACTTGAGTCAGCAGTAATGGAGAAACCTGCAGTCGCTGCCAACAAGGAGCTGAGGGGAAAGGACAGGTGGCCTGAGTGACACCCTGCAGCACCCAGACTGACACCCTGCAGCACCCACAGTGACGCCCTGTAGCACCCACACTGACACCCTGCAGCACCCACAGTGATACTCTGCAGCACCCACAGTGACACTCTGCAGCACCCACACTGACACCCTGCAGCACCCACAGTGACACTCTGCAGCACCCACAGTGTCACCCTGCAGCACCCACACTGACACCCTGCAGCACCCACACTAACACCCTCCAGCACCCACAGTGACACCCTGCAGCACCCACTGTGTCGCCCTGCAGCACCCACACTGACACCCTGCTGCACCCACAGTGACACCCTGTTTGGTTCTTTGAATTTAACATTTGACCTTTGACCTCAAATGCCACTGGTCCCACCTCCCACCCACAGGAGGAGTAATTAAACGAGTCAGACTAAAGAAGTAAAGACTGAAACCATCTGCTGCTGACTGAATACGAGCCAAACAGCAGATGAGCATTGGAGCAGAAAAGTGTTCAATAAGACGTTCCTCTGCTCCTCAGCGCGCTCCTCCGCCTCCTCCACCACCACCACCATGGTCATCGACGGCAGGACCGCCGACGCCGCCGCCCGAGGACCCAAGAAGAAGTTCTCGGACGACCTCCACTCGACCTTCAGCTCCCCGCTGGCCTGGATCCTGGTTCTGGCTCTGGTCATCACGTGGTCTTGTGTCTTTGTCATCATGTTTGACCTGGTGGACTACAAGACCGTCTCAGGTAAGGGGGGGGGGGGGGTGGGGAGGGGGAGGGGGGTGCTGTGCCTCTGGTTGGTGTTCATTTCCTGTTCACCTCCACTCCGCCCTCCAACCAGAACACCTACACCTGGCTTCTTTCCTCCGTCGGCTCCTGAACGATTCACAACTTTGACCTTGAACAGAACGACGGACTCCGCCCCCGACACCAAAGCTCCTCCCTCCTCTTTACCTGTGTTTTCTCCTCCACCCAGGTCGCCCCCCCCCTCTCCCCAGGAAGATTTTAAAGGACTCAGGCCGTAGAGGCAAGCCTCCCAATGTGCTATCACTAGCTGCCTGCTACTGCCCCCCCCCATGCATTTCTGTCTGACTTCTACTCCAAGCTCACAAAATGTTATCAGCAGTTTCTGGAGAAGAAATATCTCAGATTTATGTCTTTATGTTTATTTCTTGTTCCTAATTTGTGTATTTTTGGGGCGTTTTCTTCAGCTGAGCTTGATTTATTGAAGAAAACATGATAAATCAATCTCATCTGAAATCTCTGCTTTTATAATGCGTTTTATTTTGGGGTCTACTTTGTCTGGAGGCTTTCTGTGTGCTTGCAGCGAGGCCTCGGAGGAGTTAATTGAACAATGCATTGGAGCCTGAGATCATCTCTTAACGTCTAAATGGGGAGAAACTCTTCCATGTTTGAGCTGCCCTGATTGAAAAGCGTCTGCACTGGGAACACTGGTCCTCCTTCATCAAACTCCCAGTACTTCCAATAAGAAGCAGAAATCCAAACCTAAAAGTAGAGCCCAGCGTAAGGACTCGATGGAGGAGGCTCAGTGAGTCCTTCCTGCACCCTGTGTAAGTGAAGGCTTGTTGCCGTGGTCAAACTGGAAGGTGGAGGGTTCCTGCTCCAGCAGCCCCCACCACAGTTTGACCCGGACCCCCCCCCCTCGCAATGAAACGGACCGCACGGCCTGACTTGGTGTCGCTGCTCCACCAGGGGGCCTCAGCAGGATCGGCTCGGACCCCCTGAAGGCCGTCAACGACGCCGTGGAGGAGTCCACCAACGCGATCGGCGCCGCCTGGAAGTTTGTGGCCGGCCTGGTCGCCCCGGACGACGAAGAAGGTACGGGTCGGTGCGGCGTCCCTCAGAGCTCGAGCGGGGGGGTGGCGAGCTCCTTCCCCCGTCGAGTGATGTCACTGACTTCCCTTTGCTCCTCTGCTCTCCTCTAGGGACGCTCTACGCCGTGAGGAAAAAAGGTTCGTACCGACGCCGCTTTTCGATGCGTTTCCTGTTGCAGTCGTCGCTCTGCTGCCGCTGTGTCACATGACTTAGTCACCCTTCACCCTTCCTTCGTGAAGGCCTTTTTTTGTTCTCCACAACGTACTTTTTGAGACTTCATCGATCCTTTCAACCCCTCGCTGCATCGTTACCTTTCACAATAAAAGAGGTGTAGAAGGAGTAACTTTGTACCAGAAGGAGCTCAGATTCAATGAGAGCTTTGTCGTTGTTTCACGCTGACTTGATTTATGAACGATCTCAAAGATTCAAGATGGTTGGAGGAGGAGGAGGAGGAGGTGAAGATTAAGAAAGCAAAAGGTATTTTATGATTACTTTTTCAAAGAACGTGTTGTTAACTCAAAGTGGAGATAATCGATCCCGTCCCTCCCCCTTTAACACCACTGAAGAGAGTCAGTCTAAACATAAAAGGTATGTGTTCAAATCCCAATAACCTTCCTCACGAGAAGCTTCTCACTAACAAACTTCTACTAAAACGGTTCGATTCGTCTCTCGTTATGTTTGTGACTCACCTGCTTCTTCCTTTGTTCCAGGAGAGTTTCTACCTTCCAGAAGAAAAGGTACGATTGTTTACGGACTGGAGGGAGTCACGTGACCTTTAGCAGCTCGATGGAGGTTTGATTCTCACTTTAAGATGAAAGAATGAAAATAACCTTTAGATGTTTCTTACAGTTATTGAGATGCAAGCGAACGCAAAACCACCAGTGATCGAAGTTGTGGAGAAGGAGGAGGAAGATGTGGGAGACGAGGAAGGAGAAGAGGGAGGGGAGGCTGCTGGTGAAGAGGAGGAGGAGGACAATGAGGTGGAGGAGGAGGAGGAGAAGGAGGAAGAGGCAGATGAGGAGGATGAACTATATGAGGACGAGGAGGATTATGAGGAGGAGTATGAAGAGGAGTATGATGAGGAGTATAAAGAATATTATGAGGACGAAGCTGATGAAGAGGAGGAGGGGGAGGAAGAAGGAGTGGAGGAGGAAGAAGAGGAAGAAGAGGAAGAGGAGGAAGGAGCATATGAACTTGAAGAAGACGAGGAGGAGGAGGGAGGAGAAGAAGAGGAGTCAGATGAAGAGGGAGTACAAACGGCTGCCGATGAAGAGGAAGTTGAGGTGAAGGCAGAAGAGGAGGAGGATGAAGAGGAGGATGAAGAGGAGGAGGAGGATGGAGAAGAAGAAGGCACAAAAGAGGAAGAAAGAGTTGAAACAGCTGCCGACGAAGAGGAGGATGAGTTGAAGGCAGAAGAGGAGGAGGAAGATGATGAAGAGGATTTGGAGGCAGCAACTGAAGATGAGGGTGAAGACGAGGAAGAAGAGAAGAAACCGGAAGCAGGTTCAGCTCAAATTGATAAAGAAGATAATGATGATGATGTTGCTGATGAGGAAGAGGAAGAAGAAGAGAACCCAGATGCTGCTGATGAAGATGATGTCGTGGAGTCTGAACCTTCAGCCGCTGATGCTGAGGATGACGATGATGAAGTTTCTCCTGAACCCCTCTCCTCCTCTGAGGAGGAAGACTCGGCGGCGTCTCCCGAGTCTGACGTCACAGACAGCCTCGATGAAGACGACGAAGAAGACGAAGATGACGACGCATTCACTGACACCTCGGACGTCAGTGGATCTGCACTCCAGAGAGACGAAGAAGACGACGAAGACGACAAATTAGCGGAGGGGGTCGAGACGTCAGACAGCGACGACTTCATTGCGGAGGACAGCGATGACGAGCTGGAGCTTCATCTTCCTCCCGTTCTCGCAGCCAGTGAGGATGATGAAGACGACGAAGATCAAAAACCTCCTTTACCTGTTGAGGATGATGATGAGGATGATGATGACGACATTGACGATGAACACCTGGACGGAGACGTCAGAGTTGCCGAAGACGCTGCTGCTGCTGATGATGATGATCTGGACCAATCAGAGGAGGACATCTCCGTCGCCTCCTCTGACAACTTTGCAGATGATGAAGATGATGAGGAAGACGTTGACCTCGGAGACCTCGACCTTGGCGGTGACGACAAACCCGATGATGTCACTGAAGAAGACCACCTTGACGACGGTGATGACGAAGAGGAGGAGAAAAAGGAGGAGGAACTCGCTGCCTTTGAGAGCACCGACAGCGGAGTCTTGGGCGATGAAGATGATGATAAAGAGGACGTCGCTCCTCCAACAGATGAAGAGAGCGTCTTCAGTGAAGACACCTCCTACGACACAACCAACGATGGTGAGGATGATGATGATGATGATGATGATACTGATACCGGCTCATTTGAGCTCAACTTACATGAAGAAGAAAAAGAAGCACTCGCTGCCGCTGGAAAGGACGACGATGATGATGATGATGAAGACGACGACGACGATGATGTTGATGAAGTCGTGCTTTCAGGTATGAATACTTTTTTTAACTTAACTCCCATCAGCCCTAAAGAGAATCCTTGCTTCTGATTGGCTGACAGGTGTCCATTACAATTCAATTAGTAGAAATCAAAGATTAATCATTAACATTTTAAATATACAATACACCAACTTGAATTATGTGTTAAAGCAATAATAATGATGATGATAATGATAATATAATATTTTTGTTGGACATTACCACAAAGTCCTTTTAGTTGAATGGCTTTGTTATTGATTATTGGTTAATATTGATTATTGATTAACAACACAACAATGTGCACCAGCAGCTTCCACTGGAGCAGCGTCCAGTGGCCAGCAGGAGGCGCTAGAGACCAAGGCGGACCAGGACGATGAAGAGGAAGAGGAAAAGGACCCCAAACAGGCTGACGAAGAGCAGACCGAGGAGGCTGAAGCAGAAACAACCGGTGAGAATCACACAAGCTTCATTATTGATTATTTCCATTCATTCAAATTCACACGTTTTCTTCATTTCAGTCGCAGTAAAAGCAGCAAAATCATATTTGATAAAAGCAGAACATTTGCATGAAACTTTTATTTTTATTAAGTTCTGAATATAAATAGAATTTGAAGATCAAAGTACATTTCCTCATATTACGTTATTATCTACGGTCACGGAATCCTTTTAGTTCGATCTAAAACCTTCACGAACACATTCGTCCTCAGCCGGCGTCCCCCAGCAGGACGAAGGCCAGGGGGACAAAGGGGACGGAGACGAGGAGCCGGCGGCCGGACCGAAGAGGACCGTGGACGAGCCCGAGGACGAGCAGGAGGAAGACTACGACGAGGGCGGCGAGGAGAAGGCCTCGGTGGACGCGATGAGGCCGGTGGAGGCAGCCGCAGGTCAGAGAGACGAGGTCACGCCGTGCGGCTCCTTGTGGGCGTCGGCCTCCGCCGTGACCTCACCGCTGTGTTTGTGCTTCCAGTGTGTCCCTGTATGAACTCCGCCAAGGAGCCCGCCGCCGAGACGGAGGACAGAAAAGGTTTGAGTCTTTGAGTCAAGATGAAATAAAAAAAAAATACCCACAATGCATCGCTAAAACCCAACCCCTTTTTCCCCAGATGCTCCGAGGAGAGTTTCTGCTGTGAGAAGGAAAAAAGGTACCAAAGAGATTCTTTGAGAAGCCACCACACAAAACTCGGAATACAGTCCAAACACAAATAAAACAAACATGTGAAAGTGAAAAACATTTTTTATCTGTAGATTCAAACCTAAATATTTACTCTTAAAGCGAGTTGGACTGAGAACTTTAGATTTAACGGCAATATCTCACATTAAACTACACTTTTATCACTGCAGGCTTTAACTGGGATTCTTAACAATGCTGTATTCATATCTTATTTGTTTTATTCATGCAAATTTCTTCCTGTAAAATATCACAGTAACTCTCTGTAAATGTAATTACTGCAAACTTCTGTAATATCGGAAGAATCTGTTTGTGATTTGATTTTTATTTTAATTTTCAGAGGCTGTGAAGACCGCGGAGAAGCACACACGTAAAGGTAACGCCTGCACGCCGCCTCCACGCCGCCGCGCTGTGTGCCGCTCGCCGTGCCGTGATGAATGAACCGTGTTGTTGCAGGTCTCCCCAGGGTCGCGGTCCTGGAGCCCCCGAGGACCAGGAGACTCCCGCCTCCTTTCAGAGGTACCAATGCTCTCAGTCAGGAGGTTGGAGCTGACTTTAAAGGAATAGTTCAGCTGCAGCACGCCGACCAATCAAACTAACGTGATGCAAGCTGCTTTTTATTCATGCTAAGCTAATGCTAAGATTCACTGTTCAGAAATAAGACAGGCATCAATCGTGTCCTGTAACTCCAGGAAGGACTTTCTCCAAAATGTTCCTTTAAATTGATGTTGAATTCTCAGAAACATGCAAAGGAAGCTGCAATAATTGAAACATTTAATGTACATTTTCAGCAACAATTCCTGTCACATTTTGAATTAAATTAAGTTTTCTCTTTTAAAATTACAACAACAAAGTCAAGAGAGCCGAAAAGACTCCGACCAAGACTCCCAAAAAAAGTAAGTATCTGTGTGTATACATATACATATACAAATGCACGACACAGATTGGGCTGATTAGATTATTAGTGGACAGACGCTCATGTAATCAAACACACAATCTCCTGGTGGAGTAAAATACATGTTTATTCATGTTTATTCATCTCTCACAGAGACAGAGACCAAAAAACAAGACGAGGTGCCAGAACCCGAACAAGAAGGTAAAATACGCTTGACTCCTTTATTCAAAATGTAAATTAATGTTATTATTAGTACTGTCAAATGATTCAAATATTTAATCACGATTAATCGCATTTATGTCATAGTTATGTCATAGTATAACTCAAAATTAATCACAATTGCGCATTTCTATTGTATGAGATGATGGTATTATTAACCCGGGGGAGGTGGGTTGTTTCAGTTGGCCCCTGCAGACCTGCTCCGGTCTACTGCCCGTCCCCCCCCGGCTGGTACGGTGAGTAACACAGAGTCACGCAGCGCACGCACACAGCTCAGAGGCAAACCCTTTCATTCCAAGACGCATCTTCATCTTCCAGTCCACCACGTGGTCACCGACAACCCGTACCCCCCCCCCACCATGCCAGGTACCCGTGAGCTATAAGTGCATCCCTTCCCTCTCTATGGACCAGTGTGCGTAAAAGCCTTTTTGTTCCCAGCCCCCTCCGCTCCGGTTGTGACCGCCCACCCGGCAGGAGCCCCGCCCCTTTACCCGCAGCAGCCGCCGCCGCCGCTCTACGCGCACTACCAGCCGTACCAGCCGTACCAGCCGTACCCCCCCGTGCAGCCCGCGCCGTGGCCTCAGGCGGAGCCGGGGCCCCCCACCCCTCCGGGGGAAGCCGCCGGGCGGGAGTCCCCCGTGGAGCCGGGGGCCCCCCCTCCGGTCCAAGGTGAGCGGAGGCACGGGGTGCAGACCTCAGACTTTGTTCATAGCCGATGAAATAATGAGACCTTTAACTTCATGACTCTGAAGCACCAGAGAGCTGCTTCCCCCCCCCCCCCCCCTGCTCCCCCCCCCCCCCAGGAGCTGATTGGTTGTTGGACTGTTCTCTGGATTATTGCCATGAACAATAATCAATAAGTTATTCTTTCTTTTGTAGATGCGACTGCTGCAATTGACAAACCTAAAGCTGCTGCAAAGAAAGGTGATTAAACTCTGAGGTTATGATGAGAATTTGATTTAATAAAGAAATTCAAACAAATGCAATAATAAGAAAAGCCCACTCATGATTGAATAGTCATTGAAGACCAACAATGGAATAGTAATTAAAATGCGACACACAGTTACTTTCTGACTTTTTTGCAGAGCCAGCGTTAAGAAAAGAGAAGAAAAGTCCGACGGTGGTGAAGAAAGGTGACGAACATTTCTACTTATAACGTGGAATTGACTTGTGTTTCATACGTTAAAGTGTGTTGTTTTTTTAGAGTCAGCCGTGAGAGAGAAAACCAAACCTGCTGCTAAGAAAGGTAAAGAACGTAAACTGAACACACAAAGAGACTGAGAAACATCCCTCACAGCGGGAACAAATGTTCATTCCTTCCACAGAGGCGGCTCTGAAAGACAAAACTAAACCTGCTGCTAAGAAAGGTAGAGCCTCACCGGGCCCCCGGGGGCCCGAAGAAAGAGTAAAACCCGATACAGCTTATTGGAGGAAACACACGATTCAGGAGACTAATCGCGACTCTTTCCTTACATTTCAGAGCCTGAAGCCGCGCGACAGCTGAGGAGATCTGCCTCCGAGGAGAAAGGTGACTTTCATTAGCAGTGAATGCTTCTTTTCAGTCAACACTGAACACTGAAAAATACTTTATTCTTCATTCTTTTTTTCTCCTTTAAGAAGCGTCGGCTGTCAGGAGCAAAGTCAAGGCTTCTGTGGCAAAGAGAGGTACGACTTGGAGCATTCACAGCTTCACTCACATGACGTCTTAGCTATCAGGCTAGCACGCTAGCATGCTATCAGGCTAGCACGCTAGCAGGTGTAGATTCAAACCAAGTCGCTCGTTGTTGGATCCAGACCCAGAACCGCGTCCACAGCCGACGGAGCTGAGGTCCAGACCCGAGGCGGCGAGGAGGGCGAACGCGACGTTTCAGGCTGCGTCCGAACCAGGTAACCGCGGTAACCACGGTAACCAACCGTCGCTCAGCATCGCGCCGAGCGGCGCTCTGACTCCTGTTCCTGTTCGTTTGATCGCAGACAAAACGAGACCCAGACTACTGGACAAGAAGAGTAAGTAACGCGTGGGGAGGCCGCTGTGAGGTCATCCTCACGGAGCCGTGTGATTGGCCCAGGAGAAGCGGATTAAAATGTGTTGTGTCCCTCGCAGGCAGAGCTGAGAAGGCTGAGAGGAAACCGCTCGGAGAGGCCGAAGGTACTCGCTCACACACAGAGAGAGAGAGAGAGAGAGAGAGAGAGAGAGGGTGTGATGCATGATGGGACATTTTGATAATTTCTCTTCTCTTCCTGCGTTTTAGATGGAGACAAAGAAGCATCACGAGCCAGTGAGTGTGAAAGTCAGACACATGCACACGTATGTTGGGTTCGGACTAAAAGACACTGCATCAGGACATTCTCATGGAGGGACATGAGAGGGCCGAAGGTTTGGTCCTCGACCAATCACAGCTCTCCGTCACAGACGCTCTTATTGATGAGAATCAGCCTGTATTCCATCTTTCTAACGGAGATGCACATTTAGTACTTGGATCAATTTCTGCACATAACTTACATATATTTTAAAAATCTCTCGAGTTAAAGTCTTTTATTTCATTTTTTCTTATAGTTTATGCCTTAAAGCAACTGTAACTTGCATGCGCCCCCCTGGGTATATGTACATATTATATAAATATGTATATGAAGGGCTGTGATTTGAGAATAATGTGTTGGATATGAACTAATTGGATACTATGAAATAAAGCAGCGGTAAATGAAATACTAGACTCAGGAAGGTACGGAATGAAATGAGGAGCTTTTCTACTCGTCCACGTAAAGAAGCGCCTGTTTTACATGTTTTATGCTTTATGCTTGTTGTTCGTAGAGATGGAAACAGAGATTCCTCTGAAGCTTCAGGTATTCACTTGAGTCGCTCCCTCCTTCCTCCCCGACTCAGTACGGATTCCCTCTGATGGCGCCGGCGCCGCGAGGCGAGGCGATTACGGCCTTTTGATGAATACGGCAACAATAACACTGAGCCGGATTGATTAAAACCCATTAGACGAGGCTATTAGAGTTCTGTTCTTATTGAGTCACCCTCCCCCCCCTCCCCTCCCCCCTCACTACCCCGAGTGACTCTTCACCCCCCCCCCCCCCCCCCCTCACACACTCACACGGCGTTTCTCACCAAAAAGCTGCTTCGTTTCTCTCGCTGAAGGCTCGGTTCCCTTCATGAACACATCGACCATGAGTTTATAGAAACGGGTCCATCCGTCCAGTCTTTAGTTTCCTTATGGATCAAAGTCCTGGTGAAGGTGTGAAAAAGGATGAATGTGTTACATGTGATACATGTTCACACCTCTGTGCACATGGGAGGATGAAATGATGTTTAAATGTAACAAAAGAAGCAAATATCAAGACGATTCACAGGAAAAAGAGTGAAAAGAGCGACTTGTTTGAGTGAGACCTCGTTTCCTCCCTTCTCGCATTGACCCGCACGCCGTCACCTGACTTCCTGCCGCGACTCCCCCTCCGTAACGCTGCCTTCTGACCTTTTGTCCCGCAGGAGCGACGCCGAGTGACGACAACGCGGCGCCAAAGAAGAAGCCAAGTAAGAAATGACCCCCACATGATGTTTCCTCTCCTTTAATGGCTTAATAGCGCGCGTGATGATGTCATCGCCTCCCCCCCCCCCCACAGGCCAGCGCTACTTCCAGTGCGTCTACGTCCCCGGGAAAAACGCACAGTACCCCCTGCGACCTTTGACCCCGGCCGTGTCCCCCGCCATGATGACCCCCGCCATCAGGTCCATGTTGGAGCAGCAGCAGAGGGCGGCGAGGACGTCGGGACAATAGCCGGAGCCCCCACACGCCCCCCCCCCCCCCCTCCTCACGCCCCCCCCCCCCTCCCTTTGGCTCCGGAGGAGAGGAAACCCCGGACAGAGAAGAGCGGACGCTGTGGCGTCCTTTTAGTTATTTGTGTGTTTATTTCCCATCTGTGGGGGGGGGGTGCTGGTGGGTGGGTGAGGGAAGGGGGGGGGTCGAGCTCCAGGTGGTGATTCCCGCTCTTTCCCCCCCGCTCAGCAGACAGCGGAGCGTTGGCGAGCTCACTGTACGATGTAAATAGTGCTGAGATGAACTCACACAGAGGTTCAGTAGTGTTTTTATACTCCGACCAATCGAATCACGCACAGAATGAAACTAATAAAAGGCTGAAGACACTTCAACTGTTAACACTCAATAAATCAGGAAGCTTCAATGACACGAGAGAAACCAAGAGTTGTTTGGTATCGTTATTTGAAAGGGGCCCGCTGCGTATTTCACAATAAGAGCTTCTCACATCTGGAGCAGATGTTGGTTGGTGGCGTTTCTTGTGTCCGGCGTGCATTGACGCACTTTGTGTCCGTGTTTGGAGTCGAATGGGTCACAAAGGACAGGAAGCCACACGGAGCCGATGGCTTTGAGACTCATTTCCTGTTCTTCTGTCTCCTGGACGTCACTCAGCATCTTCAGAGACGCCGGCTGCATGAAGGTGGCGTCAGGCCTCGGCGCGTTGCCACGTTTTACTCGCTCTGGTTCTTTGCACGTTGACGACAGCCGTTGCTCAACTTGTTGCTCAACTTGTTGCTCAACTCGTTGCTCAACTCGTTGCTCAACTCGTTGCTGGGCTTTATTTTTGTCTCACTGGACTTGTCCCTGATGGTTCATAGTAATCACACTTATCGAGAGGTTCTCCTACAGCCGGACGGCCTGCTGTCGACCCGCAGACTTCATCCCACTGTTTACCCATCATCATCATCATCATCATCATCATCATCATCATCATCGCATGGTGTTTTCAGGGTTATTCCCCAACAAATGTCTTAATGTCTCAACGTTCCCTCTGAACGCAGCTTTGAACTGCGACGTGTGTCGGAACCAAAGCCGAGCGGGAAAAGCTGAACTCGGGTTCAAAGAGGTGAAGGTGATGATGGTGATGAAGGTGATGAAGGTGATGGCGGTGATGATGGTGAGGTCAGGGAGCCCCGGGGCCGCTTCCTGGGGCCTCTGCAGGTTTCAGGTTAACGGCTGAGATGCATCAGCGGGAGGAGGAAGAGGAGAAGGAGAAGGAGAAGGAGAAGGAGGAGGAGGAGGAGGAAGAAGAGGTGGAGAAGGATAAGGAGAAGGAGGAGGAGGTGGAGGAGAGAAGCCGCTGGCCTGCAGTCTGCTTCTGGTGTTGTTTTTGTTTACTGAGGAGTTGCTCTGACATCAGAGACATTAGAAATGAGTTATAACACTTTGTGTCTAATATGATCAGATGTAATAAACTGCTTCAGAGCGTCATGAAGATGATCCTCAGACAGACGGAGGCTCACAGCCTCTGCACATAGAAATGAAGATGTAACCACAGGTTCTTCTTCAACATCACGTCCTCGTGAGGAGCTTTAACATAACAGCAGGTGTTGAGTTCTGGTCCTTCTTCCTCTGAGGGTTCTGATCCCTGGTCTAAAACCACGTTGTGATTTCTAAGGTGTAAATGAAGTGTTTGTTTTCGTTTCAAGTGTCAATCACGTGTATTTGAGTCCTTGTTGACATTCATATGTGACACAAGAATAATTGCTCAGTATTTATCAGAATTATTTGCGTGGTTCCATTTGTGTGTTTGTTTAAAAAGTAGAAAACCTGTGAGATATAAATATAAATATTTGAGCATCAGCTCACGGGTGGATTACAACTTATCTTCACAAACTTCACACTCAATGACTCCATGAAGCGAGAAGAGAAGCGTTTGTTTTCAGGTGGTTTGGTCCCTCATGTCACACACCTGATTGACCTCTGGAGGCGGATCCCCTCGTCAGGTCAAAGGTCGTCTGATGTCCCCACGATGCACATAGAGATGTTCAGCTGCTTCCCTCAATGACTGAATACAAGACTTAAGACACAAAAGAGTGGAAACGTGAGAAAATCTACATGTGTCCATATTTATTTTGCTCTTTTTACATGATGCATTTCAGGAAATTGTCTTTGAGGACATTTATACATTAAACACCTGCTAAATGAACAGCTCTCTGCTCCTAGTAGACTGTCTTTCCATTTATACGTTTCTGCTCCTACTGAAACTCTACAAACTCAAAGAAATATGTTGTATATATTAATAAAGAAAGAAGTAACTGTGCCCAAACCGTGAAAGCACAAACGCTCAATGAGACGAAGCAATGCCATTTAATGGAGGAGTTTGGCTTCGGCTGAATTAAATAAAACATTAAAGTCAGTGAGAGGATTCATCGTATCCGTCCAACAAGGGACAGAACTATAAAGACTACTGTTTCGTTGCTTTAAACTCGCTTTTCCTTTCCTCGTTCTACGCGTCGATTAAAGTCCGAAACCAACATTTACAAAGTCACTCAGTGGGAAAAAGCCTCCGGAGGTCCTTCTGCAGGAGGTTCAGTGCGTCCTCCTGGGACAACTGGGACAACCGGGACAACTGGGACAACTGGGACTACACAGCTGGAGCTCTGCTGTGAGAGACATGGACGTCCCAAAAGTGATCGAAGAAAAATCCACACAGGACCAAGGGGCCCTTCCGAGTCTCCTCGCTCGTCTCCTCACTTGTCTCCTCACTCGTCTCCTCTCCATCACAAAGTGGTTTATGGGATGTTTTTGGGGAAAAAAACTGGGCAAGTGGAGAAAGCTTCAGGCTTCAAAGCACAATTTAAAAAAAAGGGAAACCTCGCTTGAAATTCATCACCAAAAAGTTTGCAACACCTTCTGAGACCCCCGACTGGTGACCCCGTGACCCTGTGACCCCGTGACCTCCTTTGACTCTTTCTCTGGCTCCAAACAGCTGAGGAGGTCCGCAGGTGATCACCAGTTCAGTCCCGCTTCAGTTTATTAATACAAATAAAAAGTAGTCATTTGAATAAAAATACAGAAATAAAAGTCTTGAATGCCCCCCCCCCCTTCTATTCATATATTCAGAAGTTTCACAGAACAAAACCAAGCTGTTGAACTTTGACCTTAAAAACAACCTCTTGTGAGTAACACACTTTATTCAAGCAGTTTATTTAATGTAAACTTTGTATCTTAACAACTGGAAGCATCTACAGTGGCTGTGTGTGTGTGTGTGTGTGTGTGTGTGTCTATGGTACACAGTGGTACACATCTGTTTGCCTTCACATTTCCTAGACTTTGTAAAATAAACCTCTCAGTAAACTGCAGAGAAGAGAACTTCCCGACAGCAGTAAGAAGAATTTAAACACTAAATAAGTTAAATACTACGTTTTTTTAAAGATGCAACTCGACATAAAACCTTTTCACTGCAGCTTTGAGCCTGAGGAGGAACCTTCGTCCCTGGAGGCTCCGCCTAAACCAGCAGAGAGAGAGAAACCCGCCTCTTCAGCGCCTCACGACCCCATTGGTCCATCGTGAGGAGAAAATAACCCACAGTTGGTGGTTCTGATGAGTCGACATTCAAATTAAAAGTGAGAGGTGGGAGGTCAGAGGTGAGATGTGGATGAGAGCTCAGGCCAAAGTAAGCCTGGAGGTGAGATGATAACTGATACGAATACTGATTCAAATACATTCAGCTGCATCATAAAACACCAACAAGACTGAAATAATGCAACGAAAACAGTGAGATTTGAGTTAAACATGCAGAAGAAACCGTGTCTTTAAATCCTATTCAAGCCTCATAATACTGACATGTTAAAGGACATGTTAAAGAACATGTTAAAGAACATGTTAAAAGATGTTTGACCGGTCAGGAAAAAAACGTCTTCAAATCCAGAAATAAAAGCCAAAGGAGGCAACGCGCTGGTCCAGTGCAGACCAGAACTTCTCCAAGTACCTTTCTAATGGGTCTAATGTGTCAGAAACACAGGAAGGAAAACGCTCTCATATGTGTATATCTATATATACATATATATATCTATATATATATGTATATATAGATATATATATATGTATATATACTGTATATATATCTATACATATATATACATATATATATAGATATATACATATATATATCTATATATATATGTATATATCTATATATATATGTATATATAGATATATATATGTATATATGTACTCTATACATACTTCATGCACCTGTAGGAAACACACATTGTTCTCTCTGTGTTTCCCTGGTTGTGTTCACTTACTGGTTTCCCTTTTTTTTGGGAGGGGGGGGGGGAATTGGCACTTGACAAATAACTAAATAAATAAATAAATAAATGCATGTACAGAACCCGTCCTTCCGTCGGGGGGGGGGGGGGGGGGTGTTTGTGTGTAAACGCGTTCAGTCCAGTGAGAGCAGCGGCTGCATGTTGTCCTCGCCGCTCTTGTCCAGTCGCTTCAGGACGCCGGGTTCCACCACCGACTGAGACCTGCAGCCATGTGACACGTGACATCACCATCAATACCACGGCACCGAGCAAGAGTGCCTGACAACGACATTAGAGCGAAAGTAACAGCCTTCTCCTTCGGTCTGACCTCTTCATGGCTTTCGGGGACAGGTCCCTCTCCAGGTCCCGCACCGACAGGGTGTAGGACTCGGGGCCGTACTCGGCCTCCTCGTCGTAGGCGTGGTCCAGCAGCGCCCGGGCCCACGTGCCCATGTCGTAGGGCGGCATCATCCCGCCGAGCTCCGAGGGCAGGATCTCCGGGTGGATGAGCAGGTGGAGGCTGTTCAGGTTGTTGCCGTGCATGAAGATCTGCAGAGGAGACATTTCATATACACCTGTATATGGATATATATATATATATATATATATATATTGTTGGAGATCCTGAAGTTCTGGGCCTCACCCTCTTGCGGGTCTTGTCCTTGAGGAAGGGCCGTATGACGGTGTAGAGGGCGTGGATGTACCACGGCTGGTTCACAAAGTGGATCCCTCCGAACCGGGCTGGAAAACTGTCCTGTTGGAGACACGTTGGAGGCAGATAGACATTCATCACAATCAAAGGAGGGGGGGGGGGGGGGGGGGTCCATCATTCTCTGAGTTGCCGCCACTGGAAAATGGCCGCCGTGAGTTCCCGTCTCCTCTTCATTAGGTGGATTTATTAATGGGCTCTAATCTCGTAGTCGGGAGGAAATGGTCAGAGCTAATTCTGGACTCGCTGCGGCGCCGGAGGGAAATGAGCCCTGGTTTCTCCGAGTTAGTGAGTCTGGACACAATCATGATGATTACACTCCGCTGTGTGTGTGTGTGAGGCACAGATTCTGATAAATGCTCCTCTCTGGTTGCAGATTATTGATCAGACGCCGTCGTAACAACAGAACACTTTTGTGTAAATACGTTTCTTCCCGATAAAGAAAAAGAGAAAAGAGAGGAAGAGACGCGACATCTGCCCTGCGTCGCCTCCACCCAGGGGGTCAGGGGTCGCCCATCTCCTCCTCGTCTCCCTCTGTCTGCAGCACATCGGGTTGATGAGCTCAGGGAGGAGGGGGGGGGGGGGAGGAGGAGGGGGGGGGGGGTCTGAATCCATTCAAGGGTTTTTTTCCTCTTTTCAGGACGTAAAGTGCAGCCCGGAGCTCCTTCAGGAGGAGACGGGTGGACACCATGTGACGGGGAGCAGCTTCAGGCACAGAAACAACGACCTTTTCGGTTCAAATTCTGCCAAATGCATCGAGAGGGATGAATCCTTGTGTTGGAACGTTACGTGGAGACGTCTCCAGTGCTTCTCCTGTTAAATGGTAATTAACTCCGACGCAGCACCTTCGATCAAACTGAAGAAAAGGTTTGAGTCAAAGCGAGTGAATCTACTCGGAGGAGGAGCTGCTTGTGACGTTCTGAGATCCTGGGGTCTTGAAAACAGCAGGTTCCTTTCATGAAGCGTCTGTGATGTGTCTGGTGGACGAGGGACGACGTCGGGAGATAAAAACGCAGAGAGGAAATCGACGGTTTACTAGAAGAAGAACTGCTCCATGCGGAGGTTCGAGGTCACGTGACGCATTCATCAGGAGTCCACGTGATAAACACTCTTTGTTCACTTAAACCCATTTCCCCTTGTTTCTCCTTCTCATATTAAAGCACATAATGAAGCTGCTATCTTAATTACACCGTTTAAGATTTAAATTATAGTGCCGTCAGAACGCTTTCATCGTTTATTAGACACGGCGGCGACGAGGAGGAGGAGGAGGAGCATCAGATTGGACTCAACGCCGCGAGGGATCAGAAGTGTTATTTTCTAACCGAGCTGCCTCACATTTCACAGATTTCACAGATTTTCTCAGAGTCGCAGCTCTTGTGAAGCGTTACATAACGATGCCGATTGGGGAGTGAATCCACGGGGGGGGGGGGAGGGGGGGGGGAGGTTACACCACGAGAACTTCTACAATCTCACCCAGAAGTCTTCTCCTGCTCGACGTCACATTTACAGTTTAAGTCTCGGAGGAACAAAAGGAAAGCCATCCGGAGGAGAGGCCGACGGTGGGATGCAGCGGGAGGGTGGAGGAAGAAAAGAGGAGAGGAAGGGTTCGACGTGGAAGAAGGTAAAGGCGCTTGTTTTGGGCTCAACGAGAGAAGAACGTGAACGAATGTGACAGCAGGAAGGAGATTTAACCCAAAACGATTGATTTGATGATACAAAAGGACGAAGAACGCTTTTTTTTTATACTTCAAACAAACAACGTTTCCTCCGGTGAACAGTGATGGAGTGACTGAATGGAGAGAGGAGGGGGGTGAGAGAGAGGAGGGGGGGGGAGGGGAGGATCATGGTGATGATGTTAAGAAGAGAGAGGGGGGAGGGTAAAGAAAACAAAAGTGAAGAGGGTGGAGGGGCCACAGGGGACGGAGGAGGAGGAGGAGGAGGCGGAGGAGGAGGAGGAGGAGGAGGAGGAGGAGGAGGAGGAGGAGGAGGAGGAGGAGGAGCAACGCTTTCTATGATGTGAATTCTCTTTTTGAGTCGATTCCACAGCTCTTACAGAAAGACACACATTTCCTCTCGAGCTTTTAAATAAGTCTAAGCAGGTCATCCGGGTCGTTGGGGTTCGTCCTCCAGGGAGCATGAACGTCTGAATCTGCAGAATCACCAGGTGAAGCCCTGTCAGCATAAAAAGAGGACCTGAGGACAATGAGGCCAGACCCAGAAACGCTGCGTTGCTCTAAACGATGTTCTTGATGACGTGACGCGGCTGATGATTATTTTTTTTATAAGTGGGGGTCGTTCATTGAACCACTTAAGAGTCGACATTCTGTGTAAAAGCTGCGATATTAAAACCGACTGAGGAGCCAGAGGGAGAAACATTAATCGCTGTGTAATCCAGGGGGGATTACGACTGGATGGGTTTGAATCCCTCGCTGCTCGCCTCACTTTTAACGTCGATATCTCGTATTTTCCGACTGTCTCCTTCTCATTGTGCGTGCAGAAAGGAAACAGTGTTCCTTAAAGGCAGGCGCACGCCTCTTCACGAGTGACACCAAAATGTGAAGGACAACAAACACACAAAGGATCAGAGGAGTCCGGGACAACCATGAACCCCCCCCCGGGGGGCGTGGCCTATATGCGTCTGACAATATCTTATGATGTTAAAAAAGGAGGATTCTAGAATGTTCTCAGGTCTTTTGGGGGATGGATAATGTTGTTGAACTCATTTTAAATTGCATTATTGGGGCATGAGGAGACATCAAAGGAAGGCAGCGGCAGGTGTGAAGTCTCAGGTAAACTGAGCGGTGCGTTCAGGGTCAATGGGAACATCAGGCCACAACAGACCCTCAGCACATGGAGCAGGTGAGTCTGACTCAGCAGCTTTTAAACACTCACTCATCTCCTTTGGATTCCCAACCCGACATGAAGAGTGACTCACCACATCTGTGTGTGTGTGTGTGTGTGTGTGTGCGGCTCAAATTGTGTGTCTTTATTTATGTGTTAATGTATTTTACAGGGGTGCAACGATGTAAAGGACTATTTTCAGAGGTGGATTTTACCAATTTGGCTCTAGAGAGCATTTGAGGATTTGTTTAGTTGACATTAAGGAAAATAAATATATTCACAACCTTTAAACACGTTTTACGTTTTTATTGCCACATTCCGGAGGGGTTGACAATTTATTTTGTCAAATCAAATAAAAATCCGAAAACAGTTTTGTTTTCTGTGTTAAAACGATGATCGTTTGTGTGAGCGAGTGCTCGATTGGGAATGACTCAGCTAATACCCCCCCCCAAACCCCCCCCCCATCAATAATTCAGGCTCTAATCTGTGTCTGGAGAGCCGTGAGAAGTTGTGTTATGTGGAGTCTCTTCTCCCTCTCATGCTTGGTTGCGTCAGTTTGTTCCCTCGGTCCACAAAAAAAACTGCTGACACAGCAGATAACTGATGTTACAGAGAGCGGGGGGGGGGGGGGGGGGCACCCTGCTTACGTAGAAATATCATAATTATCGTCATCTTACTCAAACATGAGACAAGAATGAAGAAAGGAGGATTTACATTCATTTGATAGATGTATATAACAAGAACATGTGTGTATGGTGCTAAAGATCGATGTGTGTAGGAAGTGGACTTCGGTTTTCGGACTACTGTGAAGCATCGAGGTGCCACTTTCACTGTCTCCATCTTGGCAATCACAGCGTGTAGCCCCCCCCCAAAGCATCCCTTGCTTCATGTTCTAATTGACCTGTCAATCATCTTGTAGCCCCGCCCTAAAGCATCCCTTGCCTCATGTTCTTTTGGACCTGTCAATCAGTGTGTAGCCCCGCCCTAAAGCATCCCCTGCTTCCTGGTCGGTTTGAGTCTAAATGGAGCTTCATTCACTAAATGAACATCATGGTGTATTGAAGAAGACTTGAAACTAGAGATTGAGACCATGAACTCACGTTTACACTCAACGCTTCCCTCTGGAAACACCCCCCCCCCCCCCCCCCTCAGAGTCCCCGTTGACAGATGGGACCCAGCAACAAATTGGAAGATGATTCACAAGGATGTTGGAGAAGCAATAACTCGCATTCCCCGGCGAGCAAAAGCCATGAAAGATATTTGCTGCGGGGTTTGTCCGGTTACCAGAGGACATCAATAACGCGTCCCTTTCAAAATCCAACGGGCGCTGTCTCAGTACATGAGGGAGAACTGGACTCCCAATACAGACAGAACAACCACAATGAACTAAACTGTTGTTTTGGGTGGGGGTCGGGGGGGGGGTCTTTGCATCATCACCTGCCAAACGAGCCTTGAAACACACCAGCCGGCAGCACTGGTGCGTAATGAAAATGGAAATGTCATTATTCCTCTGAAGCAGCTGGCGGCTCGGACGTGGTGCTTCACTCGTTCTGAAGTGGGACGCTCTGACCGGGTAGGGGGTGGGGGGTGGAGGGGAGGGGGGGGTGGAGGTTTGTCCCTCTTCAGGAAACAGGGACCGGGCTTTGTTGAGGGACAAGACTGCGGCTTTCTGGATTATAAACCGACTCTGATTGTAAAAGCTTAATCGTGACGCTGAATGAATGTCAGACTTTGTGTGACGGCCTCAAAGGGCTTTCTACTCGTCCTCATTCACCCATTCACCACCACACGAAGGCACCGCCTCAGGGGGGGGGGGGGGGGGGGCATGTGGGGGCTAAGTGCCTCGCCCCAGGGACACATCAACATGGACGGGAAGACCTTACGATTGGAAGAGGACCCGCGATGGGTCAAACCCAGAAGACTTTCACCCAGGAGACCCCTGCTTAGTATGGATCGTCACATGACTTGTTGGTCACCCTGGTCATTTCCAAAAGCCAAAGCCGAGCGTCTCACCTGCAGCCCCTCGATGGCCAGCCGCAGCATGCTGGGGGTCAGCTTGGACGCCTGCTTGAAGGTGAAGTTACTCCAGTCGATGGTGAGGATGAAGCCGTTGACCTGCAGCTCCGGGTCCTCGATCATGGACTCCAGCGACAGCAGGATGGCCCTCAGGATGTCCACGAAGGTGTACCTGAGGGAGGAAAGACATTAGAAGACGAGCGACCGAGGACCTTCGATTAGAAAAAACGAGCTCGGCCCGGTTCTCGTACAGCGGCTATGCTAACGCTAGCAATAGCACTAAGCTAATGTTTGATCCACGTAACCGATTCACATGTGATCCTCGCTTTGAATTATTTATTTTTTTTGGATGTCACTTTGATGTCATATAAAAGTGATTATAATTCTAAATGCATTTGTTGTACGGTTGATTGCATTTTCTAAAACAATCACTGTGAGAATCCTCCGTATTGTTATTTTCATCCACTGTACAATCAGGATAATCAATGTTTCTCTGTGAACTCTGTGGCTAAACGAACACTAACCCCGTATGAAAGCCAAATATAGTCGTGTTCCTGTTCCCCGTCCCTGTTGCTGGGCGAAACCTCCGCTCAGTCTGACCCAGCGCCTGAAGACGGATGTGACTTCTCAGGGAGGAGAGCATCCGAGGAGCTCTCTTTGATGCATTACACTGAGCATTGAATCATAGGTAAAAAGGTTTTGACAAGGTGTAATAAAATAATCTGCTATTGGGTCTTGTGTCTCGTTTGTGATATTTTGGGGTGGCAGAATCAAACTTGACTGTCCTGCACAGAACCCGGACCTCGACCTCGACCCCCCCCCCCCCATTGGACATTTAGGATGAACTGGAGCCAGATGAACCTGGTGACCTCACTGACGCTCTTGAGTCTGAATGAGCTCATCCCTGCAGTAGAAATACTTTCTTTATTTCCCACTCCTGATTAGAGAAGAAAGATGAGCTGGTTTCCAGTTGTTTCCTCATTAACGATCACATTGTTGCCGCTGAGTGGACCGACTCCACTTAATTATAGTGTGTTATTAAACACAGATTGTCCTCTGTTCTTCATGGGTCTGATCAAATAACAAAGGCCTCATCGTTACCTGCTCTGGTCCCAGTTGGCTGCGAACAGGACCAGTATTTTCCTTCCATATCTGTCCAGGTTGGACAGCACGCCGGGAAAGCCGTCCTTCAGGGCCTGCTTGATGCCCGGGTCCGTGGCTTTCAGGTTCTTGAACATGTCCAGGTTCTGCTGCCGGTACTCAAAGTACTGCGCCAGCAGCCGGAACGCCTCGAAGTGGTTGAACTTCCTGGCCCGGAGGAACCGGAGGATGAACGCGTCGTCGGTCCTGAGGAAGCCGATGTCCGGCCGCGTGATGATCATGTCCCGGACCTCCTGGATGTCCTGGTGCAAAGTGTCCGGGTTTTCCTTCAGCTCCACCTTGGCCTTCTCCAGGGTCTCTGGAGAGAGGCCAGCCTGCAGGTGAGTCATCTTCTGCAACAGCCGTCCCTCCACGGGAAGGACCACGGTGATACAGCACAATCAATGGTTACCTCCAGCAACAGGGTGGTGCTTGTCTTTACGGTTCAGAAGCTGCGCTCTGACGGAGGCCCGCTGCTGTGTAGACGTAATCCCCCCCGAACTGGCACAGGCGCTGCTGCGAGCCTCCTATCAAGCATCATCATACGGGGACGTGCACTTTTACGCACGGCAAAAATTTCTAATCCAACCGTGAGGAATTCAACTTGACTGAGATGCCCACGGCTCGGCTCCTCCGGGAGGGGGGGGGCTTCACGCGGCGCATCCAGCCCGCGGATCCGGGCGGCCCGAGCAGCCGCTTCCCTCCATGTCAGAGCCGCTCCCGTCTCCCTCTCGCTCCCTGTGACACGACGACAGCCCCGCCGACTAGATCCTCAGCATCAGCACCAGCATCCCTCCGCCGTCACAACGCATCTCCATCCGCGGAGCGGCGGATGCTGCTGGAGCTGCTGCTGGTGGAGCTGCTGGTGGAGCTGTTGCTGGTGGTGGTGCCCGCAGACCGCTCCGTCACCCCTCAATGGAGGCAGATTCGTCCGCGTGTGCGTCCCGGTCTTAATCCCCGCTGCGTCCCGTCAGCATCATCCACGACGTGGCGTAAACGTCCGTCGAAGCCCCGCGGAAATGGATCCCAGAAGCTCAGGTGTCCTGCGAGCTGCTGCCACCAGTTTCAGGGTTTTTTTTTTTGGAAAGGGGTGGGGTGGGGTTGGATGTGGATGCGGGGGTGGGGGTGGGGGTGGAGGGGATTACCGTCTCCGCTCCTCCTGCTGCTGCTGTTACCGCCGCCGTCTGTTCGCCGGGAAAGTGACTGGCAACAAGCGCCTGTGCTGCGGGCGCTGAATGGACGCCACGAGGGGGGAGGAGGGAGGGAGGGAGGGGTGGGGGGGGGGGTGGAGTGTTAGATGAAAAGGCAACAGATATGAGAAGCGATGCGCAGAGAGAAAGAGAGGTGGCAGAAAGATGGAGAATAGCTGAAGCTAAAGGTGTTGATGGATGCAGGGATGAAGAATGGAAGAAGGAAGGAGAAGAAGGGTGGAGGGATAAAGATGGATGGGGAGGGAGGGGGGGGGCTGTATGGTGGTGGTGACTCTGGAGGCCTGAGGCTAAATTTGGGGCCTCAATTTCACCTTCTTCATTCCTCATTCACCACATGTTTTCAGGTCAGACGTCGGTGTCAGTTGTTTGTTACATCACACTGTGAATGTGACATTTTTCTTTCTTACAATGGTCACTTGTGTTGTGAACATTGTGCGTTTTTGTGTGCTGACATGAAGCGAGTTCATGAAAAGTCCACATTCAACATATCGGTGGTTGGAAGAAACGCCGACGTCTTCGACTGGTTTGAACCAGTCTCTCTTGATCTCTGACGTGACATCACAGGTGAGAAAGCGCGTTTTATGTGACATCATGAAACAGCAGCGCAGTGCAGCGCTAATCCGTGAGTCCCCTTCCTCCTTCCTCATCTTCTTCCCTTCTCCGACTTCTTAGATGACAATTGTTGTTTGAGGAGCTTCTCCTGGAGGGGCAGCTCTTTCCTCCTGAAGTCTCCCTCTGGAGGGATGAACGAGGAGGAGGAGGAGGAGGAGGGATTACGAGGAAGAACAGGGTCAAGTGTTGGGTGGGACCATAATTCAGACGGCTTTTTACAGCTGGTCAAATGAAACGCAGCTACGTGGATGAATGGCTGGATGAATGGGTGGAGGTGGGGGGGGCACCTGCTCAGTGGCGACCAGACAGCTGCACTTAAACATGCTGAATTAATGCCCATTGTGTGGCCTGCTTGCCCCCCCCTCCCCCCCTCTGCATGAGACAAACTGACTGTGCAGAGACTTCTCTTCTTTCATCTCGTTTTTAAGAAGATAAATATGATGAGATAAAATATAACAAGATGAGATGAACAAGATCAAAGCAAATGAGATAATTCACATAAAATGCTGGATTACAGCAGCAAATAGTGACAAATGTGGAATAAATGAGTCATTATAAAAAAAGAGAGTGAATGATAATAAAAACTGTTTAAACTAAAGTGATGAATTGGACTGATTTGGAAAACCTTCACAGGTTTTGATGTGGTACCACGTGATGAATGCTGTAAGCGGGGGAGGGGACGGGGACGGGGACGGGGGACAGGGGGGGTCTTGAATGGGTGTCTGGGGGGTGGTTAGTAAAGTACTTTGGGGTCCACGGGGAGGCAGGATGGGGGGGGGGGGGGTCGCAATAATTGCCCTGAGCTCTGATTGGCTGGTGTTGGAGTTTGAATTCATCACAAACGCTGCAGCTGTTTTGTCTTTAATTTGTCTCAGTGTCTGTCTCTTTGTCTCTTTGAATCTTTGTCTCTTAGTCTGTGAGGGAAAAAGCTCGTCCCACAATGCACTGCTACTTAACCCAAGTGCTCATGTACATAATACTAATTTATACCCGTTTGTCAATTTATTAAATACAACTGAAGCAACTTGCAGCCTGCGATGAATCATCTGTTTTTATCTGTCATTTATCCAACCTTCACTTGCAGCCTAAAGGATGGAAACACTAAAGAAACCTCGATCAACGGAACACATGTAAAAAAAGAACAATTGTACGTCTTTACACATGTAAACATGTTAATGTGTTAATCTAGACACATGTTTTCTAAAATCCACATTCAGGTAAATTAAATATAGTTAAGACTGATGATGTATTTACAGAGTGAGTTTTTATTTTTCTTTGCCGCCTTTTGCTTGAATGAACACATTATTTCCATCTTTGTGCTTCTCAAATCGGCAGACGGGGAATATTTGAGGAATATCGGTTTGTGCCAAACGAGATTCATGAGAAGTCACTTTGGATGGAGGAGCATCTTCAGCAGCACGTGAGAAGAAGCAAAAGGATGGAGACGATTTACACGGCTCCTTCCTCTCATTAAAAAGTGAACCAGATTCCATTCCACATCACGTGACTGAGCGAACCAAAGGGAACAGGTAGAACACGATGGACTCATCCTTCTGCTCAGCTTCTTCTTCAGTGAGGAGCATCGGCGCCACCTGCTGGCCAGCGGCTTGTATGACTCGGAGATATCAACAAGATGATTTCTAACATGAAAGAAATCGATTGATTTATTTATTTTTCAAAATGTTTTACTTGATTATTTCTTTGAAATTTGTTATTGAATATATACATTTTTTTTCATCCATTAGTTTAAAATGAATTTGGGCAAGTCATAGGTATCCCTAATTTCCTTTTATTATTATTGTATTTCTTCTGATTATGTAAATTATTTTTTTTGCATTTGTTTGAACATCTTTTTTGTTGTTTTTGGAAAAAACTACAATCCCACTGGTTCTTTAAAAAAACATTTTCCTCCGATTTTTGATTTTTTTTAATGTTTGTTGATAATATATTTTGATACATTTTGAATGTTTTTGAATATTCTAATATTCATTTTGAATTTTTTTTGTGACAACCGCACTGCTTCCTTCAAAACACAACCATATCTTCGGATTTTTTGCAGAAATATAATGATTCTTCTTTCATTTCATTGTCTTTCTAATTATGATCAATTTTCAAATATCTGTTTCACTCAAAACAATTATTCTTCAGTTTTTTTTACAGATCTTTGCAGAAAATAAGACAATAAGAAATACGGCAAACATAACTTTTTTGCCTTTTCTTTGTCTTTTGAATTTTCAACATATTATACCCCCAGTTCCCCCAAAACACAATTTTGTTTTTCCTCATGTCTTTGAAGAAAATCAATTGTGTGGCTTTGTGTGGTCATGTGTGTAATTATTTTAATACATTTATTTGTGACACGCTATTATCCCACTCAAAACACAACTTTTGAAACAATTTTTTTTCATTCATTCTTTTGAATATATTTTTAAATATCAGATTTTTTTGTTAGAATATTTCTCATTCAATTTTTTCTTTCTGAATTAAAAGTTTTAAACATGCAAATGATGCATCATCAAATACGCACAAATGTTTATACAGAACATAAAGTTGTACCTTTGTCCTGCAGAGTGTTCCACAGACAGACGGCAGGTGGCAGCACTGCTGCAGCTTGATGATTCACCTTCAGAACATGAAACCAGCAGCAAAGGAACCTTTTTCCACCCTTCACTCACAAAGACTTTTAATGAAACACTTAATGAAATAATAGCTTTATATTTCAAGAAACGTTTTTAGTCGATTTATCATTTTTAAAATCCACATTCTCTCTCTCCTAAAGAAACATTTTCTGGCCACAACAACAACAACATTATGTTTAAATGTATTTTATAATTAATGCTGAATCAGAAAAACATGATGAAATAATGTGAAAATAATGTTAAAGGAAGTAGACAAGGAACTCAAAAGAAAAGACAAACGGACTCCCCCTGCACCTCTACCGAGCCCCAGATGCAGCGGTTTCTCCCCTGGGGGGGAGAGGTGGGGGGGTCAGTCCACGAGGTCAGCGCAGTGTTGATCAGGTGGAATAAAAGGGGTTGTAACCCCCCCAGAGGGATCAAAGACACCCCTCTACCCCTCTGTGCCTGTTCTGTGAGGGCAAACTCACTGACCCTTCAAACCGAGCAGGGCGGGGGGGGGGGGGGGGCACAGAGAGAATGAGCATCAACAGTCAGCTTGAACCCCCCGACTCCCCTTCCTAATATTCCGTGCTTTGATTCATCGACATCATAAGCAACTTAATGTTACGTTTAAAGGGGTTTATACTGTGACCTCTTGGGATGAAGGTTCCTTAAAGCTGCATTCTCTCTCCTGACCAGCGAGGGAGCGACTCCTCTGCTCCCATAGACGTCTATGAGGAAATGACTCTACTTCTGTGTAGTGACCAGCAGGGGGCGACTCCTCTGCTCCCATAGACGTCTATGAGGAAATGACTCTACTTCTGTGTAGTGACCAGCAGGGGGCGACTCCTCTGCTCCCACAGACGTCTATGAGGAAATGACTCTACTTCTGTGTAGTGACCAGCAGGGGGCGACTCCTCTGCTCCCATAGACGTCTATGAGGAAATGACTCTACTTCTGTGTAGTGACCAGCAGGGGGCGACTCCTCTGCTCCCATAGACGTCTGAGGAAATGACTCTACTTCTGTGTAGTGACCAGCAGGGGGCGACTCCTCTGCTCCCATAGACGTCTATGAGGAAATGACTCTACTTCTGTGTAGTGACCAGCAGGGGGCGACTCCTCTGCTCCCATAGACGTCTATGAGGAAATGACTCTACTTCTGTGTAGTGACCAGCAGGGGGCGACTCCTCTGCTCCCATAGACGTCTATGAGGAAATGACTCTACTTCTGTGTAGTGACCAGCAGGGGGCGACTCCTCTGCTCCCATAGATGTCTATGAGGAAATGACTCTTCTTCCCTCTGGATTTATTCAGTAAACATCGTAAACATGAGTGTTAACTTGAGGCTTCAGAGCTGCTCGCTGGTTTTGTGGCCCATCGGCTGCAGCTCAATCCATCAGCTCCTCATCTCCAACCACAAACTACCATCGGGAGTATCCGTGGTAACGATGTAAACCCCGCCCTTTAAATTCCCGGCCTGTGAAGTTCATGTCGTTACCCGCTCGAAATCGAGTACCAACAGCACTCCGTCCAATATCCGTACGACCTCAGTCACGCCGTCTGTTGGCGCCGCGTCACACACGCAAATTCCACGCCGTTTGTTCTGAGCTCCATTCATGAGTTTTAAGCGGCGTCACAATAACTGGAGCTTTGTGCTCCTGGACAAAAGCTTCTACTCCAGCGGGATGTGAACCAACGCCCCGATTCTGGGGGAAATTTTAATTGGAAGCGAAAGCACTCGAAAACCGTGCAGCCGGGAACGTCGCCCGCTGGCCTCGGTCCAACTGGTTCATACGCGCACAGACACACACACACACACACACACACACACACAGCAATAGACTCACTAACAGTTAGTTTTAGCTGTCTAGAAAGCTTTGTTTGATCGTTTCGGGTGTCTCATACGAGGACACGTCGACCTGTGGACAGATCTGTGGTTAATGGACGTCTCTCACTTTGTCCCCTTTTGTCTTTGTAGCGGTTTTGTGTCTCTTCGTAGTAATTCTAAGGCTATTTAACGTTGCTTTGTTGTTGTTTCTTTGCCCTTCTTTCGGCTTGTCTGTGTCTTCGCGGTCCCTTTGCGTCTCTCTTCGGTGTCTTTGTGTCCCGCGTGAGGCCCAGTGGGTCCGTTCAGGATTCTATCATCTATCATATCTGCTCATCCAGTCCCCAAAGTGGATTTGAGGCCTGACGGGTGTTGTCTTTGGAGCAAAGGTTTGTGGTTTGTCCGTCTTTGAGGACGACGCAGACGATTCAAGCCAGAAACACCCGCAAAATCTTCAGACTGAGAAAGCTGGAACAAATATTTCACATTCAAATAGCGTCTTCTTCTCTAAAGTCCTCTTTCACTTGGGTGGTGTTTCATGTTATTTTTGGAGAATTTGTAAACATTTTATTCAAAGTTTAGTTTTGTAAGGTTAAAAGTGAACTTCTTTGTTTCTTTGTGTCCCGCTGGCTTCAAATAATGAAGCTTTTTTTTTTTTTCTTACTTGGGGGGCGGATTCTGGTCCAACGTTACCGGGCCGTGTGGCCTCTGATTGGCCGACGGGGGAACTGCCTGTGGTCGGCCCATACGAAGGAGGGACCGGGCCACAAGAGGCTTACAGCAAACCTCAGTCTGAGGCCGGACCCCCACCAGGGCACACACACACACACACACACACACACACACAGAATGGTCGCCGCTGATGAAGGAGCCCATTCATGCCCGCTGACAAATTACTACTGAAGCATGAGACTAAAGACCGCCCCCCCCCCCTTTCTGTCTCCATTATAGACAGTGTGAGACTCGGGTGTGAGGGAACATCACACGGGGCACCAGCGCTATGAAAGGAGCTTCATGGTTCTGAGGCTCTGAATAAAAAAAAAAGGAGAAATGTGGAACTAGATTTAAAGAAAGAAAACCACAACACGCCACCCTGGAGGGAGGAGTCAAAGGACCCGGGGGTCAAGGTGTCCGTTGATGTCACGACTGTTGCTTAGTGACGAGATGCATTTCCTCCGCGTCCCCCCCCCCCCCCACGAAGGAGGCCCCTCACTTCTGTGCCGAGTCCATTCTTCTCACTCGGAGACTATTTCTCGTCTGCAAAGAGTTTCAGTAGAAAAAGAGTAAAGAGCATTAGAAACCTCAACGAACAATGGGACAGATTAATGAGATCAGCTGCACAGAGATTATGGGGTTATGCAGGGTGTGGGGGGGGGAGCGTGAGGAGGGGGGGGTTGATTTGAGATGCAGGACGGAAGCACTTCAATGCAAATAAATAAGTTGACTAATGACTCAGCAGCAAACGCCGCTAATCGCTGCGAGTCGAAAACCCCAAACAGACGACGGCTGTTTCTCCACAAAGGGATTAGAGTCCAGGCGGAGGGGAGGGGGGGCTGGGGGGGGGGGGGGGGGTCACCTGAGGTCACCGCGCCACCGCTGGCTTTGCATGTGAGGTGAAAAAGAAGCTGAGAAACGGGCCGCAACCTCGAACGCCACTCGGAGGCCCCCGCGTGCACGGGGACGCGCCTGCAGGGACGTCCCAGGGAATGTCCCATGGGACGTCCCAGGTGATCCCCCTTAAAGGGGAACCTGCGTTGGGAGACCTTTTGATCCTTCTGAAGATCAGGAAACATCCATCAACCGGATCGATGCAACAGTCGAGTTCAGTTCAGTATTGTTCGTCCATTTCGACCTTCTGTCTGAAGTCTTTATAAAGTGGTAGATGCCAGACCTTGAGGCCGGTCCCACGGTCTCGTGGGATTTGGAGCTCTTAATGTATCACGTGTCATTTTATTAAGTTTCAACGTGTCTTCAGGGGACAAAATTCCATCTTAGATTCCCGACATGAGGTCGGTTCCTCCGAATGGAACCAGGCCATGTTCCCAGAAACGCTGAGAGCCTCAGAGCTCCTGTGAGTCTGCAGATAAAATCATCCTTCATCCTCCATTTATTAACCACACGAGGACAGATTGTTTGCTTGTGGAACACAGCCAGCGTTCCCTTCATGGTGAACCACGTTGTGCTGCTCTGCTCCTACCAAAAGGAATCGATGCTCCATGTGAGTCTGAAGCAGCAGAAGAAAGAGGAGAAACGGAACCTGACTAATGAGGAGAAGGTCACCTCCTTGGTAGCGGTGTGGGATCCGTGCGCTTCGCGGGTCAGAAGAAGCCAGTTCGAGACGAGGCGGTTAGATATTAAAGAGAGGGACAGTTTAAAGGGATTAGGGTGGAAGTCTGAGGGGCAACGTGCACACACACACACACACACACACACACACACACACACGCACACACACACACACACACACACACACACAGATTCCGGCTCCCCAGGAGCGGCCTGCTGGACGGCTCTACTGTCCTGACAGTAATCCCCAGATTAACTGGTTGTGGGGCACCAGTCAGCCACCAGTCAGCCAGACTGGAACAAAAGCACCAGCGTTAGCGGCGGGGGGGGACACGTGGGAGAACCAGACAAACACTGAGGGGGGGGGGGGCTTATGATCACGTTCGTCTTTTGTCTCATAAAGAGGACTTTTTCCTCCTGAAGAGGTGGAAAGATGGACGTGAAACCCTGTGCACATTTAGAAAATGTATTTAAATAAAATGCAATTTTTACAAATGGCCACACGGGGCATCTTGAAGCTACTAATTTAAACAAGTGAAACATCAATAAAAGGATCAGAAAGACCTTTTGAGTCAGGATTCATGTACATGAGAAATAGTAAAAGTATTCTGAGTATCTGAAGTACTTAAAACAACTTGAAACAAAGCGCATCAGAAGGTACGTTTGTACCCTGTTAACCAAATAAAGGTGTATTTGTACCTCTTTTTTCTAGTTTCACCCAAGGATCAATAAAGTTATCTTAAACTCTGTTAGAATCTGCATGTTAGTTTCCTCCGTCCTACAGGGGGCGCCGGCTGGTGAGTCACAACACAAATAGAGGCCTTCAACCTCATGTTCAGTACCACGAGGGTCAGTTTGTGCACACTGGACTGAGTCCAATGTAAGTGGAGCTTTATTTCGTTTATCCATATTACGATGCAGCTTAGTTTGTACATCATTGATTAGTTAGGACTGATAATATGTTGTAATCTCCTTTCTTTCCTTTATGTATACACCATGGAAATATGATGCATCTGAATCAAATGGCTGAATATACTGTTGGTTTGTGGCTTCAGTCGAACATTAAATCCACTACATATAGTTTCACTTTTATTATTATGTTTTATTATCAATCTGGATATGCAAAGTAACAGATGATTAACAAAGAAGTAAAAAGCACAAAATACTTCTACAAAGGTGGAAAAACGTCGCAGTTGCTCTTGTTTTGCATTATTTGTAAAAGTGAGTACACACACACACACACACACACACACACACACACACACACACACACACACACACACACACACACACACACACACACACACACACACACACACACACACACACACACACACACACACACACACTACTTTAACTGCGTTACCGAGGCGACCGAGTCCTCTCCATCGCCATGCAGGGCACCGTCTCCACGGTTACGTTCTGTCGGGCTCTGAGTGTGATGGTGAATGTTTAACAAACACTCACAGATCCTCAGGAACTTTCCAAACTCTCTCTCTCTCTCTACGACATGTGAATAATAAAGAGTTCGTGATTATTGATTATTCCGCGAATCCAGATTAAAAAAATACCACTTAATCTCAGTTAACGCTAAAGTAGCCGTTGCTAATTAGCATTTAGCTTCCCTCTGGTTGGCCCTGACCTCTTTAAACTAAAGTAAGTCCCCATGTTTGGTTTGTTTGATCAACTCAAAGGGTCCAAACCGACACAGTGACGTAGCAGCTTTTAACAGACGCAGCGACGATGGGTGGAGAACGAACTCCGTCACTTGTGCTGGTGCTGCTACGTCGTCTGGTTCTTTAAATCCTCGGCAGAGGTGCCGTCCACATTCTAGGGAGGCAGAGGGGACAAAAGAGCCGGGGTGGACAGGAGGGGGGGGGGGGGGGGGATACTTGAGCTGGAGGCTGAGAAACAGGAGGAGAAAAATGAGAAGGAGGGGGGGTCAGACGGGGGGGCGCTGAGCATTCAGACACAAACAAGCTGTTACTGTGACTTCATCGTCAGCTACAGAACGACTTTTATTTGAAGAAGACGTCTTTACATCGTAGAAAAATACACTGCAGCATAAAATACTAAAACCTCAAGTGGTGCTTTGGTCACAAAGTCCAACAGGAAGAAGATCACAGATGAAACATGAAGAAGAAACACGACTTTATACATGTGATCATTATCAAATAGAATCAGTGATCATCTGGTCATAAAGTCTCACCCAACCATTTAAAATCCCTTTGTCTCCACATAATACGTCCCTGTGTGTGTGTGTGTGTGTGTGTGAGAGGTCACCCCCCCGCCACACATCTGGAGTAGGCCCGTCGGTCCAGGTGCATCACGGCGCACACCTGCAGCAGCTTGCACTCGCCCTCGCACGCGGCGCCGCGGCCGTAGCTGACGGTGAAGTGAGCGAAGTAGCGCCGGAAGGCGTCGGCCGGCGGCAGCAGGAGGCGGAGGCCCAGCTGGAGGAGGCGGGGGGGCCGCAGGTCACGCAGGCCGAAAGCCTCCGTCATGATGTACTCCAGCCTCCAGTCGGCTCTTTGTTTCTCGTTGGCTTCCGTCAGGTTCAGAAAGTACTGCCAGACGTCCTTCAGAGGCACAGAAAGACCACACAAACAAGGGGGGGGGGGGCAGGGGGGGGCTTTGAGTCTTTTTGAAAAGCAGAAGCGGTTTTTGTTGTGATTAATCATCGTGACGGGCTGTTTTTCTAAAAGGGAGTCGGCTTTACTTCCTGCAGCTTCTTAAGTTCCTCATATGTGGCGCTCGACCCTTATATGTTCAAACGGGGGGGGGGGGGGGGGGTTATTTTTAGAGATGCTCAGAGAGACGTTCCTACTTCCTGATGAGGAGGCTCAAACTTACAAATCAGTCGACTCCGAAAGCCGAAATGGGACATTCACTTGCTCACATTCATACATTCACTATTTAACGTTTAGGATTTCCCTCAAACGTCTTTATGTATCAAAACATAACTAAATATCTTAAACCAACCGTTGCATAACGATAATTTTAACTAAAATGGAGCCTGAAGGCGTCGTGTAGCTCAATTCAGCCTCCGTTAGCTTTGGCTGTTTAGCATAGCATGCTAGCCACTAGCTGCTAACGTTAGCGTCGGTCCCCCTGCCGACTTCAAACCTTGGGTGTTTTGTTCAGTGTAACTTCGGTAACCCGTATGAGAGCTGGTCACCAGGACAGCGAAGTCCTCGGGGTCGTACAGGTAGGCGCGCAGCGCCGGGTTGTTGGAGTACGGCTCCTCCGCGTCTTTGATGGGCGTCACAGCCGGTGACACGAAAAGAGAAGTCAGCGGTTTGCCTGCAGGACGGAAACAAACGCCAAAGTGACGTCACCCCGTTGCAGAGTGTCCCTTTGCAGTTCAGACATCGGGACGCACGTCTCACCTCGCGGGTCCAGCAGCACCATGACGCTGTCCCGGTGGGTGTGGCCGTAGAAATGCCCCGCGATGACGCCGCTGTGCGCCCTGAAGATGGCGACCAGCCGCTCGTTGTGGCGCTCCCTCACAGCGGGGGTGTCCCTGGCGTAGGGCAGGTACCCCACGGGCACGTGGGCTATGACGTACACCTGGAGCGCAGGAAGCAAGACGCGTGGTTAATTGACGAGGGGGTGGGGGGAGGGGTCAAAGGTCAGCGCGCGTTCTCATCCCTGCGTCCTCGCCTTCTCCCGGCTGCGAGCCGCCTCCCGCAGCGTGGCCTCCAGCCACTGGAACTGCCCGGCCGGGTCGGTGGCGTTCTCCGTGGCTCGGTCGGGGCCGTAGTAGAGGACGGTGTTGAGGCTGAGGACCCGCAGGCCCGGCCTCGCCAGCTGCGAGTAGAAGCCGCCTGCGGCACCAGAGTCAGAGCGGTTGGTGACAGACGCGGGCGGAGGAAACGGTCGCGTGTCTCGGCGGGCGCGTTACCCCGTGAGAGGGTGAGCAGCGCGTCGGGCCGCAGCCAGGGCTCCCACAGCTGGGCGGCAGCCCGGTAGATGGCATTGGATGAGCCGGGCATCTGGTCCTAAGAAATGCATGCGGGGGACAGTGTTTGGAGCGCGGAGGAGAGGCGGCGCGCCGGGGACGCCGTCGGCGAAGGCCGGCGAATGAAGATACCTGCGGCCAGTAGTCGTGGTTCCCGAGGGCGGGATAGACCGTCAGGTTGGGGAAGTGTTGCCGGATGGTCTGCGTCATATTAGCCATCAGCTGGACCACCGCGTCCGTAGAGAGCTCGTCTGCGGGGACGTGGGGGGGGCTGTCCCTGGTGGGGAGGGACGAGGACATCCGGTACGTCATTAACCGAGGTTTACCTGCTCAGGTAGCTACATGGAATAAAAACATGCAATAAAAAGGTTCGGAGGGACAAAACCCCCACTGATGTGTGTCCACCGCCTGCAGGGAGTAAAACAGATTATTAGAATCCGGTGGATTTTTGCGGGTATTTGGGATTAAAAGAAGATTTTGGCAACACGCTGATTTGCAGGGTCAGAGGTCAGTTAGTTGGTTACTGTAATAAAAATAACTCTCTGAACCTCTGCAGTGGGACAATAGTGACTGAATGTTAGTCTTGTCTCACACATGATGTCTCATGTGCACAAAGAAGATACAAAGTTACCAAATGTAGCTTTAAAAGTTATTAAGGCGTATCATGGGTGTCAATCAACCTTAAAAAAAAGCACTTCATTGAGGAAGTGAGATCCGTTCAGAGTGACTTCTCAGCTCAAGAGCTTCCTCAATCCTCAAGTCTAAAACCGCAAAGTAGTAACCCACGAAAGCACACACACACACACACACACACACACACACACACACACACACACACACACACACACACACACACACACACACACACACACACACACACACACACACACACACACACACACACACACTCTTCAGAAGGCAGTGGGTTCTACGAAGAACTTCTTAAGAACCATTTCATCTATTTGTTTATTGGGATATTAAATGGTTCTTTGAGATATTATTGTTATGTTTCATTTATATTAAAACACATCTCTTCTGCTTACCCGTAGCCCCCCCCCATCAGCCCATGTGTTTCTATGTGATTGTACCTGTGTCGCCTTTTGTCACTCGTCTCCTGTCTTTCTGTCTCATACCGTTTTCGCCCCCGACTATGTTAAAGCGTCTTTGAGACTACTATAAAGCGCTATATAAATCCAATTATTATTATTATTATATTTTGTTAATCAATGTTTTTGAGAGAAAGATGGATGCTTACGGGCACACATAGAGGGCGCCTTCCACAAATTCTAGCCGCGCCAGTTAGTCACACTGCTCACTAACAATCTCCCCCCCCCGCCCCCCTGGTGGTACCGACCCGGTCCATATGATGAAGTCCTGGGGCCGGGTGAGCGGCGCCATGTGAGCGAAGGCGGACTGGATGAGCGCGTAGGGCGAGTCGCACAGGAAGTCGCCGAAGGGGCCGGCGTGGGAGGCGGGGGCCCCTTTGGAGGAGTGGCAGACCTTGGTGGGGTCGGGGGACAGGTGGTAGGACGGGTCCAGGTGGAGGTCGGTGATGTGCCAGAACCTTGCTGGACAGGTGGAGGCGATGGGGGACAAGGGATAGCAGAGAGGAAGTGTTTCAGAAAGACAAAACAAGAAGGAGGGCTGGAAATGTCTCACAATGTCAAAACGAGTCTCTGTGTTGCATTTAGTGTCTTTAAGGCTTCCGTAATGACGCTGGTTTGTGCACAGGAATAGGAAGCTTTTTCAAGCCCCACCTCTTTGTTATTACGTCATCAAAGCGCCGTCTCTATGCACATTACGCATCACGTGAGCGGTGTTCTTTCCTCAGAGGAAACTTTTCCGACCAAACTCCGTTTTAAAAGCTCTCGATCATCTCGTTTCTCGTCATTTGCAAATAAAAACGCAACCTTCACAGCAACAGAAAAACTGTTGAAGCCACAGCGTCTCATCGCGTGCGTGTGCAGCAGGAAGGAAGGAACCCCTGAGCTCTGATTGGACCGGGCTCCACTCACCTGCGGCCGGCAGGTATCCGACCCCCGTGGGGGCCCCCCCGCCGGGAGCCGCCGCGCACAGCAGCAGAACGACCCCCACGAGATGCGCCATGTTCGAGTTACAGGAGACGAAGCACAACACGCACGTGACTGTGATAAACACGGAAGAAGCCTCCGGGGGTCACGTGATGCTCAGAGCTCAGGGGGAGGGACTTATGGAGGCAGACAGTCTGCAGTGGGGGGGGGGATAAAGTGGTTTTTATACTCAAATAGTCTAATTATTAGCAAATAGTTTACATCCCAAACTCATGTAGATGTTGTAAAATAGACTTTGTTTGAACAAAACGTAGAACTTTTAAAATAAGCTCCACTTATCTCACCTCACTCACCTGTGCCATGCATTATATTTAATCTAAATCACAACATTCCCGTTGCAGGCTGTTTACTTGTAGTGGTATTTTGACCCCCCCCCAAATATTGCTGTTGGCTGCAGCAGAACGTGAGACCGTTTGGGTGTACTGGCCCTTTAAGAACAGACTACTGACAAAGCATAACTCTGAATGATGGAAGACTCATAATGAAATGATATTTTCACTGATTCATTCGGTAAAAGTCTGATAATGAAACCATCGAATCACAAGAGAAGAAGCAGACATTGGCTCTGTGTTTTCTTTATTTTTTTTTGTTTCACACAGGGTTACAAAGACGATCAATTCATGACGACGGAAATGTTTTCACGTGTAAAAAAAAGACGTTCATGCCGAGGAGGATGAAGTGCAAAGAGAAGCGTACAGTCAATAATAATTAATACAATCAGCACTTCCTGGCCGGGAGGCTCTCAGGCTCTCAGGCCTTCTCGTAGCTGCGCACCGCGTGGATGTCCTCAAAGGTCAGATTCTGCAGAGGAGAGACGGCGTTTAGGACTCAACTTAAAAAAACACTGGTCTTATTTGAATGACTGTTTTCCTCTGAGAGCAAACAGAAGAATGAGAGAAAAGACAGGACAGGAAACCTCCTAAATACTGCAAGACTCCATTTATGTGTTGTTTGTCATATTCCAATAATACACAACGTCCCCACAATGACACACACACTTTGTGCAGTGTGTGTAGACAGGTGTGTGTGTGTGTGTGGTCGGGGTGCGTTCCACTCACCATGACCAACTTGCCGTCCTTGATCTCCCTGACGAACTTGGTCTCCTTGCCGTCCCACTTCTGGACGTGGACCAGCTTGTCCCCCTCCATGGTCACCGTGGACTGAGAGACAAAAGGAGGAGAGAGCGGTGAGCGAGCTCCTTCGGGCCTCCTCAGAGGAACATCTCCTCCTCCTCCTCCTCCTCCTCCTCCTGCAGACGCCGTCACTTTCATCTTTGGGGTCATTTGAAATAAAAGCCCTCTGAGCTACTGAGGGACACTCGTCCCCGGGACACGTCGGCGTGGAGCCTCCACGGCTTCCCGCTGCCGCCTTACTTTGCAGCTCCTGTCGTCGGCGGTGGTCTCGTCGAACTCCTCCCCCAGCTTGAAGGAGATCTCCGTGTTCTTGAAGGTGCTCTGGGTGCGGACCACCACCTTGTCGCCGTCCTGGCTGATGATGACGGTCGGCTTGGTGACGTTGCCCACCTGCCGGGTGGCAAAGCCCACGCCTGACCAGGGAGAGAAGAAGGGAGGGAGGGGGGGGGGGTTAGATGTGAGTGAAGGGAATGAAAAGGGGACCCGGATGGAAGGCGGCCCCCACTCACCCAGAGCTTTCATGTACTCGTCGAAGTTGTCGCTGTCCACCAGCTTCCAAGTGGCGCAGAAGGCGTCGACCATGATGGCGTCTTACGGGGGGAAACGTCCGGAGCAGACTGAGGACGAGCTGCGGCTTCTGCAGGAGTCCCCCCCCCTCCTGCTATTATCCACGGCATGCCGGTGGCCCCGCCCACACCCTCCCTGGCTGTGATTGGGTGTTCAAAGTGGGTCAAAGTCGGTCGGACCCTCGGAGTGGGAGGAGAAGAAAGAAAGAGGCAAAGAGGCTAAATAAGCTCATTTGTATGCAGGATGATGTAATGATTCTCATTCATGGGGGAGGAGGGGGGATCAAGTGTGTGCTGGCCATGCCCCCCCCCCCCCCCCCCCGTCTTGGGGGCCGGGCCTCCCCCTGAGTGGAATGTGTCGTGTTCCACTGCAGCGAAGCAGAATCAGTCCGTCTGACAGCTCTTTGTCCAAATCGCCGTTAACAACCACACTGCGATTTGTTCATGCTCAACACACACACTAATTACTGTGTGTGTGTGTGTGTGTGTGTGTGTGTGTGTGTGTGTGTGTGTGTGAGTTTGAAAAGAAGAAAAGTGACTTTGATTAGATGAGTTTCATCTGTCAACAAACTCACCTTTCAGAGTTCATTCAAACATCTGAATCAATGCTCCAATTAATGATGAACTGGTGAAGTTTCATGGTGATTTCTACTCTTTACTTCTTTAAACCTCCTCACCTGTAGTGTCTTCATCATGTTGATCATGTGACTAAACATCCGAAGGTTCTTAAATCACCAAACTTCAGCTTCTTTCCTCTCTGGATTCTGGAGGTTTTTTTAACCTCATTCAAAACCTCCGTTTTTCTTCTGTCTCTTTAAACATGAAACAGTTTGTGCTTTAAAGCAGCTGAGAAGGACCTCTGGAGACAAAGAGCAGAGACGCTGCTGTTCTGTTGGACATTTTAATAAAGCCAACAATCCACTTTTCATTCAACCTTTATTTGAAATTAAAATGCTGAAACAATAAGAATTAAGCTCAAAATTTATTTCTATCCCAGTAAGCTGAAAACTTTACTCAGTTAAAACACGACAGAATCACATTTAACAACTAAAACAGCAAAATTCACTTAAATGGTGACACAATAAATGCCAAGAAGTCCTAAAGCGTCATTGTGTGTCTGCAGGGACGCAGTATAACGAATGCATGTGTCTCTAAGCGTCTGCTTCCCTGAACTCCCACAATGCATCACTGCAAACATCAACACGTCTTCACCACGCTACAGTCATGTGACCTCTTATCTGGCTGGTCGGTTGACGGTGGCGTAGAGGTCGCCGGGGTCAGCTGCAGCGGAGGAACGGGGGGGTTTCAGGGTGGTGTAGGTCACTGCGTCACCTTCATCCTCATCATCAGGATGAAGGGCAGCCTGCAGGGAGAGAGGAAGACTCAGGAACCCAAAGTCAACATGTAGAGTCCTCCCTCTGGGGACTGAGGAGACGGTGGGACACGTGGGTCCGGTTGGACCTGGTCCAGCTCGGCTCACCTGGGCTCTGCCGGCGGTGTTCTTGGTGAAGCTGACGGAGGCGTAGGCCACGCCTCCTTCAGGGTCGGCCTGCAGAGAGGAGGAGACAAGATGGCTGCTCAGAGACCCGCTGACTCCCTCTCTCCTCCCTCAGTCCAATGTGACTGGGCTCCTAGTGGAGGTCATGAGGTCAAGGCCTCACACGGCCTCATCACGTGGCTCCACGCTGTCCTCCACAGACACCATGGTTTCATCCCTCATCCACGCCATCATCAACATGGAGGTGTGAATGAGCCACAAAGCACAGCGCTGCCCATGTGGGACTGATGGAGTCACTTTAGAGGCTTGTGCTGCTTTTCATGTGTTTCTCATCACGTTTGTGTCTTTGGCTTCATGTTCCTCACTTTGCATCCTTGACCTTTGCTGCAGCCCAACTCTTTACTGTCGTCACCATCAAGTCACCAGTGTTTTACATCTTTTTAGGATCAAACCTTCTTTCATGTTTACACTCAGGATGGTTTACAAGTTGAATTATTCATATTTTAAACTCACCGCCTCGTCATCCGTCTTTGTTTTGTTCCCTGAAAAGACAAAAAAAGAGGAGGTGTTGAGCTGCATCATTTAAAACGTGTTGTTGGTAGCAGTTGGATCTGTTGATGTCGTCACCTTTAGTTCTCCTCCATGCGACGAGTCCCAGTGTGATCGCCACCAGAGCTGCAGCCCCCACAGAGACGGAGACCAGGACTGAGACAGAGACACAGGAGAGAGACACAGGGTTCAATAGATGATCTCTGATAGATGGTCAATAGATGATCTCTGATAGATCATCAATAGATGATCGCTGATAGATGATCAATAGATGATCTCTGTAATAGATTGTGTCTTATCTCTAACACAGCAGGATTTCTACTCGCAGTGAATGCAGTTTTTTTCTACTCATTATTAATGAGAGATGTAATTTATAAGATAAATAATGAACAAATACCTTTGTGATTATTACCACCTGAGTTCCCTGATTCCTCTTTTACAGGTGGACTTGTGGTCGTCTTTGTTGCATCATCACCTGGATGAACAAAATATAAAAATGAATCAAACTGAAGCTGCAGCCCCCACAGAGACGGAGACTCTGTCACAAGATTCATGATCAATAGATGATCTCTGATAGATGAACAGACTCTACCTGGAGTCACTGGTTTCTTGTCTTCAGGTGGACTTGTGGTATTTGGGGTTGTTGCAGAAGGATCTTAATGACAGAAGTTACAAAATATATCTCTGATATCTGAACACAACACGTCTTTTCTAGCTGTGAATGTAGTTCACTTCTCGGTACTCAAGTATCTGACGTCATGATTAAAGAGTGAACTAATTGTTTTGTGTCACTACCTGAGTTCCCTGGTTCCTCGTTTCCAGGTGAACTTGTGGTCGTCTTCTTCTCAGGTGTCTTAGTCACTGGAGGTTTGTTAGTCGTCTTTGTTACAGAAGGACCTTGATGAAAAACACAATATATCTCTGCTATCTGAACAAAGTCAATGAAGTTCTCATCTGCTCAGTCTCTACCTTCTTCCTTCTTGGTCGTCTTTGTTGCATCATCACCTGGATGAACAAAATATAAAAATGAATCAAACTGAACAGTTAGAAAAGAACTCAAGTATCTGACATCATGATTAAAGAGTGATGTGATTTAAAAGGTCAAATATGATCAAATACTCTGTGATCCTCTGAGAGGTTTGTGTCTCTACCTGGATCCACTGATTCCTTGTCTTCAGGTGGACTTGTGGTCGTCTTCTTCTCAGGTGTCTCAGTCACTGGAGGTTTGTTAGTGGTCTTTGTTGCAGAAGGACCTTAATGAATAAATAACAAGATGCATCAAACTGTAGAGTAAGAATCAGTATCTGACGTCATGATTAAAGAACAATGTGATTTAAGAGCTGAAACATGAACAAATCCTTTGAGTGATGATCCTCATGTGACTTTAAGCAGCTCATCATGTTCTCACCTGACTGAGGACACCTGAAGGAGAACTGATGACTTTCTGCACTTTGACTATCAATCACTTGACATCTCAGTGACTCATAATACTTTGACTCTGCTTTAAGGTGATCTTTTTTAATGCTGAATGAGGCTGAACAGACATGTGATGTCATCACTTCAGTGTGACTTCCCTCTTTGAGCCACTTCACTGTGTGTCCACACCGTCCATCAGTCCTCACAGAGCACTTCACCTTCACCTCATCACCCTCCTCCTCTTTAAGGACTTTCATCTTTCAGCACATTGTTCCAACAAGACAGTTTGACAACATTATGATGTGAATACTCACTGGTATCAACAGACAGATGATGAACGACGTCTTTTCCTACTTGTTTTCCTCCTCCTGATTCAAACTGTCTGCAGGTGTAATCACCAGCATCCTGACCTTTGACCTTCTTTATAACCAGAGAACATTTCTCTGTAACATTCAGTCTGTCTGATCCAACTTTGTCTCCTTCTTTCATCTCCCCAAGTTCAAACAGCGCTACTAATGCTGCTGTACTTCCTGAACTACTGAAGAGCCACGTAGTACCGTTACACTTCTTCTGATCAGGAATCACACTCTTACAAGGAAAAGTGACTTTATTTCCATCTCTCACAGTGACGGATGAAGCTTCTACAGATGTTACTGTTGAGAAATACAGAAAAATACAGTAAACATGAGCGTAAAGTGTTGTAATAATTGCAGATGTGTTTGTAGATGCGTCTCCTTCATTCCGTCTCACAGACTCCAGAAGACTCCTGGTGACGTTAAACAGAAGCTGCAGACTTACCTGTACAGCTCAACACCTGCAGCATCACCAATGAAGACATCATAATCCACCTGAGTTCAGCCATCGTGCTTCTCTCTCTCAGCCCTCAAAGCGTCTGCTGCTTCTTCAACATGGACGCAGTGGAGACGCTGAGCGTGGACTCCACGTCCTTCACACAGGAAGTCCGTCCTCTAAAGTCAGCGGCTTCCTCATTTGATCTTTGCAGCGTTTTCTCAGAACTGAAGGAGAAGTGTTTTGGTGAGAATGTGGGTAACAGCAGCAGAGCTCTGCAGGTTTGAGTCTGTGACGAAGACGAGACGGACACATGAGGACAGTCCTCACTTTGTAGTCCTTAAAGGACTCAAACACAGAGGAGGGTCCTGGTTTTTATGCTCGATGCTCTGTTTCATATTACATTCTACATGAATCTCTGTGTGCTTTCTGTCATTTGTGTTTAACAGTTCAGTGACTTTAAAAGTGATGAAGCATCCTGCAGTTTAAGTTGCTTTGGATTCTCTCGTGTCGCGACCTTTGCGTCGCTCAGGTGTTCACATGGAGGGAGCCAATCAGAAGGAGGGAGGGGGGCGGATGGAGAGAAAGAGAGGTGGAGGTTAGAGGAAGGGGAAGTGAAGCTACGTCACTTTCAAACAGCAATAAGGACGAGGACACACACACAGACTCAGATTGCATCACTTTTAGCTGCTTGGCTGCGTCTCAATTCCCCAGTCTGCATCCTTGTAAGACCTTCACGACCTTCTGCGTCCTCCAACCGTTAAGGCTGAACCTAAAGGTCTCTGAAATGAGACGGTCTGTCTTACGGGGGACGTCCTGCTTGTGTCTTTATAAAGAACAGATGGAGAAGATCTTATTTCATTTAATTTAGGAAGACGGGCTTCACTTCAGCAGCATGAGATATTTAAGGCTGAGAGAAAAACATGTTCCACTTTAAATTTAAATTAAATCGGTTCCTCCTCGTACTGTTGTTGTTGTTGTTGTTGTTGTTGTTGTTTCTTCACCTGAACAAGTGAACCATCAAGGGCCCGTCATGTTCAGTCTAACACTGGGGTTTTAACCTTTTTGACCCCAGGGCCTAAATTTCAAGTACAAAGTGGCCCTGTTGAAATATTAACTAAACATAAAATAATGTGTCTTGGTTAGAATCACTAACTGGTGGCCGCGGTCCGGATCCAGAAGACGTCCCATCTGGACCAGAAGTTGAAAAAAGAAGGTTGTGGTCTAAATGTGACGGGGCACATTAGAGCTTTTAATCATGATTTTTTTTTTTAATGCATCCCTACATTTATTTGGTTAATTGAGAGAACATTATTTATATTTACAGTCACACATATATGTTCAGTTCTTTGTTACGTGACAATAAATATTGTCAAAAGAGTTAGAATTCTACTGAATTCATTTGTTAGTTGTGTATTGATCAGATGCGAGTGTTGATACAACTTTATTCCTCTATTTAAACCCACTAAGTGGAGGCCTGGGGTCTGTAATCGGGAGAATATTATAATTAGGGCTGTCAGTTAAACATGCTTTTAACGACGTCAATTCTTTTATCGCGAGACTAACGTTTCTTTTTTTTGTTTTTTGGGGGGGGGGTGGATGACTGATAATGAAAATGTCCACATGTCTGTCTGTCTGAGGAGCTGCTGAAAGCAAAGAAGTAGTAGCTCACCTTTTATTGGTGACCTCACTGTTACGTTTCATTGGTTCTGAAATAAGGCCCGACTGCTTTGTTCAATATTAAACCCTGGTTTAACTGCACTATACGCTGAGTCCTTGTTTACCTCAAATGTCCACTTCATCATTTTATTTTGTTCCGTCCTGTTTGGCAATGTTGTTTTTCTGTAAAATAAAACATTTGCTAAGAGCATTAAAATGAAGAAAAAATGATGGAAAAAAATAAATGAAGAGACATTTAGAATAGATACAAATTTGCAATTAATCGTGATTAAATATTTTAATCGTTTGACAGCACTCATTTCTATAGTATAAAATATATGGCGATCCAGACTTTGCAAATATTGATAACAAAACTCAAACTTGATCTTAATGTTTCTTTGTAGCTTTTGAGCAGCTGATAAAATGATGAGCCTGACATTTTCAATGAGGAGGCCATGACTACAGGAGCAGGTAGAGAGGATTACAGAGTAAACACCATGGATTAAAGTTATTTAATGGAGGAAAAAGCTGAATATGACACAGTTATAAATAAAGGGTCTGAAACCAGTGCTGAGATGGATTCTGATGCTGTAGATGCTGTAATCTTTGTTTTGCTGCACCTTCAGCCTTCTTTCCAACAATTGAATCCTTGCCATCATGCACAGGTAGAAGTGACGTTATTACACAGACACACAAAGACTCTACAGTGATTATTGCAGTGGAGGATTGTTTTTTTTTTTTTAAGTAAAAACTATAATCAGATGAACATACGGGTTGATTTTGATCTGTTGGTCTATGATCTGTGGTCTGGTGAGAACTCTGTGCTCCCTCTACCTGTGTCACCTGTGCCCCTCATTTACAAACCAAGTGCATCTAATTACTGCCACCTAGTGTCCTAAATACCAACATAAATATGTCCCAACTAAATAAAATATCATGCCAACAATGAACATATTTATGTTATTTGTGCCTTCTTTTGAAAAGCCTGGTTTAAAGTTATGGATTAAACCTTTTTGTGTAAAAACCTTTAATTGCCGTAATCATCCATCATCTGTTGTGTTCCAGGAGCCAGAAGGTAACAGCAGTGTAGGCGCCGGTCCAACCCCTGACCCCACCCCCCCCTCAAGGGCCGGATTCCAGACGGCCCGCAGGGGTGGGGGGGAGAGGACCAAGGGACGGGAGGGAGGGGGCATGATCAGGGGACGTGGCTGGAGACGGGAGTCCTGGGGCCGGGAAGTTTGAAGGGAGGACTCAAATGCAGGATGTCTAGAAGTGTTCTTTAATAAACTGAAGACGTGCACCAACGACAGGTAGACTTAGACATTAACTTAGACAATGACGCAACAAGGGACAAGAGGCCCACAGGGCTTCAATACACTAGGGGGGTGCAGGTGATTGGACACAGGTGGAAACAATCAGTCAATCACACGACAAGGCAGGAAGTGAAGTTACCCAGGAACACAAGAGACATGAAACTACAAAATAAAACAGGAAGGTGAACCAAACCGTGACACCGCCGGGGTCAAAGGTTTCTGTCGTGGCGCCGATGGCTTTAAGTCACGTGTAGAGTTTCCAGTCGGTGAGATGAGGGACTTCTTCTGCATCTGGGGCCCATTTTCTAGTGATGGCAAAGTGAAGCTTTCTGAACCAGTGAAGCTTTTTAAAGCCAATTGTATCGGAAAAAGGTTCATTCATTCAATGCATCGCAGACTCTATGATGACGTCTGCTGATGAAAACTTGTAGTCCATGTTTCAAATAGACTACCAGTATACTTTGGCCGACTCTCTGTGGGTTGAACATGATTATGAAAAGTTGAACCAATAAATCATCTAATAAATACATGGATTCCTATATGAATACAACTATTGTTTTTCAGGTTTGAATTGTGCCCTTGTTTGTGTTTTTCAGTTTTGTAAATCGGGAAGAAGTAGAACAAACACTTATCTGTGTCTTTCTGCACCTTTGTGCATGTATGTTTGTGATCATACTAGCAGAAGAATTAATAGAAGATATATATATATATATATATCATAGAGACTTATCTGGAATGTGGGAAGTGATTTACAGAGGAAGGGGCAGTGATTGTACAGGTTTGTTATGACAGGATATTGAGGTACTTGTGGACACATGGGATGGGGCATGAAATTATTTTTATTGAGATATAATATCCATAATTAAGTAATAATTACACAAGACAAGTGACAGAATTGGCCTGCCTATTGCCAACGTTGTTAGAGGAAATCAAACTACCATTTTCCTTCCTTTTAAAAGCGGTGGATCTTTGGCTTCCACGTGAGGCTTTGATTTGGGCTTCAGGGCCTCGTTGGAGAGCGATGGTCCACACTCCACTGACTGGGCTCTGCACCTCATCACCTCCGTTTACAGAGACCACTTAATGCAGTCAGGGGGGGACTTTCACACAATTGGACTTTTGGGAGGGTTTGGCACCACTTTCCTCCATTTTAACAACTCATGTCATGTCTCATGTCTTCTTTCAAAATACTTTCATCACTCTTGTTTCTGCTGATTTGGAGGTTTAAACAACTGACTGACGCGTTAGCGCCACCGAGTGGCAGGACGCTGTATAGCGTGTCATGGATAACTAATATCTCTTTACATGTTATACCCAGTTCGGCCCTCTAGGTGGAGCTCGGGGCCCAATCAGGGGCCCTATGGTTCAGAATGTTGTCTCTCGTCCACAAACACGGTGGCTTCCTGTCTTCTTCCAGATGTGTTTCTGATATCCAGCAGAGGTCACGTGTCATACATGTGGCATTTAGTCACGTGCTTTACTCCGGTCAGACCGTCATGGAGTACAATGTGTTGTTCTACATCACAGACAGATGTTGTACCTTTTATTCCCTTTGCTTACGAGCTGCAGCTGTAGTTTATTTAGTACATTCACAGATAAACGCATCACATCTCCCTCCATCCTTCACTCTGTTTTTCTTCTGTCTCTTTAAACATTAAATATTCCTTTGTTACTTTCTTCTTTCACTTTTCTCTTCTCCATCGGATCTGAAAACATGAATCTTTGATCTCAGACTCTCTCTTTGCCTTCTAAAGTCGTTCCTTCATGTGCACACTGGGTGGCGCTGTTCTTGGGTCCGGTGCTGACCTTTATAAGCAGTCAGGTCATGATTGACAGCAGGAGTTGGACCCCAGAAGGGAAAGGGATTGGACCTCTGTCGCAGTGACAGTGAGTTGTCTCCACTGTAAACAAAAGAGTTTCTGTACACAACAAATGACCTAAAAGTCACTGGATGATGTCATCAATCAAAGGTGAGCGCAGAGGGACCTGAGGCTGACAGAACAGCGTCAGACGGATCAATCCGGAGAAAAAAGACACCTCAGTCGACCAAGTAATGGACCTTTAAGAGGCCGAGTGGTTGGTTGTGGTCAGTTTGTGCTTTAAAGCAGCTGAGAAGGACCTCTGGAGACAAAGAGCAGAGACGCTGCTGTTCTGTTGGACATTTTAATAAAGCCAACAATCCACTTTTCATTCAACCTCTATTTGAAATTAAAATGCTGAAACAATAAGAATTAAGCTCATAATTCATTTTTATTTCAGTAAGATGAAAACTTTACTCAGTAAAACACGACAGAATCACATTTAACAACTAAAACAGCAAAATTCACTTAAATGGTGACACAATAAATGCCAAGAAGTCCTAAAGCGTCATTGTGTGTCTGCAGGGACGCAGTATAACGAATGCATGTGTCTCTAAGCGTCTGCTTCCCTGAACTCCCACAATGCATCACTGCAAACATCAACACGTCTTCACCACGCTACAGTCATGTGACCTCTTATCTGGCTGGTCGGTTGACGTTGGCGTAGAGGTCGCCGGGGTCAGCTGCAGCGAAGGAACGGGGGGGTTTCAGGGTGGTGTAGGTCACTGCGTCACCTTCATCCTCATCATCAGGATGAAGGGCAGCCTGCAGGGAGAGAGGAAGACTCAGGAACCCAAAGTCAACATGTAGAGTCCTCCCTCTGGGGACTGAGGAGACGGTGGGACACGTGGGTCCGGTTGGACCTGGTCCAGCTCGGCTCACCTGGGCTCTGCCGGCGGTGTTCTTGGTGAAGCTGACGGAGGCGTAGGCCACGCCTCCGTCAGGGTCGGCCTGCAGAGAGGAGGAGACAAGATGGCTGCTCAGAGACCCGCTGACTCCCTCTTTCCTCCCTCAGTCCAATGTGACTGGGCTCCTAGTGGAGGTCATGAGGTCAAGGCCTCACACGGCCTCATCACGTGGCTCCACGCTGTCCTCCACAGACATCATGGTTTCATCCCTCATCCACGCCATCATCAACATGGAGGTGTGAATGAGCCACAAAGCACAGCGCTGCCCATGTGGGACTGATGGAGTCACTTTAGAGGCTTGTGCTGCTTTTCATGTGTTTCTCATCACGTTTGTGTCTTTGGCTTCATGTTCCTCACTTTGCATCCTTGACCTTTGCTGCAGCCCAACTCTTTACTGTCGTCACCATCAAGTCACCAGTGTTTTACATCTTTTTAGGATCAAACCTTCTTTCATGTTTACACTCAGGATGGTTTACAAGTTGAATTATTCATATTTTAAACTCACCGCCTCGTCATCCGTCTTTGTTTTGTTCCCTGAAAAGACAAAAAAAGAGGAGGTGTTGAGCTGCATCATTTAAAACGTGTTGTTGGTAGCAGTTGGATCTGTGGATGTCGTCACCTTTAGTTCTCCTCCATGCGACGAGTCCCAGTGTGATCGCCACCAGAGCTGCAGCCCCCACAGAGACGGAGACCAGGACTGAGACAGAGACACAGGAGAGAGACACAGGGCTCAATAGATGATCTCTGATAGATGGTCAATAGATGATCTCTGATAGATGATCAATAGATGATCTCTGATAGATGAACTGTCTCTACCTGGATTCACTGTTGTCTTGTCTTCAGGTGGACTTGTGGTATTTGGGGTTGTTGCAGAAGGACCTTAATGACAGAAGTTACAAAATATATCTCTGATATCTGAACACAACACGTCTTTTCTAGCTGTGAATGTTCACTTCTCGGTACTCAAGTATCTGACGTCATGATTAAAGAGTGAACAAATTGTTTTGTGTCACTACTTGAGTTCCCTGGTTCCTCGTTTCCAGGTGGACTTGTGGTCGTCTTCTTCTCAGGTGTCTCAGTCACTGGAGGTTTGTTAGTGGTCTTTGTTGCAGAAGGACCTTAATGAATAAATAACAAGATGCATCAAACTGTAGAGTAAGAATCAGTATCTGACGTCATGATTAAAGAACAATGTGATTTAAGAGTTGAAACATGAACAAATCCTTTGAGTGAAGATGCCAACGGTTCCTCACTAGTGTTCTTTGACCTCTGTGTAAATGGTCACAGGGTCAAGGACAGATGGTGAGGATAGTTCATGAGGAGGTAGGAAAGGACAGTCTTAAGGGAATCCGACCCCACTGTCACTAAGCCACGTCATGACGATGTGACGGGAGACGCTTGTTAGTGACGTCAGTCTGCAGCGGTGAAACTCTCATTTCTCCACAGATGGACCACAAAGAAGCCTGTTAGATGCCTTCATGTGTTGTTACAGTGATTCATGCAGACGACATGAACCACCAGCTTCAAAGTGGTCCTCCATGAACCAGGCTGCTACATGAATGAGTCCTTGCTGACGGTTAATCACATGATCTGCTCTTCTCCTCAGTGAGGAACCTTCCTAAGCAAGTTGGATGAATGGAGTCCAGCCGAGGACCTTTGAACTTGAACAGCACTCGGACTGCGACTGATGAGTAAGATTGATGCTTTCTGCTGTTCAAAAGCTGCAGTCTGTAAGCGAGACTTCATTCATCCACACTAGTGAGACGCTTTCACGTCCTCATGTGAGAGCAAACGTCCATAGAAGGAAACACGGATACAAACACATTTAAACATGGACGCTAATGGATGTGAAACATGTTCATGTCTTTGTAATCACATGCAAGACATTCACTTATTAAAGTGTTCAACAATATAAATACAACCTTCTCATATGTATGTGTGTCTCAGTATTTATGTCCTAAAGGTCCTTCATAGAATCTTCTCACCTGTTTCATCACCTGAGGGAGAATTCCTGAGAGAAAACTGCATCACTTTGTCCCCATCGGTCACTTCACACTTCAATGAAGTGAAGCTCGATGTGTAGAAGACATGAGAAGTCTTAAAGGACAGAGAGGTGGAGCAGGGAGACTGTGATGTCTTCATGTCTTTGTCCACATCTTGACCACCATTCGTCCACTTCACTGTGTTTGGACATCGATCAAATGTCCTCACAGAGCATCTTAACGTCACATCGTCTCCGTTCGTCTCTTCAGTCACTGGTGGAGACGGAGACATTATGAGAGAAAGAAGAGGAACTTAAACACTAAAATCATTATTATTATAATGTTTCATCATATTAATCTGATACGACAGTTTATAAACATTATGATGTAAATACTCACTGGAAACAACAGACAGATCAACCCAAGCATCTTTATATTGTCCTCCTGATCTGCAGTAATAATAACCAACATCTACATCTGTGACCTTCTTTATGACCAGAGAACAGTTCTGTGAAACACTCAGTCTGTCTGATTTATCTTTGGCTTTTTTATCAATCTGCCCATTTCTAACCAGAACTACAACTGATGATCTGTTTCTTGAAGGACCAAAGAGCCACTCAGTAGAGTCACAGTTGTTCTGGTCCTCAGTCACAGTGTCACAAGGCAAAGTGACTTCATCTCCATCTTCAACAGTGAGGGTGAGAAATGATTTTGCTGCTGCTGCTTCTAAGAAGATGAGAGAGAAGTAAAAGGAACAAGGAGAAATAAAACATGACTTTTAGTGTCAGTGTGAAGATCATTTTAGACACAACAACAGTTTACAAATGTGCCTCATTGTTGGTTTCTAAGAGTTCATTAAAGTCACGATTCACCTGCTGGAAACAAACAGACTACTTGTGTGTCTTCTTTAAATGAAGCTTTGCTTCTAAATAACATTCATCCATTAGTAAATGATCTTTCTAGTGTTTCTGTAGTCATACACACATTCTATGTGTTCTTACCTGCAAACTGAAGCATCACAATCAGGAACAAACAGCTTTCAATCCCTCCCAATTCAGCCATGGTTCCTCTGCGTCTCTCGTCTCTCTGTGTCCTCTACTCGTCTCTCTGTGTCCTCTACTCGTCTCTCTGTGTCCTCTACTCGTCTCTCTGTGTCCTCTACTCGTCTCTCTGTGTCCTCTACTCGTCTCTCTGTGTCTTCTACTCGTCTCTCTGTGTCCTCTACTCGTCTCTCTGTGTCCTCTACTCGTCTCTCTGTGTCTTCTACTCGTCTCTCTGTGTCTTCTACTCGTCTCTCTGCGTCTTCGTCTTAAAGACAAATGTTGAATCTACTTCCTCTTGTTGATAAAGAGTCACTTCCTCGTCCCTCTCGTCTCTCATACGTCACTTGATGCTTTTTTTACCCTCTTAAGGCGGACATGAGCAGGTGTGAAGTTCACACTGACATCAAACATCTGGATTTAACACCAGAGACAATTTAACCCTTTTGGTTCAAACTGTTTCCTCTCATTCAGTTCAGTTTGACTCAACTCTCAGAACTCAAAGTTACACCTTTCTGCATTTAATGATCTGATGGAGCAACAAACAAACTGCACCAAGACGCTGAGTCTCAAGTCCAAGAGTCCTTTCCCATGATGCATTTGTGACGCCGACATCCAAGCGAACCTTTAAGGGCCGTCGTGTTCAGTCTCAGAGTGAAAAAGAAGAAGAAGAAGACTGAGGAAGTCAAAGGTGTGAAGCTGCTGCTAAAGATACATGTTTGCAGCAGAGCAGCTTGTTTTCTTAAGATGTTTTTATTCAGAACAAATACCCGATTTATGGTGATTATTGACAGCATGAACACACAGGTCAAAGGTCAAAGGCTTTCTAAAGGAATGGTGTCATCCACCTTAGTCATGTCCCTGATGACGTCACTCTTTAACCACGTTGGTGAATTTTAACTACAGCTGAAGACGCTTTATTTTCTTAAATTTTCAGTGACTCATAAAACTTTGACTCTGCTTTAAGGTGATCTTTTTTAATGCTGAATGAGGCTGAACAGACATGTGATGTCATCACTTCAGTGTGACTTCCCTCTTTGAGCCACTTCACTGTGTGTCCACACCGTCCATCAGTCCTCACAGAGCACTTCACCTTCACCTCATCACCCTCCTCCTCTTCAGTCACTGTGGGTGAAGATGGGAACGTTGGGAGAGAAAGAAGAGTAACTTTATCATTGAGACTCATCGTTGGTTTATTGTTAAGCAGCAGAGACGCTGAGCGTGGACTCGATGTCCTTCACACAGGAAGTCCGTCCTCTAAAGTCAGCGGCTTCCTCATTTGATCTCTGCAGCGTTTTCTCAGAACTGAAGGAGGAGTGTTTTAGTGAGAATGTAGTTAACAGAAGGATGGATGAAAAGTTATGAAGCCTCCTGCAGTTTAAGTTGCTTTGGAATCTCTCGTTTAGCGACATTCGTGTCGCTCAGGTGTTCACATGGAGGGAGCCAATCAGAAGGAGGGAGGGGGGGGCGGGTGGAGAGAAAGAGAGGTGGAGGTTTGAGGAAGGGGAAGTGAAGCGCTGGTGTTTGTAGAACCAATAGTGAGCGTGGTGGAGGCCGCGAGCATCGGAGGGCAGAGGTCATCAGAGTGTGACATCAGCAGCTACCAGGCTACAAGCTAACACGCTAGCTGCTAACGGGCTAAAGCTGCTGAGGACTGTTGGGTTGTTGTTTTGCTCTCTGTCCGACGGGTTCATGCACCCACAACCCCCCCAAAAAGAAACACAAGAATTGGACCAATGAGAGAGCAGTTTGCTCACGTTTGTTGTTTGTTTAGAATATTTGGCTGTTAAATGTTGTGTGTGAACACAGACCAACAAAGAGGCAGCTGCTACGTCGTATGAATCCTGATTCACAACAAAGCAAACAAACTACAGGTGTGAAAAAGCCCTGAAACTCTGCAACAAAGTCTCAATAAACTCCAGTTACGTCACTTTCAAACAGCAAAAAGGACGAGGACACACACAGAGAAGAAAGAGAGCGACATTTGAGAAAGAGACGAGTGAAACAAATGAGGAACAAAGTAGAGATTTTAATCATGACTTTTTTTTTCTGATGCAGCCCTACTTTTATTTTATTTAGTCCATCTGCTCTTAAAGTAGGCGACACACGATCCATGACTACAGGAGCAGGTAGAGAGGATTACAGAGTAAACACCATGGATTAAAGTTATTTAATGGAAGAAAGAGCCGTATATGTCAGGATCCTCGTCTGACCCCGTCTGTCTTTTCCCTGTTTCCCCCCCAAGTCTCCTTCCCTCATGTGTCTGTCACCCTGTTGGTTTTGTTGGGCCATGTGCTCGTTGTCTGTGATTTCTTGGTCCCACCTCCAGACGTCTCTCATTGTCTCATCCAAGCAGGACACAGCTGCTGCAGATGAGGACTCTTTAAGGGCTGTAGTTCAACCCTGGCCCTGCAGGCTTGGGTTGTCAGTCCGTTATCGTCTTCTTCCCTGTTAGTCACCTGACATGTTGTGACTTAATCTGTCTGACCTCGAGCCTCACAGAGTTTCTCTCTTTCCCTGTCGGTAGTGATGGCAAAGTGAAGCTTTCTGAACCAGTGAAGCTTTTTAAAGCCAATTGTGTGGAAAAAGGTTCATTCATTCAATGCATCGCAAACTCTATGCTGACCTCTGCTGTTGGAAGCTTGTAGTGCATGTTTCAAATATCCTACCAGTGTATTCTGGCCCAGTCTCTGTGGGTTGAACATGATCATGAAAAGTTGAACCAATTAATCATCTAATAAATACATGGATTCCTATATGAATAAAACTAGTGTTTTTCAGCTTTGAATTGTGTCCTTGTTTGTTTTTTTCAATTCTCTGCACATTGGGAAGAAGTAGATCAAACACTTATCTATGTGTCTTTCTGCACCTTTGTGCATGTTTTCCGTGTGTTGCTATGGTGATTTCGCCAAACCTGCTTGAACCAAAAAGCCTGATCTACGTCATCTTATCCTGAAAATGATCCGTCTAACTCAGTAAACCACGTAGAGCACATGTGTCAAACTCAAGGCCCGCGGGCCAGATGTGGCCCGCCATGTCATTTTATGTGGCCCGCGAGAGCTTAAAAGTTTTGAGTGTCTAAAAATAAATACCAAAAAATAGCGTTCCATCCAAAAAAAGAGCGCGCTTTGACCAAAAACTACATTTCCCACAATGCCTTTCGACTACGCTAGCCGCGGCAGTGTCCATGCCAACGAGTGGAATTGAGATATAAATAATGATCCGAAAATGTCCGGAAAGAGAAAAGTTGATGCAGACGGAAGACTGTTTCAAGAAAGATGGGAAGGCGAATACTTGTTTGTGCTTCAAGGAGAAAGACCGGTATGTCTTTTGTGTTACGAGGCGGTGTCGGTTGTCAAAGAGTACAATCATGCGTCGACATTTTGACACCAAACACGGAGCTAAGTACGCTAAAGTTAGCCTTCAAGAAAAGCAACAAATTGCCCAAGAATTAAAAAGCAAACTGCGGTGGCAGCAGAGTTTGTTCATAAAATCCACAGCCAAAAACGAGGCCGCGGTGAAAGCTAGCTTCATTGTGGCTGAAGAAATCGCCCACGCTTCCAAGTCTTTTTCAGAGGGAGCGTTTTTGAAGCAGTGCATGCTGAAGGTCTGTGAGCAGGTGTGTCCCGACCAGTTACAGACATTTAAAAATGTCAGTTTATCAAGAAACACCATCGCCGACCGAGTGAAGGAACTAGCTAAAAATCTTACAACACAGCTGGCCGAGGAGACACGCAGCTACACAGCTTTTTCATTAGCTGTTGATGAAAGCACAGATAACACGGACACAGCGCAGTTATCAATTTTTATTAGAGCCTTAAAGTCTGACCTCTCTATCACTGAGGAGCTGTTGGATGTGGCTGCAATGCATGGGACCACGACGGGACGGGACATTTTTGATGCGGTAGAGAAGTCCGTAAGTAAAAATGCATTGCAGTGGGACAACTTGGTAGGATTAACTACAGACGGTGCACCGGCAATGTGTGGAGGAAAAGTGGGCTTGGTTGGACTAATGAAGGGGAAAATGCTAAAAATGAACTGTTACACGCCTCTGATAACGTATCATTGCATTATCCATCAAGAAGCTTTGTGTGGGAAGGTGCTGGGGATGGAGGACATTGTGACCACAGTCATGAAAACCGTGAACTTCATTCGGGCGCGTGGCCTGAATCACCGTCAGTTCCAGCAGTTTTTGCTGGAGATGGGCTCGGAACACGGGGATGTGCTGTACCATACAGAAGTGCGGTGGCTGAGTAGGAGCAAAGTCCTCAAGCGATTTTTTGAGCTCAGGGAAGACATTGCTCTTTTTATGCAGAGTAAAGGAAAACCCATGTCTGAACTATCAGATCCAAAGTGGATGTGTGACTTTGCTGTGTTGTGTGACATAACCGACCATCTCGCCCAGCTGAATCAGAAGCTGCAGGGACGCAAACCAGTCATCACGCAGATGTCCGACACGATCACGGCTTTCCAGCGTAAATTGGACTTACGGATGTGGCAAGTGAAACAGGACAAACTTGTCCACTTTCCTGTTTGTCAGAGCATGTCAGCCTCATTTCCCGAGACTTTTTCATATACTCAGTTGGCTACCAAACTGAGCAGGTTAAAGACTGAGTTTGATCGGCGCTTCTCTGACTTCAGAGCACAACAGTCTGGCTTTGACATCTTTGCCAATCCTTTCACCACCGATGTCTGCACTGCACCCAAACACCTTCAGATGGAGCTAATTGAGCTTCAAAGCGACAGTGGCCTGAGAGCAAAGTTCCAGGATGCTGCAATCCAGGACTTTTACCGTCTGCTGCCCCCTGGTTTGATGCCACAGCTTCGACTTCATGCTGCCCGTGTTCTGTCCATGTTTGGGAGCACCTATCTGTGCGAACAGTTTTTTTCCATAATGAATCTGAACAACAACAAGCACAGATCACGCCTCACGGATGACAACCTCCATGCTGTTCTACGCAGTATCTTCTCATCAAAGACTAACCGAAAAACATGACCAATATAGTTGTGAACTGAGTCAACCTTTATTTTGGTATTTTTAGTTGACTACATATTATTTATGTGTAGCTGCTGTTGTAATGATTTAATGTTTGCAGGTCTTATGTGTGAATGCAGACAAGTTGTTGTCATCAAACCATCTGTTGGATGCAAGGCTGTGTGCAGCCTTTTTTTGTAAAATGCTACATGTGTCATACATGTTCTTTGCAGCTCAGTTTTATGTTATTTTTCTTGTTCAGTTGGACAGTTTGATCCTTCATTAATGGAGTTATGTGGGTTTTCATAAGCTGACAAAATTTAAAAGGATTTATGTTAGAGCAACAAGCAAACATATGTTTTCTATGCAACTGTAATTGTCACTTGAATAAGTTATAATAAATAATGAGTTATTTAACATTAAGGAGTAGTTACATTTATTTTACATTACATTCGATTACATTTATAAGTTACATCTGGCCCTTTGAGGACAGCCATTATGCTGATGTGGCCCTCGGTGAAAATGAGTTTGACACCCCTGACGTAGAGGAAGGGGGCCCTGTAGTGTCCTCAGAGTCCCGCCCATTGCTGCGTCTTCCTCCTTCACACAGCTGTGTCTCGTCTCTCGTTATCCCTTAAAATACCGAACCGACCCGTATTTGAGGATAAAGTAGCTCGTCCCGTTTTGAATCAACACGGGACGGGGTTTGTCCCGTATTTCCCGAGTTGTCTTCGATGCAGCGTCCCGTGAAAATAATCCCGCCCGAATTCTGTGAAAACTGGTCCTGTTCTACTCCTGATTGGGTGATACTCGCTGCCATCGATGCTTTGATTGGCCGTGAAGCTGAAACAAACCAATCAGAGTCAGAGGGGGGCGGGTCTCTTGACGGAGCTTCGAATTGAAAGAATGGCGGAGCGAGCTCCCGATACCCGCGAGTCTGTCTGTCTCTGTCTGTCTCTCTGTCTGTCTCTCTGTCTGTCTGTCTGTCTGTCTCTCTGTCTGATGGGAGCGCCCATAAGGTACATACATTGAGGAAATGAATGTACCTTATTAAACGTATTAAATTCAGTTGCATAGCATGTACTTTCCACCCTGTAGCCGACAGGGGGCGGAGCGGCGCTCTATTTCGCTTTAGACCGACGTCACGACCACAACGTCACGAGGGACGTTCCCTCATCCTGCGGAGCGACGACGTGAAAGAGCTGTGTGTCATTTGTGTTCTGTTTACAGAGTCCTATTATCTGCCTACTTGGTACCGATCCTGGTACCTGTAACACGGACAAACAGGACAAGACCCGTTATATTCATCAAATGTGTGGATCTTTGTGTAGGCTGAAAACAAATTAAAATGCAGGAATATCACAACAATAGATTCACAGCAACGCTGTTTAAAAGTGGTTTGAAATTAAACTGAGCTCGAGCTCTTTCAAAAACAAAAATGTTGTATTTCCTCTGAGTGAAAAACTGTAACTTGTAGTTCTATTTGTAATGATGTGCGTTGTAGTTCAGAGTGAAGGAGAACAGAATGGAGGAAGCAGAGCGTGTTCAGTTCAGGTAAATGTTTGCAGGAAGCATCTTGTGGTCTCTGATTGTGGTCGGTTCCTATTTCTGTCTTTGCAGCTTTCCTGAGACGTGTCTTGGTGAGAATGTGGGTAAGAGGTTTAAACCTCTAACTAAGACCGACTTACATGAGAAACACCTTCAGGGGGTCTGACCCTCAAACTGTGGCAGGTACCAGCTTTTTGTTCTGAACGGGTTCGTCTTTGGCCTTAAACCTGAAGAAGTGGATCTTTAATCAGAGGTCATGTGACGTCACCACTTCAGGGTTTAAAGGGAGATGATGCAACGCTGTGGCTCTGCTATTGGATGAGAGAGACCAGCTGACCAGAACAGCTGATTCCATCATCAACAGCAGCAAACAGCAGTGTCTCAGAGGACTGATGAGACATAAACCACAGGCTTCATGGAGACATCGTCTCAAAGACTCAACTAAAGCTTCAACACGTTGGAATCAAACTGCATCAGAATCACTTCCTGTGTCCTCTGAGGGACAAAAGTGATACAAACCTCTTGTGTCTTCAGATGAATCCTAAACTCAAGGCTCCATTTTGCAACAAGACGACAATTTAGACTGAAGATTCTATTCAGCTTTATTGTTGTTGACCAGAGTTCAAATACTGAGATGATGAAGTGAAGTTTAAACAGGAGAGCAGAGTAATGAACATATAACATTGTGTAATAGAAGCCTCTTAAAGCCTCTTAAAGCGTCTGTTGTCGTGGACAACGGCGTCATGGTGGGTGACATCAGGGGACTCTGTGGTGGCTTCACGTCGTCCATCAGTCCAGTGAGACGGAGGCAGAAGGCTCTCCATCGTTTTCATAGTTCACCGAGTCGTCTTCTTCAACCACCTCATCCAGCTGCTGTAAACAACAACAACAACAACTGTGCTGAGATGCTGAAGGACACGCAGCAGATGGGTTTGTAGAAGCAAAGAGCAGCTCCAGAGGAAGCGCTGGGGTTTGTGGGGGCTCCTCAGTGAGAAGTGGATACCAGATGTTACAAACACTTTACTGACGTTACCATTCTCTCATTAAACTCACCATGATTTCTTCCATCCGGGTTTCTTTCCCTGAAACACAAGAAAAGACTCCAGTTTAGTTTCAACGGTAAAATGGAGCTTCATCAAAACCTTCTGGCTTCATGTCTGAATGTTGTCACCTTTAGTTCTTGTCCAAATGTTGACTGTAACAAGACTTATTAAAAGTGCTGCTAAACCCAAACACACAACGAAGGTCCTCAACACTGAAACAGAGGAGTGAAACACAGTCACAGGGTGAAGGTCAATAGATGATCTCTGATAGATGATCAATAGATGATCTCTGTAATAGATTGTGTCTTATCTCTAACACAGCAGGATTTCTACTCGCAGTGAATGCAGTTTTTTTCTACGCATTATTAATGAGAGATGTAATTTATAAGATAAATAATGAACAAATACCTTTGTGATTATTACCACCTGAGTTCCCTGGGTCCTCGTTTCCAGGTGAACTTGTGGTCGTCTTCGTCTCAGGTGTCTTAGTCACTGGAGGTTTGGTAGTCGTCTTTGTTACAGAAGGACCTTGATGAAAAACACAATTTATCTCTGCTATCTGAACAAAGTCAATGAAGTTCTCATCTGCTCAGTCTCTACCTTCTTCCTTTTTGGTCGTCTTTGTTGCATCATCACCTGGATGAACAAAATATAAAAATGAATAAAACTGAACAGTTAGAAAATAACTCAAGTATCTGACATCATGATTAAAGAGTGATGTGATTTAAAAGGTCAAATATGATCAAATACTCTGTGATCCTCTGAGAGGTTTGTGTCTCTACCTGGATCCACTGGTTCCTTGTCTTCAGGTGGACTTGTGGTCGTCTTCTTCTCAGGTGTCTCAGTCACTGGAGGTTTGTTAGTGGTCTTTGTTGCAGAAGGACCTTAATGAATAAATAACAAGATGCATCAAACTGTAGAGTAAGAATCAGTATCTGACGTCATGATTAAAGAACAATGTGATTTAAGAGCTGAAACATGAACAAATCCTTTGAGTGATGATCCTCATGTGACTTTAAGCAGCTCATCATGTTCTCACCTGACTGAGGACACCTGAAGGGGAACTGATGACTTTCTGACCATTGACTATCAATCACTTGACATCTCAGTCACTCATAATACTTTGACTCTGCTTTAAGGTGATCTTTTTTAATGCTGAATGAGGCTGAACAGACATGTGATGTCATCACTTCAGTGTGACTTCCCTCTTTGAGCCACTTCACTGTGTGTCCACACCGTCCATCAGTCCTCACAGAGCACTTCACCTTCACCTCATCACCCTCCTCCTCTTTAAGGACTTTCATCTTTCAGCACATTGTTCCAACAAGACAGTTTGACAGCATTATGATGTGAATACTCACTGGTACCAACAGACAGACGATGAACGACGTCTTTTCCTACTTGTGGTCCTCTTCCTGATTCAAACTGTCTGCAGATGTAAACACCAGCATCCTGACCTTTGACCTTCTTTATAACCAGAGAACATTCCTCTGTAACCTTTAGTCTGTCTGATCTAACTTTGTCTCCTTCTTTCATCTCCCCAAGTTCAAACAGCATTGCTGCTGCTGTACTTCCTGAACTACTGAAGAGCCACGTAGTACCGTTACACTTCTTCTGATGAATCACACTCTCACAAGGAAAAGTGACTTCATTTCCATCTCTCACAGTGAAGGATGAATCTTCTACAGATGTTACTGTTGAGAAATACAGAAAAATCCAGTAAACATGAGCGTAAAGTGTTGTAATAATTGCAGATGTGTTTGTAGATGCGTCTCCTTCATTCCGTCTCACAGACTCCAGAAGACTCCTGGTGACGTTAAACAGAAGCTGCAGACTTACCTGTACAGCTCAACACCTGCAGCATCACCAATGAAGACATCATAATCCACCTGAGTTCAGCCATCGTGCTTCTCTCTCTCAGCCCTCAAAGCGTCTGCTGCTTCTTCAACATGGACGCAGTGGAGACGCTGAGCGTGGACTCCACGTCCTTCACACAGGAAGTCCGTCCTCTAAAGTCAGCGCCTTCCTCATTTGATCTTTGCGGCGTTTTCTCAGAACTGAAGGAGAAGTGTTTTGGTGAGAATGTGGTTAACAGCAGCAGAGCTCTGCAGGTTTGAGTCTGTGACGAAGACGAGACGGACACATGAGGACAGTCCTCACTTTGTAGTCCTTAAAGGACTCAAACACAGAGGAGGGTCCTGGTTTTTATGCTCGATGCTCTGTTTCATATCAAAATGAATCCACATGAATCTCTGTGTGCTTTCTGTCATTTGTGTTTAAAAGTTCAGTGACTTTAAAAGTGATGAAGCATCTTGCAGTTTAAGTTGCTTTGGAATCTCTAGTGTCAGGTGTTCACATGGAGGGAGCCAATCAGAAGGAGGGAGGGGGGCGGGTGGAGAGAAAGAGAGGTGGAGGTTTGAGGAAGGGGAAGTGAAGCGCTGGTGTTTGTAGAACCAATAGTGAGCGTGGTGGATCAGCAGCTACCAGGCTACAAGCTAACGCGCTAGCTGCTAACGGGCTAAAGCTGCTGAGCACTGTTGGGTTGTTGTTTTGCTCTCTGTCCGACGGGTTCATGCACCCACAACCCCCCACACTTACAAACCAACAAAAAAGAAACACAATGATTGGATGAAAATACTAAGAGGAAGAGAGATTCTACATGAAGACACAAACTTGTAGAGTCACTACTTTGTGGTTCTGGTGAAGTTTCTTTTATAGAAGTTGTCGTGTCGCCGAGTCCTCTTCTGTTGTTGTTGTTGTTGATGTTGTTGTTGTTGTGTCTTCACCTGAACAAGTGAACAATCAAGAACCCGTCATGTTCAGTCTAACACTGGGGTTCTTAACCTTTTGGACCTCAGGGCCTAAATTTCAAGTACAAAGTGGCCCTGTTGAAATATTAACTTAACATTAATGAATATGTCTTGGTTAGAATCAGAGGTCACTGACTGGTGACCGCGGTCCGGATCCAGAAGACGTCCCATCTGGACCAGAAGCTAAAAAAAGAAGGTTGTGATTTAAACGTGACGGGGCACTTTTTGACTGCGCAGCTTTACTGGTCTTTACGGTAGTGGCTTAAAGCACCGACCAATAGCATTCGAGCTAAACCATTCCACGTGACACCACTCGACCAATCGAGTCTTTGCATTCCAGGCAGGACGATGACATCGTCTCAATGCTGCTGACAGACGAGAGAGGTAGCAGCAAATTACAAATAAAAACACTGTAGGAAAAAAAGAAAGAGACGAGTGAGATAAATGAACAAAGTAGAGCTTTTAATCATGACTTTTTTTTAAATGCAGCCTTACTTTTATTTTATTTAGTGCATCTTCTCTTAAAGTAGGCGACACACAATTCGCATTGTGACAGCGCAGCTTCTGCATGACTAGAGATCAAAATGAGTGACACCCTGACTATTCACAAGCAAAATATTAAATTCAATTAAAATATTACTATATTATGAAATATATGGCGATCCATAGACTTTGCAAATATTGATACCAAAACTCGAACTTGATCTTAATGTTTCTTTGTAGCTTCTGAGCAGCAGATAAAATGATGAGCCTGACATTTTTAATGAGGAGGCCATGACTACAGGAGCAGGTTATAAAGTTATTTAATGGAAGAAAGAGCCGTATATGTCAGGATCCTCGCCGGACCCCGTCTGTCTTTTCCCTGTTTCCCCCCCAAGTCGCCTTCCCTCATGTGTCTGTGTCCCTGTTGGTTTTGTTGGGCCATGTGCTCGTTGTCTGTGATTTCTTGGTCCCACCTCCAGATGTCTCTCATTGTCTCATCCAAGCAGGACACAGCTGCTGCAGATGAGGACTCTTTAAGGGCTGTAGTTCAACCCTGGCGGTGCAGGCTTGGGTTGTCAGTCCGTTATCGTCTTCTTCCCTGTTAGTCACCTGACATTTTGTGACCTAATCTGTCTGACCTCGAGCCTCACAGAGTTTCTCTCTTTCCCTGTCGGTAGTGATGGCAAAGTGAAGCTTTCATTCAATGCATCGCAAACTCTATGCTGACCTCTGCTGTTGGAAGCTTGTAGTCCATGTTTTAAATATCCTACCAGTGTATTCTGGCCCAGTATCTGTGGGTTGAACATGATCATGAAAAGTTGAACCAATTAATCATCTAATAAATACATGGATTCCTATATGAATTAAACTAGTGTTTTTAAAGTTTGAATTGTGTCCTTGTTTGTGTTTTTCAATTCTCTGTACATTGGGAAGAAGTAGAACAAACACTTATCTATGTGTCTTTCTGCACCTTTGTTAATGTTTGTGATCATACAGGCACAAGAATTGATAGAAGGTATATATATATATAGCTGACCTGAGCACCAGTGGGGAACACAGTAACCACAAACCCTTTTGAGATGGTCTCAATAGAGTCTCTGGAAAGCTGTAAAGGAGGGTTTGAGCACATCCTAGTTGATCCTCATTGAAAATGCATTGAAGGCTTGATTTTCGAAAAAAAAAGTTTTAACACGAGAGTCAACGGGAAAATGCTTGGGGAATTTTCCACGTCAATGTATTCGCCCCGAGAGAGGCGGGACCATTTGAAACGTGACCTGAATCTGACAAATCTGATTTGACAATGACAGATAATATGTCTAGAACACTGAAAACTACTTTCACTGTGATAGAATTTGTTGAACCCAGTTGGTGAGGCGTTGCCCAAATCGCCCCTATACACCATCCGCCCCTGGGTGTCAGTCTACTGTTGGTAGCCCCGTTCTGACCGGCCCGAGTATGGTTCGCAGACCTTACGTCGCTCCTCGCAGGTCCTCCTTTGGAGATTCCCATAAGGGCGGACCTGCTGTCTCAGGCGTCGGGGTCCATTGTTTACCTGGACTTTTCATCTTTCAGCACATTGTTCCAACAAGACAGTTTGACAGCATTATGATGTGAATACTCACTGGTATCAACAGACAGACGATGAACGACGTCTTTTCCTACTTGTGGTCCTCTTCTGGATTTAAACTGTCTGCCGGTGTAAACACCAGCATCCTGACCTTTGACCTCCTTTATAACTAGAGAACATTTCTCAGTAACACTCAGTCTGTCTGATCTATCTTTGTCTCCTTCTTTAATCTTCCCAAGTTCAAACAGCGCTGCTGCTGAACTTGAACTACTGAACTAGTGAAGAGCCACGTAGTACCGTTACACTTCTTCTGATGAATCACACTCTTACAAGGAAAAGTGACTTCATTTCCATCTCTCACAGTGAAGTTTGAAGCTTCTACAGATGTTACTGTTGAGAAATACAGAAAAATACAGTAAACATGAGCGTAAAGTGTTGTAATAATTGCAGATGTGTTTGTAGATGCGTCTCCTTCATTCCGTCTCACAGACTCCAGAAGACTCCTGGTGACGTTAAACAGAAGCTGCAGACTTACCTGTACAGCTCAACACCTGCAGCATCACCAATGAAGACATCATAATCCACCTGAGTTCAGCCATCGTGCTTCTCTCTCTCAGCCCTCAAAGCGTCTGCTGCTTCTTCAACATGGACGCAGTGGAGACGCTGAGCGTGGACTCCACGTCCTTCACACAGGAAGTCCGTCCTCTAAAGTCAGCGGCTTCCTCATTTGATCTTTGCGGTTTTTTTGAGAACTGAAGAAGTGTTTTGGTGAGAATGTGGTTAACAGCAGCAGAGCTCTGCAGGTTTGAGTCTGTGACGAAGACGAGACGGACACATGAGGACAGTCCTCACTTTGTAGTCCTTAAAGGACTCAAACACAGAGGAGGGTCCTGGTTTTTATGCTTTTATGTTTTTATATTAAAATGAATCTACATGAATCTCTGTGTGCTTTCTGTCATTTGTGTTTAACAGTTCAGTGACTTTAAAAGTGATGAAGCATCCTGCAGTTTAAGTTGCTTTGGAATCTCTCGTGTCGCGACCTTTGCGTCGCTCAGGTGTTCACATGGAGGGAGCCAATCAGAAGGAGGGAGGGGGGCACGTGGAGAGAAAGAGAGGTGGAGGTTTGAGGAAGGGGTGGAGCGCTGGTGTTTGTAGAACCAATAGTGAGCGAGGTGGATCAGCAGCTACCAGGCTACAAGCTAACGCGCTAGCTGCTAACGGGCTAAAGCTGCTGAGGACTGTTGGGTTGATGTTTTGCTCTCTGTCCGACTGGTTCATGCACCCACATCCCCCCACACTTACAAACCAACAAAAAAAAACACAATAACTGGACCAATGAGAGAGCAGTTTGCTCACGTTTGGTGTTTGTTTAGAATATTTGGGCTGTTAAAATATTGTGTGTGAACACAGACCAACAAGGAGGCAGCTGCTACGTCGTATGAATCCTGATTCACAACAAAGCAAAGAAACTACAGGTGTGAAAAAGCCCTGAAACTCTGCAACAAAGTCTCAATAAACTCCAGTTACGTCACTTTCAAACAGCACAAAGGATGAGGACAGACACACAGACTCAGATTGCATCACATTTAGCTGCGTGGCTGCGTCTCAATTCCTCAGTCTGCATCCTTTTAGGACCTTCACGACCTTCTGCGTCCTCCAACAACCGTTAAGACTGAAGGTCTCTGAAATGAGACGGTCTGTCCTATGGGGGACGTCCTGATTGTGTCTTCAGCTTTGCCTCCACTGCTCCCGTTGCCTAGCAACCTGCTGCTTGACACTAAAAGCCTTAAAACCTGAAAAACTGATGCAGAAGAAATGTGTGTGCACTAATTTGGGCTACACTGCAGTGACGTCATCGGTCTTTGCGTCAGTTATTAATATCTTGAGCAAAGGCAACTTCTGTGTCCAGCGGAGAAAACGAACGGAACACACACACACACACACACACTCACACACAAACACACACACACCCTCTTTGCTTCCGCCTTCCTGGTGGATGTGAGATGCTTCCATAGTGAGATGCTCATGAGTGATTCATCAGTACGTGTGAGAGTGTCTCAGCAGTTAAGTCCCTAACGGCCCCTCATATAACTGTTTGAAATGGTGGGAGGACGGATGTGAAAGTAAAAAGAAAACAAACGGCTCAAGAATTGAGCAAAAAACACAAAGGGTTGAAAAAACGGATCCAAATGTTTCTGCACAAAATGACCAAAGTGCTTCTTCTCCCAAGTGTCTGAGTCTCACAGGACTCAAGTCCTGCTCAACTTCATCCTCATGAGTCACGTAGGTCTTCAGATGGATCTTAAACTCATGACAATTTAGACTGAAGATTCTATTCAGCTTTATTGTTGTTGACCAGAGTTCAAATACTGAGATGATGAAGTGAAGTTTAAACAGGAGAACAGAGTGATGTACATATAACATTGTGTAATAGAATACAGCGTAGCAGGGTGAATAAGAACAAGTGAACATATAAACAGCAGTTAAGAGCAGAGTAATGAACATATAACATTGTTTAATTGAAGCTTCTTAAAGCCTCTTAAAGCGTCTGTTGCCGTGGACAACGGCGTCGTGGTGGGTGACATCAGGGGACTCTGTGGTGGCTTCACGTCGTCCATCAGTCCAGTGAGACGGAGGCAGAAGGCTCTTCATCGTTTTCATAGTTTACCGAGTCGTCTTCTTCTACCACCTCATCCAGCTGCTGTAAACAACAACAACAACAACAACAACTGTGCTGAGATGCTGAAGGACACGCGGCAGATGGGTTTGTAGAAGCAAAGAGCAGCTCCAGAGGAAGCTCTAGGGTTTGTGGGGGCTCCTCAGTGAGAAGTGGATACCAGATGTTACAAACACTTTACTGACGTTACCATTCTCTCATTAAACTCACCATGATTTCTTCCATCCGGGTTTCTTTCCCTGAAACACAAGAAAAGAATCCAGTTTAGTTTCAACGGTAAAATGGAGCTTCATCAAAACCTTCTGGCTTCATGTCTGAATGTTGTCACCTTTAGTTCTTGTCCAGATGTTGAGTGTAACAAGACTTATTAAAAGTGCTGCTAAACCCAAACATACAACGAAGGTCCTCAACAAGGCTGAAACAGAGGAGTGAAACACAGTCACAGGGTGAAGATCAATAGATGATCTCTGATAAATGAACTGTTTCTACCTGGATTCACTGGTTTCTGGTCTTCAGGTGGACTTGTGGTCGTCTTCTTCTCAGGTGTCTCAGTCACTGGAGGTTTGTTAGTGGTCTTTGTTGCAGAAGGACCTTAATGAATAAATAACAAGATGCATCAAACTGTAGAGTAAGAATCAGTATCTGACGTCATGATTAAAGAAAAATGTGATTTAAGAGCTGAAACATGAACAAATACTTTTCTTACTGTCACTACCTGACTTCCCTGGTTTCTCTTTTCCAGATGAACTTTTCGTCGTCTTTTTCCCAGGTGTCTTATTCTTTGCAGAATCTTTAGTCGTCTTGTGATGTGATTGAGAAGCTGAAACATGAACAAATCCTTTGAGTGAAGATTCCAACGATTCCTCACTAGTGTTCTTTGACCTCTGTGTAAATGGTCACAGGGTCAAGGACAGATGGTGAGGATAGTTCATGAGGAGGTAGGAAAGGACAGTCTTAAGGGAATCCGACCCCACTGTCACTAAGCCACGTCATGACGATGTGACGGGAGACGCTTGTTAGTGACGTCAGTCTGCAGCGGTGAAACTCTGATTTCTTCACAGATGGACCACAAAGAAGCCTGTTAGATGCCTTCATGTGTTGTTACAGTGACTCATGCAGACGACATGAACCACCAGCTTCAAAGTGGTCCTCCATGAACCAGGCTGCTGACGGTTAATCACATGATCTGCTCTTCTCCTCAGTGAGGAACCTTCCTAAGCAAGTTGGATGAATGGAGTCCAGCCGAGGACCTTTGAACTTGAACAGCACTCGGACTGCGACTGATGAGTAAGATTGATGCTTTCTGCTGTTCAAAAGCTGCAGTCTGTAAGCGAGACTTCATTCATCCACACTAGTGAGACGCTTTCACGTCCTCATGTGAGAGCAAACGTCCATAGAAGGAAACACGGATACAAACACATTTAAACATGGACACTAATGGATGTGAAACATGTTCATGTCTTTGTAATCACATGCAAGACATTCACTTATAAAAGTGTTCAACAATATAAATACAACCTTTTCATATGTATGTGTGTCTCAGTATTTGTGTCCTAAACGTCCTTCATAGAATCTTCTCACCTGTTTCATCACCTGAGGGAGAATTCCTGAGAGAAAACTCCATCACTTTGTCCCCATCGGTCACTTCACACTTCAATGAAGTGAAGCTTGATGTGTAGAAGACATGAGAAGTCTTAAAGGACAGAGAGGTGGAGCAGGAAGACTGTGATGTCTTCATGTCTTTGATGTCTTTGTCCACATCTTGACCACCATTCGTCCACTTCACTGTGTTTGGACATTGATCAAGTGTCCTCACAGAGCATCTTAACGTCACATCGTCTCCGTTTGTCTCTTCAGTCACTGGTGGAGACAGAGACATTATGAGAGAAAGAAGAGGAACTTAAACACTAAAATCATTATTATTATAATGTTTCATCATATTAATCTGATACGACAGTTTATTAACATTATTATGATGTAAATACTCACTGGAAACAACAGACAGATCAACCCAAGCATATTCATATTGTCCTCCTGGTCTGACCTGTCTGCAGCCGTAAAGACCAACATCTACATCTGTGACCTTCTTTATGACCAGAGAACATTTCTGTGAAACACTCAGTCTGTCTGATTTATCTTTGGCTTTTTTGACAATCTGCCCGTTTGTAACCAGATCTACAGGTGATGATCCGCTTCTTGAAGGGTAGAAGAACCACACAGTAGAGTCACAGTTGTTCTGGTCCTCAGTCACAGTGTCACAAGGCAAAGTGACTTCATCTCCATCTCTGACAGTGAGACGTTGGTCTGTTGCTGCTTCTAAGAAGATGAGAGAGAAGTAAAAGGAACAAGGAGACATAAAACATGACTTTTAGTGTCAGTGTGAAGATCATTTTAGACACAACAACAGTTTACAAATGTGCCTCATTGTTGGTTTCTAAGAGTTCATTAAAGTCACGATTCACCTGCTGGAAACAAACAGACTACTTGTGTGTCTTCTTTAAATGAAGCTTTGCTTCTAAATAACATTCATCCATTAGTAAATGATCTTTCTAGTGTTTCTGTAGTCATACACACATTCTATGTGTTCTTACCTGCAAACTGAAGCATCACAATCAGGAACAAACAGCTTTCAATCCCTCCCAATTCAGCCATGGTTCCTCTGCGTCTCTCGTCTCTCTGTGTCCTCTACTCGTCTCTCTGTGTCCTCTACTCGTCTCTCTGTGTCCTCTACTCGTCTCTCTGTGTCTTCTACTCGTCTCTCTGTGTCTTCTACTCGTCTCTCTGTGTCTTCTACTCGTCTCTCTGCGTCTTCTACTCGTCTCTCTGTGTCTACGCCTTACAGACAAATGTTGAATCTACTTCCTCTCATTAATAAAGAGTCACTTCCTCGTCCCTCTCGTCTCTCATACGTCACTTGATGCTTTTTTTACCCTCTTAAGGCGGACATGAGCAGGTGTGAAGTTCACACTGACATCAAACATCTGGATTTAACACCAGAGACAATTTAACCCTTTTGGGTTCAAACTGTTTCCTCTCATTCAGTTCAGTTTGACTCAACTCTCAGAACTCAAAGTTACACCTTTCTGCATTTAATGATCTGATGGAGCAACAAACAAACTGCACCAAGACGCTGAGTCTCAAGTCCAAGAGTCCTTTCCCATGATGCATTTGTGACGCCGACATCCAAGCGAACCTTTAAGGGCCGTCGTGTTCAGTCTCAGAGTGAAAAAGAAGAAGAAGAAGACTGAGGAAGTCAAAGGTGTGAAGCTGCTGCTAAAGATACATGTTTTCAGCAGAGCAGCTTGTTTTCTTAAGATGTTTTTATTCAGAACAAATACCCGATTTATGGTGATGATTGACAGCATGAACACACAGGTCAAAGGTCAAAGGCTTTCTAAAGGAATGATGTTATCCACCTTAGTCATGTCCCTGATGACGTCACTCTTTAACCACGTTGGTGAATTTTAACTACAGCTGAAGACGCCTTTTTTTCTTCAGTTTTCAGTGACTCATAATACTTTGACTCTGCTTTAAGGTGATCTTTTTTTAATGCTGAATGAGGCTGAACAGACATGTGATGTCATCACTTCAGTGTGACTTCCCTCTTTGAGCCACTTCACTGTGTGTCCACACCGTCCATCAGTCCTCACAGAGCACTTCACCTTCACCTCATCACCCTCCTCCTCCTCAGTCACTGTGGGTGAAGATGGGAACGTTGGGAGAGAAAGAAAAGTAACTTTATCATTGAGACTCATCGTTGTTTTATTGTTAAGCAGCAGAGACGCTGAGCGTGGACTCGATGTCCTTCACACAGGAAGTCCGTCCTCTAAAGTCAGCGGCTTCCTCATTTGATCTCTGCAGCGTTTTCTCTGAACTGAAGGAGGAGTGTTTTAGTGAGAATGTAGTTAACAGAAGGATGGATGAAAAGTGATGAAGCCTCCTGCAGTTTAAGTTGCTTTGGAATCTCTCGTGTCGCGACCTTTGTGTCGCTCAGGTGTTCACATGGAGGGAGCCAATCAGAAGGAGGGAGGGGGGGGCGGGTGGAGAGAAAGAGAGGTGGAGGTTTGAGGAAGGGGAAGTGAAGCGCTGGTGTTTGTAGAACCAATAGTGAGCGTGGTGGAGGCCGCGAGCATCGGAGGGCAGAGGTCATCAGAGTGTGACATCAGCAGCTACCAGGCTACAAGCTAACACGCTAGCTGCTAACGGGCTAAAGCTGCTGAGGACTGTTGGGTTGTTGTTTTGCTCTCTGTCCGACTGGTTCATGCACCCACAACCCCCCACACTTGCAAACCAACAAAAAAGGAAACACAATAATTGGACCAATGAGAGAACAGTTTGCTCACGTTTGGTGTTTGTTTAGAATATTTGGGCTGTTAAAATATTGTGTGTGAACACAGACCAACAAGGAGGCAGCTGCTACGTCGTATGAATCCTGATTCACAACAAAGCAAACAAACTACAGGTGTGAAAAAGCCCTGAAACTCTGCAACAAAGTCTCAATAAACTCCAGTTACGTCACTTTCAAACAGCAAAAAGGACGAGGACACACACAGAAAAGAAAGAGAGCGACATTTGAGAAAGAGACGAGTGAAACAAATGAGGAACAAAGTAGAGATTTTAATCATGACTTTTTTTTTCTGATGCAGCCCTACCTTTATTTTATTTAGTCCATCTTCTCTTAAAGTAGGCGACACACGACCCATGACTACAGGAGCAAGTAGAGAGGATTACAGAGTAAACAACATGGATTAAAGTTATTTAATGGAAGAAAGAGCCGTATATGTCAGGATCCTCATCTGACCCCGTCTGTCTTTTCCCTGTTTCCCCCCCAAGTCGCCTTCCCTCATGTGTCTGTCACCCTGTTGGTTTTGTTGGGCCATGTGCTCGTTGTCTGTGATTTCTTGGTCCCACCTCCAGACGTCTCTCATTGTCTCATCCAAGCAGGACACAGCTGCTGCAGATGAGGACTCTTTAAGGGCTGTAGTTCAACCCTGGCCCTGCAGGCTTGGGTTGTCAGTCCGTTATCGTCTTCTTCCCTGTTAGTCACCTGACATGTTGTGACTTAATCTGTCTGACCTCGAGCCTCACAGAGTTTCTCTCTTTCCCTGTCGGTAGTGATGGCAAAGTGAAGCTTTCTGAACCAGTGAAGCTTTTTAAAGCCAATTGTATGGAAAAAGGTTCATTCATTCAATGCATAGCAAACTCTATGCTGACCTCTGCTGTTGGAAGCTTGTAGTCCATGTTTCAAATATCCTACCAGTGTATTCTGGCCCAGTCTCTGTGGGTTGAACATGATCATGAAAAGTTGAACCAATTAATCATCTAATAAATACATGGATTCCTATATGAATCAAACTATTGTTTTTTATAGGTTTGAATTGTGTCCTTGTTTGTTTTTTCAGTTATCTGCACATTGGGAAGAAGTAGAACAAACACTTATCTATGTGTCTTTCTGCACCTTTGTGCATGTTTTCCGTGTGTTGCTATGGTGATTTCGCCAAACCTGCTTGAACCAAAAAGCCTGATCTACGTCATCTTATCCTGAAAATGATCCGTCTAACTCAGTAAACCACGTAGAGCACATGTGTCAAACTCAAGGCCCGCGGGCCAGATGTGGCCCGCCATGTCATTTTATGTGGCCCGCGAGAGCTTAAAAGTTTTGAGTGTCTAAAAATAAATACCAAAAAATAGCGTTCCATCCAAAAAAAGAGCGCGCTTTGACCAAAAACTACATTTCCCACAATGCCTTTCGACTACGCTAGCCGCGGCAGTGTCCATGCCAACGAGTGGAATTGAGATATAAATAATGATCCGAAAATGTCCGGAAAGAGAAAAGTTGATGCAGACGGAAGACTGTTTCAAGAAAGATGGGAAGGCGAATACTTGTTTGTGCTTCAAGGAGAAAGACCGGTATGTCTTTTGTGTTACGAGGCGGTGTCGGTTGTCAAAGAGTACAATCATGCGTCGACATTTTGACACCAAACACGGAGCTAAGTACGCTAAAGTTAGCCTTCAAGAAAAGCAACAAATTGCCCAAGAATTAAAAAGCAAACTGCGGTGGCAGCAGAGTTTGTTCATAAAATCCACAGCCAAAAACGAGGCCGCGGTGAAAGCTAGCTTCATTGTGGCTGAAGAAATCGCCCACGCTTCCAAGTCTTTTTCAGAGGGAGCGTTTTTGAAGCAGTGCATGCTGAAGGTCTGTGAGCAGGTGTGTCCCGACCAGTTACAGACATTTAAAAATGTCAGTTTATCAAGAAACACCATCGCCGACCGAGTGAAGGAACTAGCTAAAAATCTTACAACACAGCTGGCCGAGGAGACACGCAGCTACACAGCTTTTTCATTAGCTGTTGATGAAAGCACAGATAACACGGACACAGCGCAGTTATCAATTTTTATTAGAGCCTTAAAGTCTGACCTCTCTATCACTGAGGAGCTGTTGGATGTGGCTGCAATGCATGGGACCACGACGGGACGGGACATTTTTGATGCGGTAGAGAAGTCCGTAAGTAAAAATGCATTGCAGTGGGACAACTTGGTAGGATTAACTACAGACGGTGCACCGGCAATGTGTGGAGGAAAAGTGGGCTTGGTTGGACTAATGAAGGGGAAAATGCTAAAAATGAACTGTTACACGCCTCTGATAACGTATCATTGCATTATCCATCAAGAAGCTTTGTGTGGGAAGGTGCTGGGGATGGAGGACATTGTGACCACAGTCATGAAAACCGTGAACTTCATTCGGGCGCGTGGCCTGAATCACCGTCAGTTCCAGCAGTTTTTGCTGGAGATGGGCTCGGAACACGGGGATGTGCTGTACCATACAGAAGTGCGGTGGCTGAGTAGGAGCAAAGTCCTCAAGCGATTTTTTGAGCTCAGGGAAGACATTGCTCTTTTTATGCAGAGTAAAGGAAAACCCATGTCTGAACTATCAGATCCAAAGTGGATGTGTGACTTTGCTGTGTTGTGTGACATAACCGACCATCTCGCCCAGCTGAATCAGAAGCTGCAGGGACGCAAACCAGTCATCACGCAGATGTCCGACACGATCACGGCTTTCCAGCGTAAATTGGACTTACGGATGTGGCAAGTGAAACAGGACAAACTTGTCCACTTTCCTGTTTGTCAGAGCATGTCAGCCTCATTTCCCGAGACTTTTTCATATACTCAGTTGGCTACCAAACTGAGCAGGTTAAAGACTGAGTTTGATCGGCGCTTCTCTGACTTCAGAGCACAACAGTCTGGCTTTGACATCTTTGCCAATCCTTTCACCACCGATGTCTGCACTGCACCCAAACACCTTCAGATGGAGCTAATTGAGCTTCAAAGCGACAGTGGCCTGAGAGCAAAGTTCCAGGATGCTGCAATCCAGGACTTTTACCGTCTGCTGCCCCCTGGTTTGATGCCACAGCTTCGACTTCATGCTGCCCGTGTTCTGTCCATGTTTGGGAGCACCTATCTGTGCGAACAGTTTTTTTCCATAATGAATCTGAACAACAACAAGCACAGATCACGCCTCACGGATGACAACCTCCATGCTGTTCTACGCAGTATCTTCTCATCAAAGACTAACCGAAAAACATGACCAATATAGTTGTGAACTGAGTCAACCTTTATTTTGGTATTTTTAGTTGACTACATATTATTTATGTGTAGCTGCTGTTGTAATGATTTAATGTTTGCAGGTCTTATGTGTGAATGCAGACAAGTTGTTGTCATCAAACCATCTGTTGGATGCAAGGCTGTGTGCAGCCTTTTTTTGTAAAATGCTACATGTGTCATACATGTTCTTTGCAGCTCAGTTTTATGTTATTTTTCTTGTTCAGTTGGACAGTTTGATCCTTCATTAATGGAGTTATGTGGGTTTTCATAAGCTGACAAAATTTAAAAGGATTTATGTTAGAGCAACAAGCAAACATATGTTTTCTATGCAACTGTAATTGTCACTTGAATAAGTTATAATAAATAATGAGTTATTTAACATTAAGGAGTAGTTACATTTATTTTACATTACATTCGATTACATTTATAAGTTACATCTGGCCCTTTGAGGACAGCCATTATGCTGATGTGGCCCTCGGTGAAAATGAGTTTGACACCCCTGACGTAGAGGAAGGGGGCCCTGTAGTGTCCTCAGAGTCCCGCCCATTGCTGCGTCTTCCTCCTTCACACAGCTGTGTCTCGTCTCTCGTTATCCCTTAAAATACCGAACCGACCCGTATTTGAGGATAAAGTAGCTCGTCCCGTTTTGAATCAACACGGGACGGGGTTTGTCCCGTATTTCCCGAGTTGTCTTCGATGCAGCGTCCCGTGAAAATAATCCCGCCCGAATTCTGTGAAAACTGGTCCTGTTCTACTCCTGATTGGGTGATACTCGCTGCCATCGATGCTTTGATTGGCCGTGAAGCTGAAACAAACCAATCAGAGTCAGAGGGGGGCGGGTCTCTTGACGGAGCTTCGAATTGAAAGAATGGCGGAGCGAGCTCCCGATACCCGCGAGTCTGTCTGTCTCTGTCTGTCTCTCTGTCTGTCTGTCTGTCTGTCTGTCTGTCTCTCTGTCTGTCTCTCTGTCTGTCTGTCTCTCTGTCTGTCTCTCTGTCTGATGGGAGCGCCCATAAGGTACATACATTGAGGAAATGAATGTACCTTATTAAACGTATTAAATTCAGTTGCATAGCATGTACATTCCACCCTGTAGCCGACAGGGGGCGGAGCGGCGCTCTATTTCGCTTTAGACCGACGTCACGACCACAACGTCACGAGGGACGTTCCCTCATCCTGCGGAGCGACGACGTGAAAGAGCTGTGTGTCATTTGTGTTCTGTTTACAGAGTCCTATTATCTGCCTACTTGGTACCGATCCTGGTACCTGTAACACGGACAAACAGGACAAGACCCGTTATATTCATCAAATGTGTGGATCTTTGTGTTAATTAAAATGCAGGAATATCACAACAATAGATTCACAGCAACGCTGTTTAAAAGTGGTTTGAAATTAAACTGAGCTCGAGCTCTTTCAAAAACAAAAATGTTGTATTTCCTCTGAGTGAAAAACTGTAACTTGTAGTTCTATTTGTAATGATGTGCGTTGTAGTTCAGAGTGAAGGAGAACAGAATGGAGGAAGCAGAGCGTGTTCAGTTCAGGTAAATGTTTGCAGGAAGCATCTTGTGGTCTCTGATTGTGGTCGGTTCCTATTTCTGTCTTTGCAGCTTTCCTGAGACGTGTCTTGGTGAGAATGTGGGTAAGAGGTTTAAACCTCTAACTAAGACCGACTTACATGAGAAACACCTTCAGGGGGTCTGACCCTCAAACTGTGGCAGGTACCAGCTTTTTGTTCTGAACGGGTTCGTCTTCGACTTAACCCTGAAGAAGTGGATCTTTAATCAGAGGTCATGTGACGTCACCACTTCAGGGTTTAAAGGGAGATGATGCAACGCTGTGGCTCTGCTATTGGATGAGAGAGACCAGCTGACCAGAACAGCTGATTCCATCATCAACAGCAGCAAACAGCAGTGTCTCAGAGGACTGATGAGACATAAACCACAGGCTTCATGGAGACATCGTCTCAAAGACTCAACTAAAGCTTCAACACGTTGGAATCAAACTGCATCAGAATCACTTCCTGTGTCCTCTGAGGGACAAAAGTGATACAAACCTCTTGTGTCTTCAGATGAATCCTAAACTCAAGGCTCCATTTTGCAACAAGACGACAATTTAGACTGAAGATTCTATTCAGCTTTATTGTTGTTGACCAGAGTTCAAATACTGAGATGATGAAGTGAAGTTTAAACAGGAGAGCAGAGTGATGAACATATAACATTGTGTAATAGAATACAGCGTAGCAGGGTGAATATGAACAAGTGAACATATGAACAGCAGTTAAGAGCAGAGTAATGAACATATAACATTGTTTAATTGAAGCTTCTTAAAGCGTCTGTTGCCGTGGACAACGGCGTCATGGTCGGTGACATCAGTCCAGTGAGACGGAGGCAGAAGGCTCTCCATCGTTTTCATAGTTTACCGAGTCGTCTTCTTCAACCACCTCATCCAGCTGCTGTAAACAACAACAACAACAACAACTGTGCTGAGATGCTGAAGGACACGCGGCAGATGAGTTTGTAGAAGCAAAGAGCAGCTCTAGAGGAAGCTCTGGGGTTTGTGGGGGCTCCTCAGTGAGAAGTGGATACCAGATGTTACAAACACTTTACTGACGTTACCATTCTCTCATTAAACTCACCATGATTTCTTCCATCCGGGTTTCTTTCCCTGAAACACAAGAAAAGAATCCAGTTTAGTTTCAACGGTAAAATGGAGCTTCATCAAAACCTTCTGGCTTCATGTCTGAATGTTGTCACCTTTAGTTCTTGTCCAGATGTTGAGTGTAACAAGACTTATTAAAAGTGCTGCTAAACCCAAACATACAACGAAGGTCCTCAACAAGGCTGAAACAGAGGAGTGAAACACAGTCACAGGGTGAAGATCAATAGACGATCTCTGATAGATGGTCAATAGATGATCTCTGATAAATGAATTGTTTCTACCTGGATCCACTGGTTTCTGGTCTTCAGGTGGACTTGTGGTCGTCTTCTTCTCAGGTGTCTCAGTCACTGGAGGTTTGTTAGTGGTCTTTGTTGCAGAAGGACCTTAATGAATAAATAACAAGATGCATCAAACTGTAGAGTAAGAATCAGTATCTGACGTCATGATTAAAGAAAAATGTGATTTAAGAGCTGAAACATGAACAAATCCTTTTCTTACTGTCACTACCTGACTTCCCTGGTTTCTCTTTTCCAGATGAACTTTTCGTCGTCTTTTTCCCAGGTGTCTTATTCTTTGCAGAATCTTTAGTCGTCTTGTGATGTGATTGAGAAGCTGAAACATGAACAAATCCTTTGAGTGAAGATTCCAACGGTTCCTCACTAGTGTTCTTTGACCTCTGTGTAAATGGTCACAGGGTCAAGGACAGATGGTGAGGATAGTTCATGAGGAGGTAGGAAAGGACAGTCTTAAGGGAATCCGACCCCACTGTCACTAAGCCACGTCATGACGATGTGACGGGAGACGCTTGTTAGTGACGTCAGTCTGCAGCGGTGAAACTCTGATTTCTTCACAGATGGACCACAAAGAAGCCTGTTAGATGCCTTCATGTGTTGTTACAGTGACTCATGCAGACGACATGAACCACCAGCTTCAAAGTGGTCCTCCATGAACCAGGCTGCTGACGGTTAATCACATGATCTGCTCTTCTCCTCAGTGAGGAACCTTCCTAAGCAATTTGGATGAATGGAGTCCAGCCGAGAACCTTTGAACTTGAACAGCACTCGGACTGCGACTGATGAGTAAGATTGATGCTTTCTGCTGTTCAAAAGCTGCAGTCTGTAAGCGAGACTTCATTCATACACACTAGTGAGACGCTTTCACGTCCTCATGTGAGAGCAAACGTCCATAGAAGGAAACACATTTAAACGTGGACACTAATGGATGTGAAACATGTTCATGTCTTTGTAACCACATGCAAGACATTCACTTATAAAAGTGTTTAACAATATCAATACAACCTTCTCATATGTATGTGTGTCTCAGTATTTATGTCCTAAACGTCCTTCATAGAATCTTCTCACCTGTTTCATCACCTGAGGGAGAATTCCTGAGAGAAAACTCCATCACTTTGTCCCCATCGGTCACTTCACACTTCAATGAAGTGAAGCTCGATGTGTAGAAGACATGAGAAGTCTTAAAGGACAGAGAGGTGGAGCAGGGAGACTGTGATGTCTTCATGTCTTTGATGTCTTTGTCCACATCTTGACCACCATTCGTCCACTTCACTGTGTTTGGACATTGATCATGTGTCCACACAGAGCATCTTAACGTCACATCGTCTCCGTTCGTCTCTTCAGTCACTGGTGGAGACGGAGACATTATGAGAGAAAGAAGAGGAACTTAAACACTAAAATCATTATTATTATAATGTTTCATCATATTAATCTGATACGACAGTTTATAAACATTATGATGTAAATACTCACTGGAAACAACAGACAGATCAACCAGAGCATCTTTATATTGTCCTCCTGATCCATACTGTCTGCAGTAATATTGACCAACATCTACATCTGTGACCTTCTTGATGACCAGAGAACATTTCTGTGAAACACTCAGTCTGTCTGATTTATCTTTGGCTTTTTTATCAATCTGCCCGTTTGTAACCAGAACTACAGCTGATCCACTTATTGAAGGGTAGAAGAACCACTCAGTAGAGTCACAGTTGTTCTGGTCCTCAGTCACAGTGTCACAAGGCAAAGTGACTTCATCTCCATCTCTGACAGTGAGATGTTGTTCTGTTGCTGCTTCTAAGAAGATGAGAGAGAAGTAAAAGGAACAAGGAGAAATAAAACATGACTTTTAGTGTCAGTGTGAAGATCATTTTAGACACAACAGTTTACAAATGTGCCTCATTGTTGGTTTCTAAGAGTTCATTAAAGTCACGATTCACCTGCTGGAAACAAACAGACTACTTGTGTGTCTTCTTTAAATGAAGCTTTGCTTCTAAATAACATTCATCCATTAGTAAATGATCTTTCTAGTGTTTCTGTAGTCATACACACATTCTATGTGTTCTTACCTGCAAACTGAAGCATCACAATCAGGAACAAACAGCTTTCAATCCCTCCCAATTCAGCCATGGTTCCTCTGCGTCTCTCGTCTCTCTGTGTCCTCTACTCGTCTCTCTGTGTCCTCTACTCGTCTCTCTGTGTCCTCTACTCGTCTCTCTGTGTCTTCTACTCGTCTCTCTGTGTCCTCTACTCGTCTCTCTGTGTCTTCTACTCGTCTCTCTGTGTCCTCTACTCGTCTCTCTGTGTCCTCTACTCGTCTCTCTGTGTCCTCTACTCGTCTCTCTGTGTCTTCTACTCGTCTCTCTGTGTCCTCTACTCGTCTCTCTGTGTCCTCTACCCGTCTCTCTGTGTCCTCTACCCGTCTCTCTGTGTCCTCTACTCGTCTCTCTGTGACCTCTACTCGTCTCTCTGTGTCCTCTACTCGTCTCTCTGTGTCCTCTACTCGTCTCTCTGTGTCCTCTACTCGTCTCTCTGTGTCCTCTACTCGTCTCTCTGTGTCTTCTACTCGTCTCTCTGCGTCTTCTACTCGTCTCTCTGTGTCCTCTACCAGTCTCTCTGTGTCCTTTACTCGTCTCTCTGTGTCCTCTACTCGTCTCTCTGTGTCTTCTACTCGTCTCTCTGTGTCCTCTACACGTCTCTCTGTGTCCTTTACTCGTCTCTCTGCGTCTTCTACTCGTCTCTCTGTGTCCTCTACCAGTCTCTCTGTGTCCTTTACTCGTCTCTCTGTGTCCTCTACTCGTCTCTCTGTGTCTTCTACTCGTCTCTCTGTGTCTTCTACTCGTCTCTCTGCGTCTTCTACTCGTCTCTCTGGGTCTTCTACTCGTCTCTCTGCGTCTTCTACTCGTCTCTCTGCGTCCTCTACTCGTCTCTCTGCGTCTTCTAATCGTCTCTCTGTGTCCTTTACTCGTCTCTTTGTGTCTTCTACTCGTCTCTCTGTGTCTTCTACTCGTCTCTCTGTGTCCTCTACTCGTCTCTCTGTGTCCTCTACTCGTCTCTCTGTGTCCTCTACTCGTCTCTCTGTGTCCTCTACTTGTCTCTCTGTGTCCTCTACTTGTCTCTCTGTGTCTTCTACTCGTCTCTCTGTGTCCTCTACTCGTCTCTCTGTGTCCTCTACTCGTCTCTCTGTGTCTTCTACTCGTCTCTCTGTGTCTTCTACTCGTCTCTCTGTGTCTTCTACTCGTCTCTCTGCGTCTTCGTCTTAAAGACAAATGTTGAATCTACTTCCTCTTGTTAATAAAGAGTCACTTCCTCGTCCCTCTCGTCTCTCATACGTCACTTGATGCTTTTTTTACCCTCTTAAGGCGGACATGAGCAGGTGTGAAGTTCACACTGACATCAAACATCTGGATTTAACACCAGAGACAATTTAACCCTTTTGGGTTCAAACTGTTTCCTCTCATTCAGTTCAGTTTGACTCAACTCTCAGAACTCAAAGTTACACCTTTCTGCTTTTAATGATCTGATGGAGCAACAAACAAACTGCACCAAGACGCTGAGTCTCAAGTCCAAGAGTCCTTTCCCATGATGCATTTGTGACGCCGACATCCAAGCGAACCTTTAAGGGCCGTCGTGTTCAGTCTCAGAGTGAAAAAGAAGAAGAAGAAGACTGAGGAAGTCAAAGGTGTGAAGCTGCTGCTAAAGATACATGTTTGCAGCAGAGCAGCTTGTTTTCTTAAGACGTTTTTATTCAGAACAAATACCCGATTTATGGTGATGATTGACAGCATGAACACACAGGTCAAAGGTCAAAGGCTTTCTAAAGGAATGGTGTTATCCACCTTAGTCATGTCCCTGATGACGTCACTCTTTAACCACGTTGGTGAATTTTAACTACAGCTGAAGACGCTTTTTCTTCTATTTTCAGTGACTCATAAAACTTTGACTCTGCTTTAAGGTGATCTTTTTTAATGCTGAATGAGGCTGAACAGACATGTGATGTCATCACTTCAGTGTGACTTCCCTCTTTGAGCCACTTCACTGTGTGTCCACACCGTCCATCAGTCCTCACAGAGCACTTCACCTTCACCTCATCACCCTCCTCCTCTTCAGTCACTGTGGGTGAAGATGGGAACGTTTGGAGAGAAAGAAGAGTAACTTTATCATTGAGACTCATCGTTGTTTTATTGTTAAGCAGCAGAGACGCTGAGCGTGGACTCGATGTCCTTCACACAGGAAGTCCGTCCTCTAAAGTCAGCGGCTTCCTCATTTGAGCTCTGCAGCGTTTTCTCTGAACTGAAGGAGGAGTGTTTTAGTGAGAATGTAGTTAACAGAAGGATGGATGAAAAGTGATGAAGCCTCCTGCAGTTTAAGTTACTTTGGAATCTCTCGTGTTGCGACCTTTGCGTCGCTCAGGTGTTCACATGGAGGGAGCCAATCAGACGGAGGGAGGGGGGCGGGTGTAGAGAAAGAGAGGTGGAGGTTTGAGGAAGGGGAAGTGAAGCGCTGGTGTTTGTAGAACCAATAGTGAGCGAGGTGGATCAGCAGCTACCAGGCTACAAGCTAATGCGCTAGCTGCTAACGGGCTAAAGCTGCTGAGGACTGTTGGGTTGATGTTTTGCTCTCTGTCCGACGGGTTCATGCACCCACAACCCCCCACACTTACAAACCAACAAAAAAGAAACACAATAACTGGACCAATGAGAGAGCAGTTTGCTCCCGTTTGGTGTTTGTTTAGAATATTTGGGCTGTTAAATGTTGTGTGTGAACACAGACCAACAAGGAGGCAGCTGCTACGTCGTATGAATCCTGATTCACAACAAAGCAAAGAAACTACAGGTGTGAAAAAGCCCTGAAACTCTGCAACAAAGTCTCAATAAACTCCAGTTACGTCACTTTCAAACAGCACAAAGGATGAGGACAGACACACAGACTCAGATTGCATCACATTTAGCTGCTTGGCTGCGTCTCAATTCCAGAGTCTGCATCCTTTTAGGACCTTCACGACCTTCTGCGTCCTCCAACAACCGTTAAGACTGAACCTAAAGGTCTCTGAAATGAGACGGTCTGTCCTATGGGGGACGTCCTGATTGTGTCTTCAGCTTTGCCTCCACTGCTCCCGTTGCCTAGCAACCTGCTGCTTGACACTAAAAGCCTTAAAACCTGAAAAACTGATGCAGAAGAAATGTGTGTGCACTAATTTGGGCTACACTGCAGTGACGTCATCGGTCTTTGCGTCAGTTATTAATATCTTGAGCAAAGGCAACTTCTGTGTCCAGCGGAGAAAACGAACGGAACACACACACACACACACACACACACACACACACACCCTCTTTGCTTCCGCCTTCCTGGTCGATGTGAGATGCTTCCATAGTGAGAAGCTCATGAGTGATTCATCAGTACGTGTGAGAGTGTCTCAGCAGTTAAGTCCCTAACGCCCCCTCATACAACTGTTTGAAATGGTGGGAGGACGGATGTGAAAGTAAAAAGAAAACAAACGGCTCAAGAATTGAGCAAAAAACACAAAGGGTTGAAAAAACGGATCCAAATGTTTCTGCACAAAATGACCAAAGTGCTTCTTCTCCCAAGTGTCTGAGTCTCACAGGACTCAAGTCCTGCCCAACTTGGTCCTCATGAGTCACGTAGGTCTTCAGATGAATCTTAAACTCATGACAATTTAGACTGAAGATTCTATTCAGCTTTATTGTTGTTGACCAGAGTTCAAATACTGAGATGATGAAGTGAAGTTTAAACAGGAGAGCAGAGTAATGAACATATAACATTGTGTAATAGAATACAGCGTAGCAGGGTGAATATGAACAAGTGAACATATGAACAGCAGTTAAGAGCAGAGTAATGAACATATAACATTGTGTAATAGAAGCCTCTTAAAGCGTCTGTTGCCGTGGACAACGGCGTCATGGTGGGTGACATCAGGGGACTCTGTGGTGGCTTCACGTCGTCCATCAGTCCAGTGAGACGGAGGCAGAAGGCTCTCCATCGTTTTCATAGTTTACCGAGTCGTCTTCTTCAACCACCTCATCCAGCTGCTGTAAACAACAACAACAACAACTGTGCTGAGATGCTGAAGGACACGCGGCAGATGGGTTTGTAGAAGCAAAGAGCAGCTCCAGAGGAAGCTCTAGGGTTTGTGGGGGCTCCTCAGTGAGAAGTGGATACCAGATGTTACAAACACTTTACTGACGTTACCATTCTCTCATTAAACTCACCATGATTTCTTCCATCCAGGTTTCTTTCCCTGAAACACAAGAAAAGAATCCAGTTTAGTTTCAACGGTAAAATGGAGCTTCATCAAAACCTTCTGGCTTCATGTCTGAATGTTGTCACCTTTAGTTCTTGTCCAGATGTTGAGTGTAACAAGACTTATTAAAAGTGCTGCTAAACCCAAACACACAACGAAGGTCCTCAACAAGGCTGAAACAGAGGAGTGAAACACAGTCACAGGGTGAAGATCAATAGATGATCTCTGATAGATGGTCAATAGATGATCTCTGATAAATGAACTGTTTCTACCTGGATTCACTGGTTTCTGGTCTTCAGGTGGACTTGTGGTCGTCTTCTTCTCAGGTGTCTCAGTCACTGGAGGTTTGTTAGTGGTCTTTGTTGCAGAAGGACCTTAATGAATAAATAACAAGATGCATCAAACTGTAGAGTAAGAATCAGTATCTGACGTCATGATTAAAGAAAAATGTGATTTAAGAGCTGAAACATGAACAAATACTTTTCTTACTGTCACTACCTGACTTCCCTGGTTTCTCTTTTCCAGATGAACTTTTCGTCGTCTTTTTCCCAGGTGTCTTATTCTTTGCAGAATCTTTAGTCGTCTTGTGATGTGATTGAGAAGCTGAAACATGAACAAATCCTTTGAGTGAAGATTCCAACGATTCCTCACTAGTGTTCTTTGACCTCTGTGTAAATGGTCACAGGGTCAAGGACAGATGGTTAGGATAGTTCATGAGGAGGTAGGAAAGGACAGTCTTAAGGGAATCCGACCCCACTGTCACTAAGCCACGTCGTGACGTCAGTCTGCAGCGGTGAAACTCTCATTTCTCCACAGATGGACCACAAAGAAGCCTGTTAGATGCCTTCATGTGTTGTTAGTGATTCATGCAGACGACATGAACCACCAGCTTCAAAGTGGTCCTCCATGAACCAGGCTGCTGACGTTTAATCACATGATCTGCTCTTCTCCTCAGTGAGGAACCTTCCTAAGCAAGTTGGATGAATGGAGTCCAGCCGAGGACCTTTGAACTTGAACAGCACTCGGACTGCGACTGATGAGTAAGATTTATGCTTTCTGCTGTTCAAAAGCTGCAGTCTGTAAGCGAGACTTCATTCATCCACACTAGTGAGACGCTTTCACGTCCTCATGTAAGAGCAAACGTCCATAGAAGGAAACACGGATACAAACACATTTAAACATGGACACTAATGGATGTGAAACATGTTCATGTCTTTGTAATCACATGCAAGACATTCACTTATAAAAGTGTTCAACCATATAAATACAACTTTCTCATATGTATGTGTGTCTCAGTATTTATGTCCTAAACGTCCTTCATAGAATCTTCTCACCTGTTTCATCACCTGAGGGAGAATTCCTGAGAGAAAACTCCATCACTTTGTCCCCATCGGTCACTTCACACTTCAATGAAGTGAAGCTCGATGTGTAGAAGACATGAGAAGTCTTAAAGGACAGAGAGGTGGAGCAGGAAGGCTGTGATGTCTTCACTTCTTTGTTGTCTTTGTCCACATCTTGACCACCATTCGTCCACTTCACTGTGTTTGGACATTGATCACGTGTCCTCACAGAGCATCTTAACGTCACATCGTCTCCGTTCGTCTCTTCAGTCACTGGTGGAGACGGAGACATTATGAGAGAAAGAAGAGGAACTTAAACACTAACATCATTGTTATTATAATGTTTCAGCAAATTAATCTGATACGACAGTTTATAAACATTATGATGAAAATACTCACTGGAAACAACAGACAGATGCAACCGAGCATCTTTATTTCCACGTCTGCAGTCATAATAATTAGCATCTTCCTGTGTGACCTTCTTTATGACCAGAGAACAGTTCTGTGAAAAACTCAGTCTGTCTGATTTATCTTTGGCTTCTTTAACAATCTGCCCGTTTCTAACCAGAACTCCTCCTGTTCTGCTTATTGAAGGAGCAAAGAACCACTGAGTAGAGTCACAGTTGTTCTGGTCCTCAGTCACAGTGTCACAAGGCAAAGTGACTTCATCTCCATCTCTGACAGTGAGACGTTGTTCTGTTGCTGCTTCTAAGAAGATGAGAGAGAAGTAAAAGGAACAAGGAGAAACTAGAAAATGCATTTCCTGCTGAAAATGCGTTGGAATGCAGAAAGCTGAAATTAATTTTAAAAAGTTTCTTAAAGTACAGAAATGAAACAAGCTGGAATTATTAAAAACATTGCTGAAAGAATGGAAAAAGCTGAAATACATAAATGAGAAAAGCTGAAATGAACTTGAAAGAATTGCAAAAAAACTGAAATGGGAGAAGCTTCTATGAATTTGAAATCACAGAAATAATAAAAGCTGGAATTAATTTCAAAAAGTTGCTTAAAATGCAACATGCTGAAATTATTCTAAACATTGCTGAAATAGAAAAGGCTGAAATACATTTAAAAATTGCTGAAAAGCTGAAATGAACTTGAAAGAATTGCAAAAAAAACAGAAATGGGAGAAACTTCTATGAATTTGAAAACACAGAAATAATAAAAGCTGAGAATTAAAAAATACATTTTTTGTAGTAATATAATGTTTAGTACTATAGTTGTAATTGTTGTACTAGTGGTACTAGTTTCACTAGTATTTGAAAGCAATTGTGGTGTACCCATTGTTGAGGTACAGATAATCATTGAGGCTTTTATTTTGAAATAATGGAACTGGTGTGGGGTGGTTTGGGAGACAGAATGTTTGTTATTCAAAGCAAATGGACTTGGTAAAATAGATTTGTACAGCGCTCTTCTAGTCTTCTGACCACTCAGAGCACCTTAACACTACATAACATCATTCACCCATTCACACACCAATGACAGGACCTACCATACACAGTGGCACCTGCCCAACCAGTAACTTTCACACACTGTAGTCACAGCTAGAGGAACAATGCTGGGATCAAGCGTCTTGCCCAAGGACACATTGACATGCAGGTTAGCCGGGCCTGGGATCAGACCGCCAACCCTCTGATTGGAGGACGGCCGCCCGCGCTCCCCACTCACCCACAGTCGCCCTAAGCTAATAAAACTAAAGTTATTAATTGATGGGCCTCAAACATTACAGTAAGAAATCCCTCCATTGGGGTTGAAATACTTGTAGTACTAGTAAAAGTCATTTTAGTAATAATACCAGCTGAAATACTAGAAGTACTACTGGAAGTACTAGAAATATTAGTAGTGGTTGTAGTACTATTTGAAAGAGCAATACGAATTCAACAAAACAGCTTCATCCTAAGCTTCATGGCTAAATTACAGATAATCATTGCAGCTTTTATTTTGAAATGATGGTATTGGGTGAGTGGGTGGGGGGGTTGAGAGACAGTATATATTATTTAATAGACCTCATCAAACATTACAGTAAGAATTCCATCGATGGGAGTTGAAATACTAGTAGTACTAGTAATATTAGTAGTAGTAAAAGTCATTTAGTAATAATACCAGTTGAAATACTAGAGGTACTACTAGAAATATTAGTAGTGGTTGTAGTACTATTTGAAAGCGCAATAAGTATTCAACGAAACAGCTGAATCCTAAGCTTTATCTTTAAATAACATAATCATTGCAGCTTTTATTTTGAAATGATGGTATTGGGTGAGTGGGTGGGGGGGTTGAGAGACAGAATATATTATTTAATAGGCCTCATCAAACATTACAGTAAGAATTCCCTCCATTGGGGTTGAAATACTAGTAGTACTAGTAATATTAGTAGTAGTAAAAGTCATTTAGTAATAATACCAGTTGAAATACTAGAAGTACTACTAGAAGTACTAGAAATATTAGTAGTGGTTGTAGTACTATTTGAAAGAGCAATACGTATTTAACAAAACAGCTTCATCCTAAGCTTCATGGCTAAATTACAGATAATCATTGCAGCTTTTATTTTGAAATGATGGTATTGGGTGAGTGGGTGGGGGGGTTGAGAGACAGAATATATTAATAGGCCTCATCAAACATTACATTAAGAACTCCCTCCATGGGGGTTTGAAATGATGAGAGAAGGTGGAGAGAAGGAGGTCATGTCAGGCTGCACTAATCAGCTAATGAGGATCAGCTGTGAGTCACAGAAAGAGCCCCAGCTCGTTGTCGCGGCAACGGAGCAGCTGCACTTAGCTCACAGACAGTTACTGAGAACCCACACCTCAAACAAATGCTTCCTGGAGCAAAACTATTTGGAGTAGCCAAAAAATAATGACATTTTGAGAGACACAAGACTCTACCGAACGTTTGAGTGTAGTTTTTATGTCTCTATGTGTTTTAAAACTGCTCTACCAGCAGTTTACAAAACATGGACCCTCTCTTGTCTTCCGACTTTGTCTGCACTCTAGCGCACACTGTAAATTCAAAAAGGACCCCAAAACTAATGAAACATAATTAGTGATTATGAAAAAAGTATAATAGATATCAACAAGCTGTTTTTTTTATATAATTGTTAAGACTTGTGTCACCATTTTAAAGTTTAAATGGTGTCTCTAGCTGAAAGATTGGAAGAGCTGAAAAAGTTGAAAGTTGAACAAGTTTTGAGAAGATTTGAAAATTTATTCCATTGGAAACCATGTTAAAAAGGTTGATGTTTTTAATTTATATTAATTCAATTATAAGAGCTAAAAAGCTGAAAAGTCATAGCACCCCTCTCCTGAAGGAGCTGAATATTTTAATATTTGAATGGTCTTAATAGCTGAAAGTGTGAAGGAGTTGAAAGGTGCGGCGGAAGAAATAGAATAAGCGTGTTGAATAAGTTAAACTAGAAAATGCATTTCCTGCTGAAAATGCGTTGGAATGCAAAAAGCTGAAATTAATTTCAAAAAGTTGCTTAAAGTACAGAAATGAAACAAGCTGAAATTATTCTAAACATTGCTGAAAGAATAGAAAAGGCTGAAATACATTTAAAAATGGCTGAAAATACAGAAATGAGAAAAGCTGAAATGAACTTGAAACAATTGCAAAAAAACTGAAATGGGAGAAGCTTCTATGAATTTGAAATCACAGAAATAATAAAAGCTGAAATTAATTTCAAAAAGTTGCTTAAAATGCAACACACTGAAATTATTCTAAACATTGCTGAAATAGAAAAGGCTGAAATACATTTAAAAATTGCTGAAAATACAGAAATGAGAAAAGCTGAAATGAACTTGAAAGAATTGGAAAAAACAGAAATGGGGGAAGCTTCTATGAATTTGACAAAATACAGAACTAATAAATGCTTAAATTACTTCTAAACATTGCTGAATCTTTTTCATTCAAACTTAATAATGAACTTGGTAAATGGACTTGTACACCGCTTTGCTAGTCTTCTGACTACTCAAAGCCCTTTAATACTAGATGACATCTCTCACCCATTAATACACTGATGACACAACCTACCATACACATTGGCACCTGCCCATGTGCACAGAATAAACAAGACAGGAGAAGATCCTGGCAACAAGTCAAAATAAACCATTTTGCATGGTTGGTGAGTGCCTCAAAAGTTTGCAAATAGTGTAGAAATTACTGAGAGCTTCGTGGCGGTCGGTCCCATCAAAAACGCCCCTGGATACTTCCGGATAAGTTAACCGTCATGTTTTGATGACGTCATAGAGATGCGCGGTTTTGTGAAATAAAGATGGACGCATACAGCGCCAATGACTAATACAAGTACTACGTGTTTCACTTGGACAATTAAATGTTAGTGGACACACACAAATACTACAGCCCCCATCTCGATTACAATTGTTCACTCCTCAGTGCGCAGTTTCGCCCACCAGCGGACCCCCTCCTCCCCCCTAACCCCGGCTGGTCCACCGTAACTTTTGACGTGCTTATTAACCGACGGACCTTCTTGCGGTCCGATGAAGGTTATTAATAGTATATTAAGTTGACGCTTTGTTGCGTAAAATAAAGACCAAACGATCTCCTGTCATTCGCGTAAGAAAATAAACTCACGTGCCTGCAGCTTAATGACAACACCGAATGAACAACGTCACACCCCCGCTTTAAGTTTCCAGCGGGGAGTAGCCTCGTTAGCAGTTTAGCTAGCTAGCACTCTATCACTTATCGCTCTCACATGTTTGAAATATCTTACGGTCCAGCCTCCACATTACTTACGGTCTGCTCGTCCCGGGTCTCCGTCCCAACTCACGACACGCACGTCCATACGTACGGTTAGCTAAACACGGTTAAACCTACACGTCCATGTACGGTTAGCTAAACACGGTTAAACCTACACGTCCATGTACGGTTAGCTAAACACGGTTAAACCTACACGTCCATGTACGGTTAGCTAAACACGGTTAAACCTACACGTCCCTGCGCAGTGGATGACTCCTGAGCTACGTCTTTATGGCCATCGATCAACAGCTGGTCGCTAATGAGCTCAAAGTGAAGAGAGTGAAGAGATTTAGACAAAATCCACACCTCAAACAAATGCTTCCTGGAGCAAAACTATTTGTGGTAGCCAAAAAATAATGGCATTTTGAGGGACCCAAGACTCTACCGAACGCATGAGTGTAGTTTTTATGTCTCTATGTGTTTTAAAACTGCTCAAACAGCCGTTTACAAACAGTGTACCGTCTGTGTGTTTTTTTTAAAAATGTCGGCAGATTTGTATGGAAGCTTATGGGGCTCGGGGCAGACTTTGTCTCACAATCGGGCTCCTCACGCAAAAAGTAAATAACTCTGAGATTCCAAACTTATACGAGTCCAACCAGCACAAGCACAGCTAATGTTTTCTTTTTAAATGAAGGCTGAAAAGTGAATATTGTGGCCGTAAAGATAAAAGTGCCTCTTTTTTTTTACTGAATCCTGACACGGCGCTCACTCTAAATCCCGGGACAATCTGGAAAACTCCACTCTAAATTCGAAAGAAACCCCAAAACTAATGAAACATAATTAGTGATTATGAAAAAACTAAAATAGATATCAACAAGCTGTTTTTTTAATGAAATTGTTAAGACTTGTGGCAACATTTTAAAGTTTAAATGGTGTCTCTAGCTGAAAGATTGGAAAAGCTGAAAAAGTTGAAAGTTGAACAAGTTTTGAGAGGATTTGAAAATTTAATCCATTGGAAACCATGTTAAAAAGTTTGATGTTTTTAATTTATATTAATTCAATTATAAGAGCTAAAAAGCTGAAAAGTCATAGCACCCCTCCCCTGAAGGAGCTGAACATTTTAATATTTGAATGGTCTTAATAGCTGAAAGTGTGAAGGAGTTGAAAGGTGCGGCGGAAGAAATAGAATAAAAAAAAGGCGGAATAAAGAAAAGAAGAACAATACTTGGAATGCTTGAAGCATTCCAACTAACTAGAAAATGCATTTCCTGCTGAAAATGCGTTGGAATGCAGAAAGCTGAAATTAATTTCAAAAAGTTGCTTAAAGTACAGAAATGAAACAAGCTGAAGTTATTATAAACATTGCTGAAAGAATGGAAAAAGCTGAAATACATTTAAAAATGGCTGAAAATACAGAAATGAGAAAAGCTCAAATGAACTTGAAACAATTGCAAAAAAACTGAAACGGGAGAAGCGTCTATGAATTTGAAAACACAGAAATAATAAAAGCTGAAATTATTTCTAAACATAGCTGAAATACATTTAAAAATATCTGAAAATACAGAAATGAGAAAAGCTGAAATGAACTTGAAACAATTGCAAAAAAAACTAAATGGGAGAAGCTTCTATGAATTTTTAAAACACAGAAATAATAAAAGCTGAAATTAATTTAAACATTGCTGAAATAGAAATAGGAAAAGCTGAGAATTAAAAAATACATTTTGTAGTAATTTAAGGTTTAGTACTATAGTTGTAATTGTGGTACTAGTGGTACTAGCAGGAGTAGAAGTAGTAAGTACTAGTTTCACTAGTATTTGAAAGCAATTGTGGTGTACCTATTGTTGAGGTACAGATAATCATTGAGGCTTTTATTTTGAAACTAGAAGTACTAGAAATATAAGTAGTGGTTGTAGTACTATTTGAAAGAGCAATACGTATTTAACAAAACAGCTTTATCCTAAGCTTCATGGCTAAATTACAGATAATCATTGCAGCTTTTATTTTGAAATGATGGTATTGGGTGAGTGGGTGGGGGGGTTGAGAGACAGTATATATTATTTAATAGGCCTCATCAAACATTACAGTAAGAATTCCCTCCATGGGGGTTGAAATACTAGTAGTACTAGTAAAAGTCATTTAGTAATAATACCAGTTGAAATACTAGAAGTACTACTAAAAGTACTTACATTTAAAAATTGCTGAAAATACAGAAATGAGAAAAGCTGAAATGAACTTGAAAGAATTGAAAAAAAAGAAATGGGAGAAGCTTCTATGAATTTGAAATCACAGAAATAATAAAAGCTGAAATTAATTTAAACGTTACTGAAAGAATAGAAATAGGAAAAGCTGAGAATTAAAAAAATACATTTTTTGTAGTAATATAAGGTTTAGTACTATAGTTGTAATTGTGGTACTAGTGGTACTAGCAGCAGTAGAAGAAGTAAGTACTAGTTTCACTAGTATTTGAAAGCAATTGTGGTGTACCTATTGTTGAGGTACAGATAATCATTGAGGCTTTTATTTTGAAATAATGGTACTAGTGGTACTAGCAGCAGTAGAAGAAGTAAGTACTAGTTTCACTAGTATTTGAAAGCAATTGTGCTGTACCTATTGTAGAGGTACAGATAATCATTGAGGCATTTATTTTGAAATAATGGAATTGGGTGGGGGGGGTTTGGGAGACAGAATGTTTGTTATTTAAAGCAAATGGACTTGGTAAAATAGAGTTGTACAGCGCTCTTCTAGTCTTCTGACCACTCAAAGCACTTTAACACTACATAACATCATTCACCCATTCACACACCAATGACAGGACCTACCATACACAGTGGCACCTGCCCAACCAGTAACTAACATTCACACACACTGTAGTCACAGCTAGAGGAACAATCCTGGGATTAAGCGTCTTGCCCAAGGACACATTGACATGCAGGTTTGCCGGGCCTGGGATCAGACCGCCAACCCTCTGATTGGAGGACGGACGCCCGCGCTCCCCACTCACCCACAGTCGCACTAAGCTAATAAAACTAAAGTTTATAATTGATGGGCCTCAAACATTACAGGAAGAAATCCCTCCATTGGGGTTGAAATACTAGTACTAGTAATATTAGTAGTAGTAAAAGTCATTTTACTAATAATACCAGTTGAAATACTAGAAGTACTACTAGAAGTACTAGAAATATTAGTAGTGGTTCTATTACTATTTGAATAAGCAATACGTATTCAACAAAACAGCTTTATCCTAAGCTTCATGTTTAAATAACATAATCATTGCAGCTTTTATTTTGAAATGATGGTATTGGGTGAGTGGGTGGGGGGGTGGGGGGGGATGAGAGACAGTATATATTATTTAATAGGCCTCACCAAACATTACAGTAAGAATCCCCTTCATTGGGTTGAAATACTAGTAATATTAGTAGTAGTAAAAGTCATTTAGTAATAATACCAGTTGAAATACTAGAAGTACTACTAGAAGTACTAGAAATATTAGTAGTGGTTGTAGTACTATTTGAAAGCGCAATAAGTATTCAACGAAACAGCTGAACCCTAAGCTTCATGGCTAAATTACAGATAATCATTGCAGCTTTTATTTTGAAATGATGGTATTGGGTGAGTGGGTGGGGGGGTGGGGGGGTTGAGAGACAGAATATATTAGAAGGCCTCATCAAACATTACAGTAAGAACTCCCTCCATGGGGGTTTGAAATGATGAGAGAAGGTGGAGAGAAGGAGGTCATGTCAGGCTGCACTAATCAGCTAATGAGGATCAGCTGTGAGTCACAGAAAGAGCCCCAGCTCGTTGTCGCGGCAACGGAGCAGCTGCACTTAGCTCACAGACAGTTACTGAGAACCCACACCTCAAACAAATGCTTCCTGGAGCAAAACTATTTGGAGTAGCCAAAAAATAATGACATTTTGAGCGACACAAGACTCTACCGAACGTTTGAGTGTAGTTTTTATGTCTCTATGTGTTTTAAAACTGCTCTACCAGCAGTTTACAAAACATGGACCTTCTTTTGTTGTCTGACTTTGTCCTCACTCTAGCGCCCACTCTAAATTCGAAAAGAACCCCAAAACTAGTGAAACATAATTAGTGATTATGAAAAAAGTATAATAGATATCAACAAGTTGTTTTTTTTATAAAATTGTTAAGACTTGTGTCAACATTTTAAAGTTCAAATTGTGTCTCTAGCTGAAAGATTGGAAAAGCTGAAAAAGTTGAAAGTTGAACAAGTTTTGAGAGGATTTGAAAATGTAATCCATTGGAAACCATGTTAAAAAAGGTTGATGTTTTTAATTTATATTAATTCAATTATAAGAGCTAAAAAGCTGAAGAGTCATAGCACACCTCTCCTGAAGGAGCTGAATATTTTAATATTTGAATGGTCTTAATAGCTGAAAGTGTGAAGGAGTTGAAAGGGGGCGCGGAAGAAATAGAAGAATAATAAGATTAAGTTGAACTAGAAAATGCATTTCCTGCTGAAAATGCGTTGGAATGCAGAAAGCTGAAATTAATTTTAAAAAGTTGCTTAAAGTACAGAAATGAAACAAGCTGGAATTATTAAAAACATTGCTGAAAGAATGGAAAAAGCTGAAATGAACTTGAAAGAATTGCAAAAAAACTGAAATGGGAGAAGCTTCTATGAATTTGAAATCACAGAAATAATAAAAGCTGAAATTAATTTCAAAAAGTTGCTTAAAATGCAACATGCTGAAATTATTCTAAACATTGCTGAAATAGAAAAGGCTGAAATACATTTAAAAATTGCTGAAAATACAGAAATGAGAAAAGCTGAAATGAACTTGAAAGAATTGCAAAAAAAAAACAGAAATGGGAGAAGCTTCTATGAATTTGAAAACACAGAAATAATAAAAGCTGAGAATTAAAAAATACATTTTTTGTAGTAATATAAGGTTTAGTACTATAGTTGTAATTGTGCTACTAGTGGTACTAGCAGCAGTAGAAGTAGTAAGTACTAGTTTCACTAGTATTTGAAAGCAATTGTGGTGTACCTATGGTTAAGGTACAGATAATCATTGAGGCTTTTATTTTGAAATAATAGTACTAGTGGTACTAGCAGCAGTAGAAGTAGTAAGTACTAGTTTCACTAGTATTTGAAAGCAATTGTGGTGTACCTCTTGTTGAGGTACAGATAATCATTGAGGCTTTTATTTTGAAATAATAGTACTAGTGGTACTAGCAGCAGTAGAAGTAGTAAGTACTAGTTTCACTAGTATTTGAAAGCAATTGTGGTGTACCTATTGAGGTACAGATAATCATTGAGGCTTTTATTTTGAAAAAATGGAATTGGGGGGGGGGGGGGGGGGGTTGGGAGACAGAATGTTTGTTATTCAAAGCAAATGGACTTGGTAAAATAGATTTGTACAGCGCTTTTCTAGTCTTCTGACCACTCAAAGCACCTTAACACTACATAACATCCTTCACCCATTCACACACCAATGACAGGACCTGCCATAGACAGTGGCAGCTGCCCAACCAGTAACTAACATTCACACACTGTAGTCACAGCTAGAGGAACAATGCTGGGATTAAGCGTCTTGCCCAAGGACACATTGACATGCAGGTTAGCCGGGCCTGGGATCAGACCGCCAACCCTCTGATTGGAGGCCGGCCGCACTCCCCACTCACCCACAGTCGCCCTAAGCTAATAAAACTAAAGTTATTAATTGATGGGCCTCATCAAACATTACAGTAAGAATTCCCTCTATTGGGGTTGAAATACTAGTAGTACTAGTAATATTAGTAGTAGTAAAAGTCATTTTAGTAATAATACCAGTTGAAATACTAGAAGTACTAGAAATATTAGTAGTGGTTGTAGTACTATTTGAAAGAGCAATACGTATTCAACAAAACAGCTGAATCCTAAACTTCATGTTTAATTAACATAATCATTGCAGCTTTTATTTTGAAATGATGGTATTGGGTGAGTGGGTGGGGGGGTGGGGGGGTTGAGAGACAGTATATATTATTTAATAGGCCTCATCAAACATTATAGTAAGAATTCCCTCCATTGGGTTGATATACTAGTAGTACTAGTAATATTAGTAGTAGTAAAAGTCATTTAGTAATAATACCAGTTGAAATACTAGAAGTACTACTAGAAGTACTAGAAATATTAGTAGTGGTTGTAGTACTATTTGAAAGAGCAATACGTATTTAACGAAACAGCTGAATCCTAAGCTTCATGGCTAAATTACAGATAATCATTGCAGCTTTTATTTTGAAATGATGGTATTGGGGGAGTGGGTGAGTAGGTGCAGGGGTTGAGAGACAGTATTTATTATTTAATAGGCCTCATCAAACATTACAGTAAGAATTCCCTCCATTGGGTTGATATACTAGTAGTACTAGTAATATTAGTAGTAGTAAAAGTCATTTAGTAATAATACCAGTTGAAATACTAGAAGTACTACTAGAAGTACTAGAAATATTAGTAGTGGTTGTAGTACTATTTGAAAGCCCAATAAGTATTTAACAAAACAGCTGAATCCTAAGCTTCATGTTTAAATAACATAATCATTGCAGCTTTTATTTTGAAATGATTGTATTGGGTGAGTGGGTGGGGGGGTTGAGACAGAATATATTAGAAGGCCTCATCAAACATTACAGTAAGAACTCCCTCCATGGGGGTTTAAAATGATGAGAGAAGGAGGAGAGAAGGAGGTCATGTCAGGCTGCACTAATCAGCTAATTAGGATCAGCTGTGAGTCACAGAAAGAGCCCCAGCTCGTTGGCGCGGCAACGGAGCAGGTTCTGTTAGCCCACAGACAGTTAGTGAGAACCCACACCTCAAACAAATGCTTCCTAGAGCAAAACTATTTGGAGTAGCCAAAAAATAATGACATTTTGAGAGACACAAGACTCTACCGAACGTTTGAGTCTAGTTTTTATGTCTCTATGTGTTTTAAAACTGCTCTACCAGCAGTTTACAAAACATGGACCCTCTCTTGTCTTCCGACTTTGTCTGCACTCTAGCGCCCACTCTAAATTCAAAAAGGACCCCAAAACTAATGAAACATAATTAGTGATTATGAAAAAACTATAATAGATATCAACAAGCTGTTTTTTTTAAATAATTGTTAAGACTTGTGTCACCATTTTAAAGTTTAAATGGTGTCACTAGCTGAAAGATTGGAAGAGCTGAAAAAGTTGAAAGTTGAACAAGTTTTGAGAGGATTTGAAAATTTAATCCATTGGAAACCATGTTAAAAAGGTTGATGTTTTTAATTTATATTAATTCAATTATAAGAGCTAAAAAGCTGAAAAGTCATAGCACACCTCTCCTGAAGGAGCTGAACATTTTAATATTTGAATGGTCTTAATAGCTGAAAGTGTGAAGGAGTTGAAAGGGGGCGCGGAAGAAATAGAAGAATAATAAGATTAAGTTGAATAAAGATTAGAAGAACAATACTTGGAATGCTTGAAGCATTCCAACTAATAAAGATTAGAAGAACAATACTTGGAATGCTTGAAGCATTCCAACTAATAAAGATTAGAAGAACAATACTTGGAATGCTTGAAGCATTCCAACTAATAAAGAAAAGAAGAACAATACTTGGAATGCTTGAAGCATTCCAACTAATAAGGCGGAATAAAGAAAAGAAGAACAATACTTGGAATGCTTGAAGCATTCCAACTAATAAAACATGACTTTTAGTGTCAGTGTGAAGATCATTTTAGACACAACAACAGTTTACAAATGAAGCTTTGCTTCTAAATAACATTCATCCATTAGTAAATGATCTTTCAAGTGTTTCTGTAGTCATACACACATTCTATGTGTTCTTACCTGCAAACTGAAGCATCACAATCAGGAACAAACAGCTTTCAATCCCTCCCAATTCAGCCATGGTTCCTCTGCGTCTCTTGTCTCTCTGTGTCCTCTACTCGTCTCTCTGTGTCCTCTACTCGTCTCTCTGTGTCCTCTACTTGTCTCTCTGTGTCCTCTACTCGTCTCTCTGTGTCTTCTACTCGTCTCTCTGTGTCCTCTACTCGTCTCTCTGTGTCCTCTACTCGTCTCTCTGTGTCCTCTACTCGTCTCTCTGTGTCCTCTACTTGTCTCTCTGTGTCCTCTACTCGTCTCTCTGTGTCTTCTACTCGTCTATCTGTGTCTTCTACTCGTCTCTCTGTGTCCTCTACTGGTCTCTCTGTGTCTTCTACTCGTCTATCTGTGACTTCTATTCCTCTCTCTGTGTCTTCTACTTGTCTCTCTGTGTCCTCTACTCGTCTCTCTGTGTCTTCTACTCGTCTCTCTGTGTCCTCTACTGGTCTCTCTGTGTCTTCTACTCCTCTCTCTGTGTCCTCTACTGGTCTCTCTGTGTCCTCTACTGGTCTCTCTGTGTCTTCTACTGGTCTCTCTGTGTCCTCTACTCGTCTCTCTGTGTCATCTACTCGTCTCTATGTGTCATCTACTCGTCTCTCTGTGTCATCTACTCGTCTCTCTGTGTCTTCTACTCGTCTCTCTGTGTCCTCTACTGGTCTCTCTGTGTCCTCTACTGGTCTCTCTGTGTCCTCTACTCGTCTCTCTGTGTCCTCTACTCGTCTCTCTGTGTCTTCTACTCGTCTCTCTGTGTCTTCTACTCGTCTCGCTGTGTCCTCTACTCGTCTCTCTGTGTCCTCTACTCGTCTCTCTGTGTCTTCTACTCGTCTCTCTGTGTCTTCTACTCGTCTGTCTGTGTCCTCTACTTGTCTCTCTGTGTCCTCTACTCGTCTCTCTGCGTCTTCTACTTGTCTCTCTGCGTCTTCTACTCGTCTCTCTGTGTCCTCTTCTCGTCTCTCTGCGTCCTCTACTCGTCTCTCTGGGTCTTCAACTTGTCTCTCTGTGTTCTCTACTCGTGTCTCTGCGTCTTCTACTCGTCTCTCTGTGTCCTCTACTCGTCTCTCTGTGTCCTCTACTTGTCTCTCTGTGTCCTCTACTCGTCTCTCTGTGTCCTCTACTCGTCTCTCTGTGTCCTTTACTCTTCTCTCTGCGTCTTCTACTCGTCTCTCTGTGTCCTCTTCTCGTCTCTCTGCGTCTTCTACTCGTCTCTCTGTGTCCTCTACTCGTCTCTCTGGGTCTTCAACTTGTCTCTCTGTGTTCTCTACTCGTGTCTCTGCGTCTTCTACTCGTCTCTCTGTGTCCTCTACTCGTCTCTCTGTGTCCTCTACTTGTCTCTCTGTGTCCTCTACTCGTCTCTCTGTGTCCTCTACTCGTCTCTCTGTGTCCTCTACTCTTCTCTCTGTGTCTTCTACTCGTCTCTCTGCGTCTTCTACTCGTCTCTCTGCTCCTTCTACTCGTCTCTCTGTGTCTTCTACTCGTCTCTCTGCGTCTTCGTCTTAAAGACAAATGTTGAATCTACTTCCTCTTGTTGATAAAGAGTCACTTCCTCGTCCCTCTCGTCTCTCATACGTCACTTGATGCTTTTTTTATCCTCTTAAGGCGGACATGAGCAGGTGTGAAGTTCACACTGACATCAAACATCTGGATTTAACACCAGAGACAATTTAACCCTTTTGGGTTCAAACTGTTTCCTCTGATTCAGTTCAGTTTGACTCAACTCTCAGAACTCAAAGTTACACCTTTCTGCATTTAATGATCTGATGGAGCAACAAACAAACTGCACCAAGACGCTGAGTCTCAAGTTCAAGAGTCCTTTCCCATGATGCATTTGTGACGCCGACATCCAAGCGAACCTTTAAGGGCCGTCGTGTTCAGTCTCAGAGTGACAGCACTGACATGTGCACTATTTAAAATAATAACAAACAATAAAGTTTATTATACTTTATTGATGCTTCCAAATGATTTGTGTGTAGGCTGAAAATAAATTAAAGCACATCTATATCACAACAATGTGTTCAATGTGGTTTAAACTGAGATCAAGCTGTCAAAGTTTAAAACTAAATTTTTACTTTTTATATTTCTTCTGAGTGAAAAACTGTAACTTCTAGTTCTATTTGTAATGATGTGCGTTGTAGTTCAGAGTGAAGGAGAACAGAATGGAGGAAGCAGAGCGTGTTCAGTTCAGGTAAATGTTTGCAGGAAGCATCTTGTGGTCTCTGATTGTGGTCGGTTCCTATTTCTGTCTTTGCAGCTTTCCTGAGACGTGTCTTGGTGAGAATGTGGGTAAGAGGTTTGAACCTCTAACTAAGACCGACTTACATGAGAAACACCTTCAGGGGGTCTGACCCTCAAACTGTGGCAGGTACCAGCTTTTTGTTCTGAACGGGTTCGTCTTTGACTTAACCCTGAAGAAGTGGACCTTTAGAACGCAGCCTGAGCCCAGATGGTTTTAGATGCATTTTTAAACATTTAATCAGGGACAAAACCAAAGATAAAAGTGCCAACAGGTGTACAATCACAGAGCTCCTCCCCCTCGTTAGCAGTGACCACTGGTTTAGCATCTGAGCATCAGGTGACTCACCTGAGCAGGTAGAAGCTCCAACGCGGCGTATAATTCCTTCACTGAGAGGTAGTGCAGTATTAAAGGTTCTACACATGCATGTATTAATACACTGAAGTAACGAAATGCACATCAAATATACAAGAACATGAGCATAAATACGTACACGCATGCACATGCACACCTGCAGCTTGTGGAGGAGCCGCTTCAGTCTGCAGGAGTAAATGTCACCAACCAGCAGGCCGGGAGGAAGCGGTGTGAGACTGAAACTGACATCATCATCTTTTTAAGACTTCTTAACCTTTGAGAAACAGCAGGTGTCACATGACTTCACTTCTGAGGATCCCCTGTCTGATCCCAGATGAATTCTATAAGCCTCATATGCAAAGAGATGTGGAGCACCATGTGACCAACGCATGCAGCTGCATGTGTGAAGCGTCCAAACAAGCCGACCTGAGCACCAGTGGGGAACACAGTGACCACAGACCCTTTTGAGATGGTCTCAATAGACTCTCTGGAAAGCTGTAAAGGAGGGTATGAGCACATCCTAGTGGTGATGGATCACATCACACGCTGCACACAGGCACACGCGTGCATTCTACAAACCCCAGACTCCCTGTGGACACCATGTTTGGTCTGAAACCAGCTCTTCTCACACTGAAGATGCGTTAAGAGGAGAAAGCAAATGCAGGAGGCCAACGAGCTGCATCCAGACGATCCAAAGTCCATATCCATCTCCACTGTCTTCAGGGCTCCAGGTTGTTCTCGCTGCACCACGTCACCATGTGGTCAGACCACCTGTAGGCGGACTCGTCCCCACCAGAGATCAATCCAATGAGGGTGTTGTCATCAGCAAACTTCAGGAGCTTGACGGACTGGTGACTGGAGGTGCAGTTGTTGATGTTCAGGGAGAAGAACAGAGGGGAAAGAACGCAGCCTTGGGGGGAACCGGTGCTGATGGACCGAGAGGCAGAGACGTGTTTCCCCGGCTTCACGTGCTGCTTCCTGTCGGACAGGAAGTCAGTGATCCACTTGCAGGTGGAGTCGGGCATGTGCAGCTGAAAGAGATTGTCCTTCCATGTGGCCCCTGTGGACAAATGAAGGAGACTACTTTGGTCCCTGCTGTCCAACCTTTGACTTCCTCAGTCTTCTTCGGGCCTTTGTTGGTACATCATGGGAAAGAACTTGAGACTCAACGTGAGTCTTAATTTGTCTGATGCTGCATCAGATGAGACAACTGAATGTAGAGATGTTTGACTTTAAGTTGGCAACAAAAGATGTGATGAAACCGATAAACAAGGAAATTACATAAGAATCAAAAGAGGAAGTAGATTCAACATTTGTCTTTAAAACGGAAGACGCAGAGAGACGAGTAGAAGACGCAGAGAGACAAGAAGACAAAGAAAGACGAGTTGAAGACGCACAGAGACAAGTAGAAGACACAGAGAGACGAGTAGAGGACACAGAGAGACGAGAGACGCAGAGGAACCATGGCTGAATTGGGAGGGATTGAAAGCTGTTTGTTCCTGATTGTGATGCTTCAGTTTGCAGGTAAGAACACATAGAATGTGTGTATGACTACAGAAACACTAGAAAGATCATTTACTAATGGATGAATGTTATTTAGAAGCAAAGCTTCATTTAAAGAAGACACACAAGTAGTCTGTTTGTTTCCAGCAGGTGAATCGTGACTTTAATGAACTCTTAGAAACCAACAATGAGGCACATTTGTAAACTGTTGTTGTGTCTAAAATGATCTTCACACTGACAGTAAAAGTCATGTTTTATTTCTCCTTGTTCCTTTTACTTCTCTCTCATCTTCTTAGAAGCAGCAACAGAACAACATCTCACTGTCAGAGATGGAGATGAAGTCACTTTGCCTTGTGACACTGTGACTGAGGACCAGAACAACTGTAAATCTACTGCATGGCTCTTAAGTTATTCAAGAAACAGATCATCAACTGTAGTTCTGATTTCAAACGGGCAGATTGATGAAGAAGCCAAAGATAAATCAGACAGACTGAGTGTTTCACAGAACTGTTCTCTGGTCATAAAGAAGGTCACAGATGTAGATGTTGGTCGTTATGGCTGCAGACGGTTCAAACCAGGAGGACAATATGAAGATGCTCTGGTTCATCTGTCTGTTGTTTCCAGTGAGTATTTACATCATAATGTTTATAAACTGTCGTATCAGATTAATATGATGAAACATTATAATAATAATGATTTTAGTGTTTAAGTTCCTCTTCTTTCTCTCATAATGTCTCCGTCTCCACCAGTGACTGAAGAGACGATCAGAGACGATGTGAAGTTAAACTGCTCTGTGAGGACATTTGATCAATGTCCAAACACAGTGAAGTGGACGAATGGTGGTCAAGATGTGGACAAAGACAACAGGAACATGAAGACATCACAGTCTCTCTGCTCCACCTCTCTGTCCTTTAAGACTTCTCATGTCTTCTACACATCAAGCTTCACTTCATTGAAGTGTGAAGTGACCGATGGGGACAAAGTGATGGAGTTTTCTCTCAGGAATTCTCCCTCAGGTGATGAAATCACTTTAATTTCCTTTATTATGGATTGTAAGTTGTATTTATTTAGTTGTGTTAATTTGTTCAGGTGAAGACAAAACAACAACTGAATCAACACCAACTGAAGAGGACACAAAAGCAGGAGACACAACAACTTCTACAATGAGAGAAGCTTCAGCAGAGCCACAAAGTAGTGACTCCATGTTGTGTCTTTATGTGGAATCTCTCTTCATCACGTGATAATATTGTGATTGATTGAGGATAAAGTGGCTCTTTATAATCCAACATCTTTCTGTCTCTCGTCTCCTGGAGTCTAAAAGCTTTGAGGAACAATGTTTTCATTTCTTCCTGGTTGCAGTCTGGTGGAAGTTGGTCCTTCTCTGCGTTGGATTAGCAGCACTCATCATCACAGTTGTAGCCGTCAACATGTGGGCGAGAGTCAAAGGTGACGAACGTTCTCATGTGGAATCTGACAAGAGAGGATTTCTGCTGGTGAAACTAAAGCGACTCTTTCTTTTGTCTCCAGAGAGGAGGACACAGACTGAGGAACACGCTGTGAGTTTAAACAACTTCATAATGAAACGCTTCATACCTTCATGACCTTCTCATCGAGTCCTTCTTCACTCCAACACGAGTGGCTTTAGAGGTTCTTCATGCTGTGAGATCCCAGAGTTCACCTCCACACGTTAAAAGCTTTAGAAACAAGCTAATCATTGATTCATTGTCTAAGTTGGTTCACTTTGACTCTTCATTAAGTTCTTACCTGCAGCTTTGAAGCTTCTGCACACGTATGAAGATCTTTTCCTTTGCCTCCACTCGGCTCTCAAAGAGGCCGACAGCTGAGCCGGCGGCTAGCAGCTAACGGTGCTAACAGCCCTACCAATGCTAGCAGAGCTAGCACGTAGCCACTGAGCTCACAGTGTCCCCGTGAGGGGGCACCGCAGGGTGGATGCTACATGGAGGGTGGAGCAGTGGACGCCTCCACGTCAGAGAGGTGGGGCTGTAAAGTGTGGCTTTGATTGTGTTGTTTCTCACAGGTGCGTTTTGATGCAGAAGATGACGCAGTGAACTATGAGAACATGAGACCTGCTGATGGAGTTTGACCAACACGTCTGCAGATCAGCTCCATCACCATCTCCATGGTGTCCCAGCTGCTGGTGTGGAGCCAGATGTTCTCCTTCATTTTGTTTTCATGAATACTGTTACATTACATTATTTTTCAGATGAAAATCTGAACTTTTGTTTCATTTTATTCTAAAATCTTTTCCAGTGTTTTCATAAAATATAGTTTTATTTAGTTCCTCATCTGCAGCTGGATTATACCTCCATTTAACTTTTCTTTCCTTCCTTTGTTTGTCTTCCAGCTGATTATTTCACAGTTGATCATTTTGTGTTTAATTGGTGAAGCTGCAGCAGCTTGAGCTCAGTTTCACGTCTGTGTGAACAGAATAACTCTCTTTAATCCACTTTCATTCAGCATCCACATGTTTGTTGGGATGTGTTTGTGTTTCAGTGCTTTCAGCCTTAAAGGAGTCAGTAACTTCTCTTTATAATCTGTGATAACAATAAATAAAGACAGCGTCATGCTACACTGTGCTGTGTGATTCCTCCATGTAGAAACAGCTTCATGAAGGTCCTCCCTCTTCTGGTCCACTTGTAGTAGTGAAGCCCTGCTCTGATTGGTTGATCAGCTCTGTTCAGGAAGAACGCAGCCCCGCCTTCCCCCTCACCCTGTGTGACTCCCCCGTCACCACTGTGGACTCCTTCCGTTTCCTGGGCTCCATCATCACCCAGGACCTCAAGTGGCTCCATCACCAAAAAGGCTCAGCAGAGGATGTTCGTTCCTGAGGCAGCTGAAGAAATTCAACCTGCAAAAGACGATGATGGTGCACTTCTACACGGCCATCATGGAGTCCATCCTCTGCTCCTCCATCACCGTGTGGTACGCTGCAGCCACTGCCAAGGACAAGGGCAGGCTGCAGCGTGTCATCCACTCTGCAGAGAGGGTGATTGGCTGCAATCTGCCGTCTCTTCAGGACTTGTTCGCTTCCAGGATTTTGAAGCCGACCCCTCTCACATCAGACAGAACCTGTTTGTGCCTCTTCCATCCGGCAGACCTTCCGCCAAACAGTCGGGTCCGCCAACAAAGCCCGGGTCCCCCACTGACTGACTATACATGTCACTTTCACTTGTCTGGTGCACTTTATAAAAAAACTTTTAAACTATCTTATTCCTTTATTCTTATTTAACTAACCCATAGCTTTAGATTACTAAACTATAGCATTACATTTACTATGTTGTGTTGTTGTCGAACTCTCTGCTTGATTCAGAATGCTGCAGCGCGTGTATTAACAAGAACTAAGAAATGGGATCATATAACTCCTGTATTAACTTCTCTGCACTGGCTTCCTGTTAAATCAAGAATAAAATTTAAGGTACTTCTCCTCACCTACAAGGCACTTGCTGGTGAGGCACCGTCTTATCTTAAAGAGCTTGTTACACCGTACTGCCCTACAAGGCATCTGCGCTCCGTAGATGCTGGGCTACTTGTGGTTCCTAGAGTTTTAAAAAGTAGGATGGGGGCCAGAGCCTTCAGTTATCAAGCTCCTCTTTTGTGGAACCAGCTTCCACTTTCAGTCCGGGGGGCAGACTCGGTCAGTTCATTTAAGATAAAGCTTAAAACGTTCCTCTTTGATATTGCTTATAGTTAGGGCTGGCTCAGGTTAGCCTGGACCAGCCCTTAGTCAAGCTGCTCTAGGCTTAGACTGCCGGGGGACTTCTTAGGACACACCGAGCCCCTCTCTCACTCTCACTCTCACCTCCCACAATCATCCATGCTTTATTAATGTACATCACTAATTAAGCTTCTTTCCGGGAGTTTTTTATGCTTTCTCGCCTAGCAGGTCTCCATGGATCATAGTTTCGTGCGGACCCCGGTTCTGACTCCTGGCTCATGGCTCTGCTGACACCTGCTGCTGCCATCACCATTACTTTAAATATGATTCATATTACTGTCATCATAAACCAACATCTTTCTGCTCTCCCTCCCCACAGAAGCCTCTGTGGATGGTGGTTCGATCTGATGGAGGTTGTCCCTGCAGTGGTCCTGCCGTACACCTCTTCTGCTACTTGCAATTACTTGTATCATTTCAGTTAGAGAAATTGAATGTATTGTACATCTTTTACATTGTTGATTCTGTACACATGACATCCATTGCAGTCGGTCCATCCCGGGAGAGGGATCCCTCCTCTGACGTTCTCCCTAAGGTTTCTTCCCTTTTTTCCCCATTGAAGGGTTTTTTCATATTTTGGGGAGTTCTTCCTGTGCCGATGTGAGGGTTTCGGGACAGAGGATGTTGCATGTGTACAGACTGTAAAGCCCTCTGAGGCAAATTTGTAATTTGCGATTTTGGGCTATATAAAATAAAATGAATTGAATTGAATTGTCATGCACCAACCGCCAAGTCAAATGCGTTGTATGTCTGACATATTGTGGACATGTTTTCTGATTCCTGCAACGGGCCATCGGTAACGTGCAGAACAAGGCGAGGCGCCGTAACGGATCCGGGGGGCGGGGCTCTGGAGGACGAGGTAATCGCGGCAGGTTTCCAGTTGGACAGAAGGGTGGTGCCCGGTACCCAGAGGAGAGGTTGAGACATGAAGGCCCTCCCAAACCGGGAAAGAAACTTGGGCTTCAAGTCCGACGACACATCTCTGGGGAGTCTATGGGTGGGGAAAACGCACTCAGAGAGGAACCCTAACCAACCCGGTCTGAAGAGTCTCAAAATGATTCAATGCGCACAGAATCACAAATGTATTCACATCGGACCCCCTAGAGCCAACATGCTTTGAAATTTTTTAATATATCCAACTTCTATTTTGAAAGACTTTAAAACACAAGACATTCATGAGTAGAAGAAGGGTCATTTTATTAGTGGTTATAATGCAGGAAATGCTGTAACAGAATGGATTAAGAAACAAAGCTCACTAAAAGGGTGTGAGAGTGAGGAAGTTTAAACACTATCAGGAAAAAACCCACAGGCCTCATTTTAAATCATCCACGTGATGAGAAAGTTGTGACAAGTTGCAGGAAAAAGCTTCTCATGAAAGGCTTCAACAAGCTGGAGACAGATGTGCTGCCTCTTCTCGGGGTGGGGGGTCAGGGGGACGACTGACACAGAAGGGTTCCACGTTCTCGTAGTTCCCGTCGCCTCCTCCTGCGTCACCACGCGCCCTCTGAAAGAACAACGTGACGGCCGGACACTGCCCCCCCCACCCACACCCCTTCTCTGATCTCCATCTCAGGGCGCTGCGTAGGCCTGCGGTTTTTTTGGTGTATATTGCACATTATGTGCTTCACCTCCTCATAGATTTGATCAGTTGCTGCTCAGCGGGTGAGAAATATGCTGCGCGGCGTCTTCTCCGTTTGTGCATCAGAGAATCTGCGATCGATAGCGTGGTCGCCTTAAGAAAGCCCAGCTGTGTACACACCTCGATTCCAGCTGTGATCAGTCCAGGTCCTGGATCGACTCCCCCTTCTCATCAGCGGCTCACACGAAGTCAAGAGGCCCCTTCTCACTCAGCCTGGATTCCTTTTTTGAAAAAAATCACAGCTGAGCTTATTTCATTCAGACTGAATCCGAACTGAGACGTTTCCTGTGAGGAAGGACGTTCACTTCACAAATTACACCACGGCTGCTAGATTTATTATATCAAGTTTTAGGAAGCTACGTGTTGGTCCGGTTGATGTTGTCGTGTCTCCACCTAGTAAAAGAAATAAGGGGGCAGTGGGGAAGCAGAAGGACTCGTACGTCACCGTGTGTCCACACCCTGAGCAGAGCGTGATGGAGATACCAGATACTCACTGGAAACAGCAGACAGAAAAACAAAAGCACATCCACGCTCTGCTCCTCCAGATGGGATCGGTCTGCAGCCGTAACGTCTTCACCTTTGACCTCCCTCAGGACCAGAGAACAATCCTCTGAAACGCTCAGTCTGGCTGTTTGCCCTCGGGACGTTTCGACCACCTTCCCTTCGGCCACCAGAATGACTGCCGGTTGGTTAAAACCACCCAGGACCCACTCAGTGGCTGCACATGTTCTATCAACCATCCCGTTGCCTCAAGGAAAAGTGACTTCCCCTCCCTCTCTGGCAGCGAGACGTTGTCCTGCTGCTGGGAAGAGACAACATGTCAGCAGGGAACAGTTCATTAAACTCATGAATCACCTCCACGGAAAAAAAAACTAATAAAACAGTAAATAATAAATGATGTGTTCTTACCTGTGAACTGAAGCATCAGAATCAGTAACAAAGAGGTTTTAACCCCTCTGACTTCGGCCATGGTTCCTCTGCATCTGAACTTCAGAGGGAGTCACCTCACCTCCTCTTCCTCCTCCTCCTCCTCCTCCTCCTCGAGCCTCATGAGGACACTTCCGCCCTGCGACGCCGGATGGTTTGGAAAGAGCCTTAAAATGATGAAATGAGGTTGGGGGTTGGGGGGGGGGGGGTGCAGTGTGAAGTGGACCCGTTTGGTCTCTTGTCAATTTTGTCGAGTTTTCTACAACGTCACTAAAGGTAAAACGTACTTCTGGATGAAACTTAACGGCATCTTGCTCTTAAAGAGAAAACAAATGACCACAGCAACGTTTAACATGAGTAACCAATATTTTAATATCATTTTCAAATTTAGATATGAAAGAAATTCTTCATACAACACTTTCTCCCCCCCCCAGATGTGGCTAAGCATTTTCATACCACTGGAATGAAACCGTGTTAAAACATTGGAATAAAACGGGCAGTTTGGGCTTCAGGAACACGAATCTCTGCTTATGTGAAATAAAAAGAACCGGTGCTTCATAATCACAATGAGCGCTGCTGGTAGACATCAACCCTGCTTCAGTCGCTTTACGAAACCACACGGTACAGGAAGGAAGCGCGTGGAGACAACGTCCGCTTCAGAGGACAGCTGTGAGACAATAATTAACATCTGTCCTCTCCACTTTGTCCTCGCCGACTGAATGTGTCTCTGAGTCTGAGTCCTCAGTTCAGGGCTCTGATCGTCTCGGTTGATTCATGATGAACAGAAGATCCTTCGGCAACACAACATTCTGTAACGCTTCACCATTTTAGTCATGTGGCCGATGGCCCGTTGGGACATTAGAAAGTGGTAGACACAGAGACGCGGGACGCCCCGTCCCGAGGTCAGGGCTGATTGAGCTTCACAATCAAGTGCAAATCGGTCAGAAACGTCTTTCTCCTGCAGGACGAGTGCCGTCCGTCGATGGGGACGTTCTCTCTTTGTGGAAAAACCTCAGTAGCAAATATAGAATCTGTTAAAACAACAAGGAATGTTACACCCAAATATATGTTTACAATATATTTTGTACATTTATACAGGCTCTTAAAAGAAGAAACACAGGAAGTGGCGTCATTTCTTTGCATCGTGTAAACACGCCTCGCCGACCTCGTTGCGCACTTTCTGGAGTTAACAAAAAAACACTTGTTCCTCTTCCCACAAAGCAGTCAGGCGGCGAGCGGAGGACGGGGGGCGTGGCTCAGAACGCGTCCACAGCCGGCTCGTCGTCTCGCTCACTTTGTACTGCGGTTCATAAAAAGTCCCGACGCGCTGCGGCGTGTCAAAGGTCAAACGTGTCCTCCGGAACCCTCAGCAGCGACTTCAGGTGGACGCTCATCTGCTCGCGGCTGCGCCCGCTGCGCGGCGGCCCGTCCTCGCCGACCCAGTGGCTGGGCGGTTTGGGCAAGACGCTCGGAGACGGCGGCTCGCTGAACTTGGCCCCGGCGTAGACCTTCTCGCCGTCTTTGAGGCCCTCGTCGGCGTTGGGGCCGCGCTGCTGGAGGGGGAGGGGCTTGTCCTTCTTCTTGGCGGGTCGGCCCTGCTTGGGCTTGTGGCTCCGGGGGACCGTGTTCTGGGGGACTTGGTCCCCCGGCTGCGCCGCTCCTCGCTCCGATCGGCCGCCTTTGGATCTCAGCAGCTGAGAAACGGAGACAAGGGCTCATCAATCGGCTGTCAGATGAACAACTGTTAAGGCGTAATAACAGGTTGGGTCATTCAACCGTCTCTATGGCAACGGAGCAAAACACAAATAGGTGTGGATGAAAGCTACAGGAACTTCTTGTTCGGCCTGGAGTTAAAAACAATTAAACAGACACTTTGAACTTGTTATTCACAACTCATTTAAAAAGAGGGAGCTTTTTTACACTTTTCTTCACCATAATTCAAAACTCATGCACTTTAACATACTGCCGCCCTTTTTAATATGAAATGATATTCCATTAAAAACGATTAAATTGCCACTTGATCACAAAACGTGTGTTAGAAGGGAAATGCAGTAAAACTGCTACATCAACACGTTTATGGTGTAAAGTGTTAAGAGCCTCCGTGAAGCTGCAGCTCAGACAGAAAGAGGAAGAAGATCAACTCGTTCATCACTTTCCATTCGGATTAGTATCTGCGTCACGTCCTCTGCTCCCAACCAGGCGTTCTGACTTCAAATAGAACATCATTCTAAGAATGTAAATGTGTGGATTTATTTACACATTCATTCAGACCAAGTTGAAACCTTCTCATTTACTGTTTTTGTTTCTCCCCCGATGTACACAAACCAAAAATATCCTACAAAATAAATGACCTCCAACGATCACCACGACGACGCAGATGCAAACAGCATATTTTGGGATCGTATGTCTCACAAGATCGAGTGGATGGCAAAACAAAAACCGAACATCATGTAAACAAACAACAACACAACAACGACCCGGGGAGCGCGTTACCTCTTTTTTTGGCTCCGTGCTTGAGCTGGTGAAGGGTCTGTGTACCGAGAGGCTGCTCGGTACCGGGCTGGCCTGCGGCTTTGTTAGCCGACAGAGCTGCCAGGGTGTTGGCGTGGTGGTTGTTGATGTTGTTG